>NC_048233.1:37630251-37814461 GCF_002007445.2 Ailuropoda melanoleuca
TAAACAGTAGAACCCACGGAGACAGGAAGCAGACAATTTTAACCATAGCTGCTGCTACTAAAGGGGGATGGGTGGGTTGGGCTTTACTGTGCAGGATAGGAAGCACCCAGAGAGAAGAAGGAAGGGTATGGACTTGTATCGAGTGCAAACTCTTGTCGAGCACCATGCCAGCTGCTTGCTTGAACCATGCTTGGGTCTCATAGCCGTCCTGAGCCAATGGCATTTCAAGGTAGAAAGGATGGGTCTCAGAAGTAGTTAAGTAACTTGCCCAAAGTCCCACAACTCACCTTTGGTAGATTCTGGACTGTGGCTCAGACCAGTGTGCTTGGAAGACCAGGCCTTTATCATTCTGCTCAGCTGTGTCCATCCCACCTCTGTAATGAGGGGACACCTGCGTGGCAAGCTGATCATTTGAGGTGGGCTCTCTCGATTTTAAGAGTAAGACACAGGTCACCAAGGTAATGAAGAATGTGCTGTATGTATTTTTTTGGAAATGAGGAAACAGTGATCTCAGCCACGTGGCCAAGTCCCGGGGAACCCAGGCAAAGCAGAAGAATTGGGTTTCAGGAAGCATAGGAAGAATATCAGAATTAGGTTCAAGAAGAATGGGAGGAGAATGTCGTGCAGATGCCAAGACCCCTGTGGGAGCTCACGCGGTGGGATTGCTGGGTCTTCTTCGAGGCCCCACCATGAATGGGGTTTGCTTCTCTGAGCTTCTGTTTCTCTTTCATTGTCAACTGGTTTCCCCACCTTGTCCCCACCATCCTCTCATACAGTATCTGCGGGCCCATTGATTCTGTCTCCTCACCATTGCAATGTGCTCATGACTTCTCCTGCCCTCTTTCTGCTGCATATTCCGTACAAACTCTCACTGCAAACTGCCTTGTCCTCTCCAAGGTTCTCAATTATAACTCCTGAGAGATATTAGATGACTGGAGCCAGTTTCACCTTGTTTGGAAAGGCTTTTCCTGTCAGTATATCTCCCGGGCTGTTACCAGCCTATCGATTTTGACTGCCCCTGCGTTAGGGACCCAGCTGGGTGTAGTGACCCCAGGAGACCTCAGGAACACCTCGCTCCTTCAAGGAGTGATGGGGGGCTTGCGGGCAGGGTGACTGAAACGTTGGCAGTGACTGACAAGAGTCAAAATTGATCTCCCGTCAGTAGCAGGTCAGCCGTGGGAGGGGGAGATGATGACCCGCAATGACTCAAGATGGTAGCTGAGCAGGGGGTGGGGGGCCAGAGGCGGCCCTAGGAAGAGATGGAAAGACATCCAGCTGAGAATTGAAAGTTCTTGGGAAATGAGCTGCAGACCAGGAGTCATCAATAAGACATCCGCTGGGAACAGCCGGCTTCTCACAAAGGAATCACCAGAGACCTGCGGGAACACTTCTTTTCTTTCTTCTGCTTGTGAATTTCAGGAAAATGTGTACAATCTTACTGAGGGCAGAGATTTTCTTACTTCCTTGGTATAGAATCTGAGAATATGACATTCATTGTGTATTTGTCTCTCTCAAACTTATATTTTGAAATTACTGTTTTTAAAAATAATTGACATCTTGTGTTCATGTCAGGTATAAACCATGACTTGATATTTATATATATTACAAAATGATCACTACAATAAATCTATTGAAAATCCATCATCATACATAGTTAGTTTTTTTCTCTTGCGCTGTGAGGACATTTAAGATTTACTCTCTTAACAACTTTTGAATATGCAGTTCAGTATTATTAACATAGTCACTAAAGTGTACATTATATCCCCGTGACTCACTTATTTTATAACTGGAAGTTTGTGCCTTTTGACCCGCTTAACTCAGTTTGCCCAACACCCACCCCTTACCACTGGCAATCACCAATCTGTTCTCCTTACCTATGAGCTTAGTTTGTTGTTGTTTTTGTTGCTGTTGTTAGAGTCCACATAGAAGTGAGATCATATGGTATCTGTCTTTTTCTGTCTTACTTATTTCACTTGGCATAATGCCCTCAAGGTCCATCCATGTTGTCACAAATGGCAAAATTTCTTTTATTTAATGGCCGAATAGTATTCCATTGTACGTACATACCGCAACTTGTTGACCCATTCATTCATCTGTGGACAATTAGGCTATTACCATATCTTGCCTATGGTAAATGATATTTCAATGACCATGGGTATGCCTATATCTTTTGAAGTTAGTGTTTTTGTTTTGCTGGGATTAATACTCCAATGTGGAATAGCTGGATGATATGGTAATTCTATTTTTAATTATTTGAGGAAACTCTATCCTGTTTTCCATAGTGGCTGCACCAGTTTGCATTCCCACCAACAGTGCATGAGGGTCCCCTTTCTCCGCATCCTCGCCAACACTTATTTCTTGTCTTTTTGATACTGGCTATTCCGACAGGTGTGAGGTGAAACCTCATTATGGTTTTGATTTGATTTTCCCTAATGATAAGTGATGTTGAGCGTCTTTTCGTGTGTTTGTTGGCCATCTGTTTTGTCTTCTTTGGAAAAATGTCTATTCAGATTCTGTGCCTATTTTTGGTTGGATTGTTTTTGGTTTGGTTTTGGTTTTGGCTTCTGCTACTGAGTTGTATGAGTTCTTTATGCATTTGGGATATTAACTACAGATCAGATATGACTTGTTAATTTTTTTCTCCCATTCAGTAGGTTGCCTTTTCATTTTGTGGATTGCTTCCTTTGCTATGCAGAAGCTTTTTAGTTTGATTTTTTTTCTTTTGTTGCCCTTGCTTTTGGAGTCAGATCTAAAAAATTATCACCAACACTGATGTCAAAGAGCTTTGTTCCTATGTTTTCTTCTAAGAGTTTTATTGTTTTGTGTCTTACATTCAGGTCTGTAATACATTTTGAGTTAATTTTTGTGTATGGTGTAAGATAGTAATCTAGTTTCATTCTTTTGCATGTGGCTGTTCAGTTTTCCTAATACCATTTATTTAATGAAGAGACTGTTCTTTCCCCACTGTATATTCTTGGCTTCTTTGTCATAAATTAATTGACCGTATATACATGGGTTTATTTCTGGACTCTGTTCTGTTCATTGATCTATGTGTGTGTTTTAAGTCCAATCCCATACTGTTTTGGTTATTATAGCTTTGTAACATAGTTTGAAATCAGGGAACATGAAACCTCCAGTTTTGTTCTTCTTTCTCAAGATTGCTTTGGCTATTTGGGGTCTTTTGTGGCCCCATTCAAATTTTAGGATTGTTTGTGCTATTTCTGTGAAAAATGCCATTGGAATTTTGATAGGGATTATACTGAATTTGCAGATGGCTTTGGGTAGTATGGACATTTTCATGGTATTAATTCTTCCAGTCCATGAGCGTGGAATATCTTTCCATTTATTTGTATCATCTTCAGTTTCTTTCATTAATGTCTTATGCTTCTCACTCTATAGGTTTTTTACTTTCTTCATTAAGTTTTTTCCTAGGTATTTTATTCTTTTGGTGCATTTGTAAATGGGATTTAAAAAAAAATATCTCTCTGCTAGTTATTAGCGTGTATAAATAAAACAGAGTTTTGTACGTTGCTTTTGTTTCCTGCAACCTTAAGTTCCGACAAGTTTTTGGAGGAGTCTTCAGAGAGCTCTGTAGCATCTGCAATAGTGACAGTTTTCTCTCTTCCTTTCCAATATGGATGCTTTTTATTTCTTTTTCTTGTTTAATTTTCTGGGAGAAATTATTTTATTATATGACTAACGTACAAAGGTATTCTCACTACGAAAAATTCAAACCGGGGCGCCTGGGTGGCTAAGTCAGTTAAGCATCTGTCTTCGGCTCAGGTAGTGATCTCAGGGTCTGGATCGAGTCCTGCATCGGGCTCCTTGCTCAGCAGGCAGCCAGCTTCTCCCTCTCCCTCTGCTGCTCCCCTTGCTTGTGCTCTCTCTCTGGGTTTCTCTCTCAAATAAATAAATAAAATCTTTAAAAAAAAAAAGAAAGAAAAGAACAAATTCAAACAGTACAGATAAAACCAAAGTCTGCCTTGACTCTGTTTTCCAAATTCTGCTTCTTACCCGGAGGGCATTCTGGGTAGCCTTCCAGATCTGTTTCTATGCATAGAAAGAGTTCCATTTGATTGTTTTGTATAAATAAACAGCCCTCGGCAGCACTCTGCGATCTAGAACCACTTAAACCAAAGCAGATGAGTGAGACTTCTCACACCTCAGAAATACCTGCATCCAATTTCCATACACAGATACTGTATGCCATTAAAGTCGAAGTAATTGAGCAGGTGATTCGAAGGCCAAAAAAATCATCTGGCTAAAGTGTAAAGAGGCACCAGCTGATGTCACCCCTTATTCTAGAAGCATTAGACACTATGGCTTGGCTCCTGCCTGGTTTGGTGCTGTGAGCTCTGTACATGTTTGCCTGATATATAGTTGTTTGTTTGTTTTTTTATGACTAAATACAAAAGGGCTGTCAATTCCCATATTCTATAGAATTTTTTGGAGAGTGAGGGGGTCAGAGGGTCTGACTTTGAGAAGGTATTTCTCAGAAGATAGTGGCTATTGTAGGGGTTCAGAGAAAGCATAGCCAGAGACAGCAGTAGCTTTTGGGGGGTCTGGGCTTGGTATTCTGACCAGCGCTATTCCCAACAGGGCAGAGAAGGAAACCATTTCCCTTTCTTCGACTTGGTGAAATTGTGGGTGTCCAGACTGCTGTCTGCTCCATCTCATAGGACCTTTTTAGACTGGAGAAAATTACCCCCACTGCCCACTGGGCTCTCTCAGGGGCCCATTTAGGTTGAGACATGAATGATGGAAAAGAACCAGTCGGGCTAAGATCTATATAGTACAATTGGAGAAAATAAGCAAGTCCACAAGAAGCAATTAGCAAGTAATGAAGAGCTCAGTGTGGGGGTGATGACCATGAAGGCATTAACAGTCAGGGAGGTGAAAGCTATATGTGGGGTAGGGGAGGAAAAACTTGTCCTCAATCCTCTTAGCGTCCCTGGCTGGGTCTGAAAGTTAAACTGACAACGACAAATTAACAGGAGAAATGCACACGAATTTATTCAGTGTAAGCTTTACATGACACGGGAGCCTTCATACGGAAATGAAGACCTGAGGGAGCAATTAGACTGCGGGCTTTTATGCCACGTTTGACGGAGAGTGGACAGTCATGGGGGAACCTGACAGGGCAAGGAGTATCCGGTAAGTGGAGCAAACTGGGGGAAACCTAGCGAGTCCTGTTCGTTAGGATTCTTCCTGGCGTCCCTTTGTCTTCGGAGATAAGCGTGGTCCTTTCCTCCAGGGAGTGGGTGTAGCAAGGGCACCTCTCATGTGAGGACTTTATGACCTGTTTTGGGGAAGAACGCGGAGATGGGGAGGAGGTCAGAGTGACCTTCCGGCTTCTGCCATGTTCTCAAACTCCTTCAGCTTAAAATACCCCATATGCTAAGGTGCTCTATTTTGAGGTATTTGCCTGTATCTGGTCTGGGTAGGATTTAGGGTGAAAGAAGAAGGAAAGGCAGACGACTTCACAGAGAAGGACAGTGGTGAGCCAATGTAGGGGAGGGAGTCATGGAACGTAAGGAACCACTCTCTGTCGGGGTCATGCAAGCACAGGGCCAGTACCTAAGCTTGGGTCCTTCCTTAAATTGTGTGTACTTCTTGCCTCTCCTGCCTCCCCCTCGGCCCAGGGCTATGGATGGGCATGACTCGACCTGGTCAGCAGAGAGCAAGGAGACCTCCTGGCTGAGAAGGAGAACTGCAGGTCTGGTTCCGTCACCTCAGAGGTGGGTTGCTCTGAGCGGGCTTGACACCACCAGCTAAGTCTCGGTGCTCTTCTACTGAAGGAAAACGATTTCAGGGAATCCCAGCATCAGACAAGGCCACTCTGTGATCATGATGGATCGAGATAAAAACAAGACCACTTCATAATCATGTCTGAACACGGACAAAACTTGAACCTTGTCCAAGTCACGATACCAAACATCTCTCCCAGCTAATATGGCGGACGGCTGCTTCTTTATCAATTACACCCCTAGTCTCCCCCTAGTCTGCCCTCCCTACACCTAACGTTTATAAAGATACCAATCAGAGAATGAGCCGACCTCCTGACGGCACCCAATCCAGAGCAGAGCCCTGCTTCCTTGAACACCCCCCAAATCAGCGAGCACAAGCCGACGTCCTGTAGGTCTTTTCTATCACCCCCACACCGAAACACCCACGGGTTGTGCAGGGGTGCTCCTCGTTGTCTTCGCTGGAGGGGACTGACATGGGTGAGAACATGTCCCACTGGGGTGTGGAGGGGAACAAGATCAAGTGATGGTAGGACCTGGTCAGTTTATGAGGTTGAGCATGTAGGAGGGCTCACCCTTGGAAGCTAGAGGCCATGGAGGGGAAACTTGCTGTCAGCCCTTTAGGAACTGAGACTGGTCCAAATGGAAACTGCGGTACTGGAAAGTTGATGTGGGCATGTACACAGTTCATGTGGGTGTGGGGTGGGCGGCCTGGGCTAGGGGCTATTTTTCACAGATGGGAAAACTGAGGTAACAGCTAAGTGACTTCTCAAAATTTGCATATGGACTAAAAGAGGGCTTCTGAGACTCTTGTTTTTAACATTAGCAGTAGCTCCTCCTGGCCCCATCTCACTCGCGGCTTAACCACACGTAATATTACTAAAAAATGAAACTGTTTCTTGGCTTTTTAAAAAGGTCATTTAATATGGAAATGCCTTTGAGAAATTTAATAAATAAAACAATTCCCTCTGTACCCATGAGCTTAATTTTATGATACATTAAGCCAGCAGAGAAGGGAGCATCTCAGCTAACGGCTCCATGCTTGGTTTTGTTTTCCCAGAAACATGAACTTCTCTGTCTCTCGTGACTCTCCAAAGCTCCACTGACAAAACTTCAGGGCTTCGTTTGAACCCTCGTGTTGCCTTTCTGCTGGTGCCCTCCTCCACAGGCCGCGTTGACACCCTGAGAGGTCTAGAGCAAGGGGAAAGCTAAGACAACCTGACCGCTGGTAGAAATGCATTCCAGTGGGGCGCCTGGATGGCTCAGTCGTTAAGCATCTGCCTTCGGTTCAGCACCTGATCCCGGGGTTCTGGGATCGAGCCCCACATCGGGCTCCTTCACTGGGAGACTGCTTCTTCCTCTCCCACTCCCCCTGCTTGTGTTCCCTCTCTCGCTGGCTGTCTCTATCTCTGTCAAATAAATAAAATCTTTAAAAATGATTCTATCCATTCCAATGAATAGAATTGTTCCATATTGGACTTTTCAGCTTGAGTTTCCAAAAAGAGGCCTGATTTCAAAGTAAAACAGATATTCCAGGATTAAGCCACAGAGACAGACTTCTCAGTCTTGGAAAAGACAAGACATGGGCCTATGTCTCAGGCTCTGGCGAAGGAACTTCTCATTTCCTTTCCCTGTAAGTCTGTGTGGTGCCATATCTCCCACCTGCCTTGGGTTATTCACATGCCCTTCCAGGCAGCCAAATCCAAGAGGGCAAGATGTGCCGTGGATATGCCTCTGTATTCTTCACAGCCAGCCGAGTGCCTGTCCCTGAGGAAGTTCTTGGTCATTGACTGACATTGTGTTTGAAATTCTCTGAAGAAAGATTTCAAAAATAGTTGGCTTTCTCTGATGGGAGTTTTGCTAGCTGGGAAGGTGATGCTGGGTAACTTCTCAGCAGGGTTTGAATTTTGAGTGCTAGGGAAAGAGCAGCCTGATTGGAAGAGGGGCACATTTCACTAGGATACACTCTGTTATCTTTGTTTTACATTTAAATGAAACATTTGGGGCTACATAAAATTTGGATGACACATTAAGGGCAATTTCCTCAGCGTGAGTCAAGTTGCTGATTAGAGATCTGAGGCCTCCTGGAGTATGCTGTTTGTGCTGCTGATTGGTTAAGGGCTGTTTCCCAATGCAGGGTGGGCTCATTTTCCCTTGGAGAACTGAAGAACAGGCCTTTCAGGCACAGCCAAAGTGAACTCTCTCTTCAAAAAGTGTGGTCCCCTGAGCTGAAGCTCTTGAGCTCTCTTCCTAACTACACAGGAAGCAAAGAAATGTCAGCTGCACTGTGGGGTGAAGAATTAACCACCCCCTGAAGAGGTCTGACCTTTGTTCCTGGCTGCTGGTGGGTAATCTCTGGTGTCATTCTCCTGAGGGCAGTGGAGAGCCTAACAATGTGATTTAGACTGGGGGGGGGCACCCCAGAAAGACCAAGAACATGACTTGGGGCTGAGGCTTTGGGTCTCCCAGTATCAGTGGCCTGGAGACCGAGGTCCACAGTGTGCTATCAGTCAGTCAGTCCATCATGCCTGTGTAATGGAACCCCAAGAAAAATCAAACACTGAGGATGAGGTGAGCTTCCCTGGTTGGCAAGACCCTGGGCAAATCGTCACACGTTGATGTCATACAACACGTCTCACCTCCCTGGGTGAAAGCTCACAGAAGCTCTGTATTTGGAACCCTCCTGGACTCTGCCCTATGTGTCTTTTCCTTTGGCTGACCTTTATCTCTATCTTCCCCCTGTAATAAAGCATAACTGTGGATATACCAACTTTCAGTGAGTCCTGTGAGTCTTTCTAGATAATACCAAGCCAGATGGTGATTTTGGGACCCCTTGAACTTACAGCTGGTGTCAGAAGTGAGGACAGTCTTGGGCACTGTGCCCTCCACCTTTGCAACTGGCCCTAAAGCTCTTACATGCACCCTCTCAGTAAAACCAGACCCCAGGCTGAGGGAATAAGGAATTAGTTTGCTCTCAGGGAAGAATCCATACTGAGATTGGGAGTAGCCCAGTTTAGAGTGTTGGTGGTAGAGGATAAGGGAAAATGTGCTCCATAGCCCCCTGCAAACCTGACAAGAATCTATCAACAGTAGGTTTACCGGCTAACTAGAAATATTAAGGAAACACGATTAGATAGATTTTTAAGGCACCTGTGTATGTGGAAAGCACAGGGTAGAAGAAAGAGCAGTGAACTTGAAAACACCAGACCAAGTCTCTAGCTCAGGCTCAAATTCTAGAAACCTCTGTTAGTCTGTATAACTCAGTTTCCCAGGCTTCAGTTTTCCCATCAGTAAAGTGGGAATGACGGTCCCTGGCCTGATCACTTCAAAAGGTTATTCAAACGAACAAATAAAATAATGTGTGTTAAAAGTTTAGAAACCTGTGCGGGAGCCTGGGTGGTTCAGTTGGTTAAGTGTCTGACTCTTGATTTCGGCTCAGGTCATGATCCCCGGGTTGTGAGATTGAGCCCCACGTCGGGCTCCGTGCTCAGTGAGGAGTCTGCTTGAGATTCTCTTTCCCTCTGCCCCTCCCCATCCTCTCTCTCTAAAATAAGCAAATACATCTTTTTTTAAAAAGTTTAGAAACCTGTGATGCAATATTTATAGAAATAGACGACATTAATATTGTCCTACTCCCAGCCATCTCATAGATGAGACCAAGAAAGCAAAAGTGACAAATATTGCAAGTCAAAAAACTGGGACTCCATATCTCCTAACTTCCATGCTGGTGATTTTTTAATAAAACTTCTTTGTACAAGAGTATTCCCTTGTCCAGGGAGCAGGCTATCGGTGACCTCCACTGTTTAGAGTAAGCAGGGAAGTGTCGGAACACAGAACAGCTGTCAGGAACACCACTTTCCAGTGGGAGCCTCCAACCCTACAACCTGGAAGGTAATCTAAAAGTAAGCGTACCAATTTAACAGTTTATTATTTATCTTATTGAAAGCTCCAGAATAGGCGAGTACAGCAGCTAGAGCCTAGTAAGCAGATGTGAGAGAAACACCAGCAGTGGCAACAATTTGAAGCAGGGACGAAATAGCCCATGATTTGTTAATATTGCCCGCCTCCATAATGATGTGCCTGAGTCATTAAAAGAGGTATAAATGATTGCCCTAAAAGAAAGCAAAGAAAGGAAATAAAAAATGTAATTATTGAAAAGACAGAGATGAGGTTATCATTTTGTGTAGACGATGTCACTACATATAGAGAAAGCTTCAGAGAATCAACTGAAAAACTATTACAGTAATATATTCACCAACCTCAGTTTCCTCAAAGTTATTGTGAAGCTTAGCACTTGCACATGGCCTGGAACATGGGAGGTCCTGGGCAAGTGGCAGAGAATACCAAGCCTCATATACAAAAGTCTAGAGCTTTCCAGCACACCAGAACTTACTAATTAAAAATTATAATGGGAGAAAAAAAGGGATCACATTTGAAATAGCAGTAACAAGCCCCAAAGCAAAAATGCCAAGGAAGAAAAAGAAATCTGAGGCCCCTATATGAGGGAAATTATAAAATTACAGAGAGAGAAAAATGATTTCAATAAATGAAAAGATATGTTAAGATACCGAATGGCAGACAGAATATTGTAGTTTCCATGTGAACTTAAATACTTAGAATTATTCCAGGCAAAATCTCTAGTTTCCAAAATCTCAGAATTTCGTCTAGAGTCACAACAAGCAAGTACACTGAAGAATATTTGTGAAAGGAAATGGAGGGGAGAGATGGTCCTAACACACAGAGTACATTATGTAATGTAGGCGAGGAAAACCTTTCCTCTACACTCTTATGTTCCGTGCCTGGGTCTGAGAATTAAATTGCCGTAAGACAGGCGAGCAGGAGAAAAACATGCACATTTTATTTACTCTTTTTGTGTTCACATGGGAGTCTCAAGGAAAATGAAGATCCAAAGAAGCATTTAGGACTGAGAACTTACATACTCTTTAAACAAAGAAAACAATACATTTGTGGAGAAGTGACAAGACAGAGAGAGGTTTGGGCAGTTAGCAATGGGAAAATGACTAGGAAATATACAGGGAAAGCGAATGGAAGCTGAGGGTCCCTTTAGAAAGTTTGCTTGTACAGATCAATTTTGATGATGACTTCTAGTCTTCTGTGCTAAGAATGTTCCTCTCTAATTCAAAGAGATACATGCACCCCTGTGTTTATAGCAGCATTATTTACAAGAGCCAAACTATGGAAGCCGCCCAAGTGTCCATCGATAGAAGAACAGATAAGGAAGAGGTGGTGTACATACACAATGGAATATTATTCAGCCACAAAAAAGAATGAGATCTTGCCATTTGCAACAATGTGGATGGAACTAGAGTGTATTACGCTAAGTGAAATCAGCCAGTCAGAGAAAGTCAGTCACTCACAGATGTGGAATTTAAGAAACAAAATAAAAGAACAAAGGAAAAAAAGAGAGAGAGACAAGCCAAGAAACAGACTCTTAACTATAGAGAACAAACTGTTGGTTGCCTGAGGGGAGGTGGGTGGGGGGAATGGAGGAAATAGAGGATGGGGATGAAGGAGGGCACTTGTGATGAGCCCTGGGTGATGTATGGAAGGGTTGAATCACTATATCATTCTTCTGGAATTAATAACACTGTGTGTTAACTATACTGGAATTAATTGAATTTAAATATAAATAAATAAATAAATAAATAAATAAGCAAACATCTAATTGGACATGTCAGAAACTGAACTAGTCTTCTTCATCCCTCCTCTAGCCATACTCTTCTCATGTAGGTGGATAACAACCCACCCTTCCATTGGGAATCCTACCTTCAGCATGCATCCAAAGTCTGACTGCTTATTACCCCTTCCACTGTTGCACTGTGGTCCAACCACCATCACATCCCACCAGGATTACCACAATAGCCTCTTAACAGGTCACCCTGCCTCTACCTTTGTGTCCTACAGTTTATTTTCAGTAGAACAGCCCTAGTGATCCTGTCAAAACCCAAGTAGACCATGAACCTTCCAATGACTCCTACCTTATTCTTAGTGGATGTCAGAGTCCTTCCAATGCCACACAAGATCCCCCTTCCATCCCTGACCACTGTCTCACTTTGCTCTCTCTCCTCCAGCCATCGTGGACTCCATGCTGTTCCTTCAACCCTGCAGCCACCCTCTGGCCTCAGAGCCTCTACACTTGTTGTCTCCTTGACCTGGAATGTTCTTCCCCCCAAATATCTACATCGCTTACTCATTCCCTTCTGTTAAGCATCATCTTCAAATGCCATCTCTTCAGATGAGCTCTACTCTGATCACCTTGTTTATCGTTGCCAGAAGTCCCCACTTTCCAGCACCTGTTCTGGCACGACTGGCCTTCAGAGCCTGCTCTAGTTTCCCCACGGCCCTTACTACCTTCTACTCTATCATACAACATAGTCATTGATTTGGCGCGTTGTCTCCTTCCTCTGTAGTTAAGGGCAGGAAATGGTGTCCGCTTTGTTTTCTGATACACACCTACACCAGTGTTTCACATATTAAATGCTCCATATTTATCAAGTAAATGAATGAGATAAATGGGAACGAGAAATAGATGAGAAACTACTTTCTAGGCCCAGAAAAGATGAACAGGAATCATGAAGACGGGAAACCTACTTTCTTACTACCTACACAAAGTTGATCCCATGCAACAAAACTCAAAGATAGGCTATTACACATATATTTCACAAAACCCGCGGGCCTCTCCCGAAGTAAGAACTTTTTAAGTTTTAGAGTAAATGAGTGTTCATAATAAAAATTCAAAATTCAAGTTTTAAGTCACTTTTTCCAATTCTAGAAAAAGAGATTTGAGGTTGTTATATGCACTTTTGCTGAAGCCTGCCTACATGGCTTTATGTTTTCTCCATAGCACTGATGTAAGTGTGGATTTCCTTATGGGACTGTTACTCATTTTTAATTTCTCTCCATGCTTGTTTGTCAAAATTCCTATTAGCCCCTTGCTCCAAATTTTTATTTTCAGTACTATCTTAAGCAAGTGAAACCTAAAAAATTAGGAAAGACATTTTGAGCCATCACTGGAACTTAAAATTAGTTTTTTTAAAATGCACATGGAATTATCTTAATGATATTAAATGGCTTTGCTATAAATAATCTTCCAAGGATCTTATATAAAAAGCTTTTAGGTAATTAAGGCCAATTTTTGACATTGTTTTTCAATCAGAAGGGTTTGGATTGAAGCTGGGAACAGTCTAAGGAGACTGCTGGCTAATGTCCCTGTGTTCTGCCCAGTGCAGAGGGGGTGGGGGACACACCCCAGGAGCTGTCCCAGCCCCCCACCATCACTGTGCAGCTGAGAACACCATAACTAAGTTAAGCAAGTTCCAGGCTGAGTGGTAAAAACCATGATTTTGGTTTGATTGCCATAAAAGTTCGAGAGGGCAATTCTTTATTTCAACTATTCATTAACTGTTAGTGTTCATATCAAAAGCATAGGTAATTATGAGAAATAAGGTGCTAAATTCTGCTTTTCTAGAGAAGCTAACATTTAAAACTTCTGAAAACATTCATTTCATCTATACCCTTTTACTGTGAAATATACGCAAATACAGTAAGTCCATAAAACAAACATACAACTTTTAAAACAAATTCTTGTAGTGTGAACACCATGAAACCATCATTAGGTCAAGAAATAGACTGTTGCCAGGACCCAGAAGACCCCTGTGTGTCCCTTCTCAGTTATAACTGCCTCTCTTCTTCCCTCCCCAGTGGTTACCACTACACTGGCTTGAAGAATAGTTCTTTGCTTTGCTTTAGAGTTTCACCACCTAAGGACACATGCCTAAAAATTACTTTTGTCTTGGGAGTGATCTTAGAAAAACTTTCAGTCCTTCCCCATTCAGTATGATGTTAGCTGTGGGTTTTTACGGACACCCTTTATCAACTTGAAGAAGTTTCCTTTAGTCCTGTTTTACTAAAAAATATTTTTTTTTATCATGAATAGATGTTGAGGTTTTTTAATTGCTTTCCCTATGTCAATTAACATGACCATGTGTTTTCCACTTGCGTCACAAGTTATGGCCAAAGTCACAGGGGAGGTGGGGAGCAGAGGAAGAATGATTTTTTAAAACGTTTGCATGTTCGAAGTGTTAGCTCTTTGCCACCACAAACTATTCCTCCGCCATCAATCTAAAACTATCACAGGATCAATGAACACAAATTGATTGGTCAACATTGTCAAAGCTGCCTTCTCTTAAGGACCTCAAACAGTTCCGAGTCCAGAAAACACTGCAGCGTCTGTTCTGTACCTTGTGCATCCCGCAGCCCGTAAGTGAGACCACATAATTATAGCCTCATTTAGCTATGCCACATCATTCGTTCTGTTTAGTTCAATGTGAGGACATTAGCTTATTTAGAATTTTCCATTTGACATGCTCTCCTTTTTGGGTACAGTTGTTCTAAGAGGTTGTAAATAATGACAAGGCTGAGATTTTTATGTTTAAATTGGGCACAATGATTTCCACCTTATTCCCCAAACTTCCCTTCTTTTCTTCTGTTTGACATACACAGGCTACTTATACATGTGCCCGGCTGCCGTGTGAAACCCGTGACTCAGGCTTATGAATGTTGTTTGGGTATCTTGTTGTGTGCTGTGTTTAAAACACAGTGACAGCCTGGAAAAAAAAATGAATTGTGTTGCTTGATTTTGAATATTGAACCAGCTTTGCATTCCTGAGATAAAACCCAATTGGTGAGGATATGTTACTCTTTTAAAATAATGCTGGATTTAACTTGTTAACATTATTTTGAGGATTTTGTATCTATGTTTATAAGGGATATTGATCTGTTTTGTTTTGTTGTATTATCATTATCTGATTTTGGTATCAGTGTGATAAAAAAAGCTTCAAAAAATGAATTAAGAAGTGTTTTCTCCTTTTTTACTGGCTAGAAAAGATTATGTAGGATGGTGTTATTTCTTCTTTAAATGTTTGTTAAAATTCTCCAGTGAAAGCATCAAGGCCTGGAGACTTTTTTCCCCAGCGTTTCTTAGACCATAAATTTAATTTCTTTAATAATTGTAAGATAATATATGTTTCTTCTAGACTGAGTTTTGGTAGTTTGTATTCTTCAAGGAATTAGTCTATTTTATTTCAACTGTTGAATATTTTTAATAAAGTGCTCCCAGTATTCTCTTATTGACCTTTTTATGCAAAGAAAGACCACCCGCTAACTCAATTCAGCTAAGACACATTGACTATCTGCTTTGTCGCTGTCATTAAAAGCCACAGGTGCTTTACTAGCGATAGTAGTATTTATGGTCATGGAAATTATACGTGCTGGCCTATGATTATCGGTTCAGACTTCCACGTTGGCGGGATTCTAAGACTTGGAAAGAAAGTCAGAATCCTCCCTCACCCAGCTGCATTCCATGTTAGTGACTCTTAAGCACAGGAAAAGGCCTCTCTAAATAGTTGGGTCGGAGGAAGCTCAGAAATGAGAACTTGGCATGTTCTGGAAGGCACATCATCATCTTGAATTTCAGATCTGAGAAGCTGGTCTGGAAGTGTGACAACGACCTTGCAGAACACAGAGGGGGCCACTGGGCAGCTCCCTTTTCCCATTTGTCTTTCAAAAGCGTTTATTTTTTTCCTCTTTTGGCCAGAGAAAAAGGGTGTTGGCAAGGTTCAGAACATACTCTAAAATGTGGTATGTTAGCATATTGGATATTTTAAGCTGAAGAACAACAGGTACAGGGAGGGCTTCCTGACCCCCCTTCTCCCCTGAAGCAGGCTGGGAGAGGTCCCCTCCCCATACTAGGAGGAAGGGAGGACCTTCATCTCCAAAGCTGGAGGGGAAACGAAATGAACAGACTTTGCTAATTTCCACCACTTTGCTGCCCTTACCTAATGCTACTTTGTCCTATGACATTTGTCCATAACTTTCTCCTCTCCACTGAATCTACTATAAAAAATGTCCAGGCTTAACCTTTTTGTCGGGTCTTCATTTCCTTATCACATAAAACTTACATTAAACACATTTGTATGGACTTTCTCCTATTTATCTGTCTTTGTCAGTTTAATTTTCAGGCACAGCCAGGGAACCTAAGAAGGTAAAGGAAAAGTTTTTCCTTCCTGAGAGTATTTAAAAGGAATTTGAATCGTAGTTTTTGAAAAATTCTTCAGTGCAAGGCCATTTGGATTGGTGAGTTTCTATCTTATAAGCTTTAGTAGCTCCTAGGGCAATTCCTATTTCAACATTGTGCGATAACTGACGTCCAGATCAATGAACCAAAGTCAGTGAGAAAATCCTAAGAAAAAGGAGTATTATCCAAGTGGCCAATTAAACAAAATATTATATATACACCTGTGGCATCATAAATAATAGCTACAATAACATAAAAATGTTTTTAAAGTTTTTATATTTAGGGGTTTGATTTTAGTAATTTGGGAATTTTACTTATGTGGTATGTACTCTTCATTTTCTCATGGTTCCATATAAGCAAGATTTTGTTGTAGTGAGAAAAATTATTTCTATTGGTAATATAAGAAGTGCTTGCTTTAAAAATATTAATATTATCATTTAAATTTTATGATGCGTGCTTTTCCTAAATAATAATTCACATTTCTCTGAATCTTAATATATTATGAAATTTAAAACCAAATGTATTCTGAAATGCTCTGTATTGAATAAGCTACTTTTTTTTAAAAAAGTTCACATAGACTAAGCATTATAACAGGTAATGTACGTTAGATGAATCCTAGGAAACTAAAACTGATTCTTAAAGTTGACGATTTTCCCTCATTCTTAAATGCTTTTTCCCTCTGATAAACCTTTCTCAGTAATTTTCTCTCAATTATAATACAAATGGCTAGCATTTATTGAATACCTGCCACATGCCCGTCACCGCGCCCTAGCTGACATACATTTTCTCATTTAATCCTCACCACAGACCTACGGATTGCGCTCTCTTGTTATCTATCTTGTTGCCTACTGAATGAGAAAACAGAACTTAGAAATGGTCAGTAGCTTGCCCTGGCACACAAGGATTCAAACCCAGGTCTGTTGGAAGCCAAGACCCTGAGTATAAGACTGGGAGGCGGAAATAAATAGGAAATGTAAGGGAGATGTCCTTCGAGATCTCCTGGGATAAATTCTTACTCCTACATTTATTCCTTCCATCCCCACCTTTCCTGCTTGATTTATATAAGGGAGTATTTCTTCAGGCAAAGAACATTTTCTTCTGACCTATGAAAGAGAAAAAGAATGGCAAGACAGCTCATGTTTTCCTTCAGGTTAGCAGATATTTTCCAATGACCTTTATCAGTAATTTCCACAAATGATGTCATGGTAGCCTGGTCTGCTATGTGGCAAACACTCCGATATGTCCATCTGATACGACCACTCAGAGAACAATATCTTCCTTTCTACTCTCTGAAGTGATTCCTGTTTTGTGTGGGCACTGGTGTCACACACACACACACAAAATGGATATCTTTGACGTTGTCATTTTACAGATATACTGTATTTTCCAGATGCTGATGTCAGATGTGGAAATCACGATCTTGAACTTCATTGCCCCCCCTTAAAGCTGAACCCTATAATTTTGCTCGTCAGATTTGCAAATGAAGGTTATCTAATACTGTTTAGCTTGGTTAAAACGTTGTCACTGTGGGTGGTTACCTCCTGTCACGCTGATGAGAGGCATGCTCAACTGATTGCGCTCACCAAGTCCTCCAGCTGAAGGGGAGACTGTGGGGGGTGGAGGGGCGGAGGTGCTGGAAAGCAATGGATGGAGCGTGGAGGAAGAGGACCACAGGATCCGGAGCACCCCCCTTAGACTGTCTCCACTCCCTTGCTCCTTGAGCATTTCGACATCAACAGCAAAAACAAGAGTAGTCTTTATCGCAGTGCTTTACAGATTACAAAGCACTTTCACAAATATTATCTTATTTAATTTAATAAGCACAAGGTCCCACGAGACAGGCTTTATTATTCTTAATTTCTCTGCTGGAAAACTGAGTTCTCTTGAGTGGGAACTATTTAATTCAGACAAAGTTTTCCAACAGGAAATCCAGTGTAATTTCACCGGGCCAGAGCTCATGTCACCCGGTGTGAAGGAATGTGATAGAAATAGGTACTCCATGCCTCCAACGTTCACGGGTCCCTCCCCCACCTCCGGACTTGTTGCTCCCCTCACCTCAGCAGCTCTTGTCTCTCTTTCATTTCTTCTGCTTCAGCCACCTGGTTTCTTGCCATTCCTTGAACACACAGCCACATTCCGGCCTCAGAGCCTTGTGCTTGCTGGGGTCCTCCTCCCTAGAGAGTGGCGTGGCTCATTCTCTATCTTTCCTCAGGTCTCTGTTCAAATGGTACCTCATCAGAGACATTGTCCCTGGAAGCCCATCCATAATGGCGGTCCTCATGGCTCCCTATCTCCTTTACCGCAGTGCACTGAGGGTGGGGCGGAGGGTGCCCTGGGCACAAACAGTAAAACTGCCCTGTGCTCACTCTCTCTAATCTCAGCAAAAATTATCCCAGATCCTGTGTGTGGCAAAATACCGGACAATTTGATGTTCTTATCCTTTCCATTACTGCAACGATAGGATCTCTTTTTTAGACCTACAGACTCCATGATCAATATTCTACTGCTGGTCCCTTCTCTTAAGAAGATGGAAGTGAGCTACCCTAGCAAGACCCTGTGGGGTACTTGGAGCTCTATTTCATGTCAAGAAGACTCTGAGAGGGTTTTATGTATTCCTATATAGGAAGACATGTTATCATTGAAGTGCTCTCCTATGGTGGGGTACAGTGATGGAGGGCCTGGCTGAAACCCTATTGCTGGATTCAAATCCCGGTTCTATCACTGACTAGCTGTGTGGTTTGGGGCACAGCACCTAACATCTCTCGGTCTGTTTCTTCATCTGTAAAATGAGGAGAAGTCATAGTCCCCATGTCACAGAGGTGTTATGAGGAATAGAAGGTACCTGGTATATACTTAGTGCCCAATAAATGGTTAATATTATTTTCACAGTGTACCTTATATTATAATTATTTGACTGGATTTTTTCCTGTAGTTTACAAACTTTTTCAAAGCAAGGATGTGTCTTACTTATTTCTGTGCCCTTCTTACCCATCAGAGAGGAAAGTGGGTGGCGTATAGTAATATACTAAATCTTTAGCATGTTTGATGTTGGATTGAATAAACAGCTTTATTTTATTGTCTGTAAATTCTTTCTTTCTTTCTTTCTTTTTTTTTACTTTTTTTAAAATGTAAGCTCTATGCCCAACATGGGGCTTGAACTCATGACCCTGAGATCAAGAGTCACATGCTCTACCAACTGAGCCAGCCAAGGCTGATTGTCTAATAAATTCTTGATTAGGTTAGAAGGATGGCTGTTGGGAAAAAAAAATTTTTTTTGAGACTGAAATCATATTTATCTACCTAGAATAATAACATTTTACAAAAATCTATTATGTGTATGTTATATGTATAACATCAAAATGGCAACAATAGCAGAATTATCTATTTTCTAGATTTTCTGCACTTGCATGTATAAATTTTTTTCTAAGATTTATTTATTTACTTTTAGAGAGAGAGTGGGGAGAGGGGCAGAGGGAGAGAATCTTCAAGCAGACTCCCTGCTGAACATGGAGCCGGACTCCGGCCCGATATCACAACCCGTGAGATCAAGATCTGTACCGAAACCAAGAGTCGGATGCTTAACTAGGCACCCCAACCCGTATAACTTTTATAGTTAGGAATAGAGTTAATCTTTTTCAACAATTCTACTTGGAGAGACAGAAAAGTTTACAGTAGAAAAAAAAAAGAAATGTGATGAATATTAGTAAGTATGGTCTCCCAATAGTTTTGTTGTTTATTATGCCTTCCAAAAAATACAGTGACCTAATAAAATTGAGTTTGAAAGTTCTCAATAAATTAATATATTCTGATAAATCTATAAGAAGGAAAGGAGACACAATCTTTGATCTAGAAAGTACATATCCAATGATCATTTGAGCAAGAAACACCATCTTTCATAAAGTAAACAAATGCAGCTGTTTCTATCATGCTGACTATAAGAAGATTATCATACTTAGAATGGAAATTCCAGGAACCTGAATTCTAATTAACATGGAAATGAAATCCACAAAATAAATATGTATTCAAAGTTTATGCAGTCCCAGGGTACAATGAAGACAGATGCAGATTGATCTAATCTGGTTGCATTAAGAACATGAGTGTATGTTGGGGAACATCGCGTGGAAAGTTGACATTCAATCCAATTAGGAAGGGCAAAGTAAAAATGATGAAAGCAATTTCCTTTGTCCAATTGAATTAGGCATCCAAATAACAGGCTGCTCTTTGACCTTCCTGGGAAGGGTCAGGATGGCTTCTAATGGTCTTTAAATAAATAGCCAGCCTACTCTTGCAGTTGCTTGTAAGTGGGACTTAGGAAAATATTTTTAGACGAAATCTGCAAGAATTTCTCTACTGTATTCTTATTGTTTCTGTTTATCAATTTTTAATTTGGGGAAACAGAAGGACTGGTAAGAGCATCAGTCCAAACTGAATATGGGGTCTATTAAACAAAATTAAGAGGTCACTTTCTGCTTCTTGCTAATTTGTGTTGCAGCTGCTAAAGAAAGGAGGTTTTTAAGAAATAGCTCATTTGGGTGCTTCTCCAAGGTCCCACTTAAAACAGCTGAAGAACATTGTTGGCATTTGTAAAGATACATGATTTCTTAATTAAACTGGTGGCTTACAAAGCTAGAGTTTAAGGACCTTCTTGATTCTGCCCTAGGTTATAATTCCCAACACTGGTAAATACAGCAATGGACATGCTGCTATTTCATCCGACAGCTCACACTGCAAGTGCATGGAAGTTAAATCAAACCTCTTTTCTTCCCCATTAAATTCCAAGTTTCCATGATAAAGGTAGATTATAAACTCTGAATTAATAGGACAGATCTTAAGGCTATTTTCCCCTGACTCACACATCATTTTTGCTCTCATATGCTCACTCAGATTCAGCAAACATTTGTTAAGCATTTATGCACTGAGCTCCATGTTGAAGATTTCACAGAATCTGCCAGTACTTGGCCTTATAGTTAAAGGAGGTCTGAAGACACACCTTGAATTAGGTGTTTTGACTCAAAATCATGAATCCTTCAAAATATCAGAAAATTATTATCCTGGTGTGTAATTTAAGTAATACATAAAATATCTGGAATCCAATTTTACTATTATTATCATTATTGTTATGAAAGTAATGTGTATACATACAGGATGTTAAAAATTTAAAAAAAAAAACCAGAATGGTAAAAATGGTAGTGCCTGGGTGGCTCAGTCATTAAGCATCTGCTTTTGGCTCAGGCCGTGGTCCCAGAGTCCTGGGATCGAGCCCCCCATTGGGCTCCTCCACTGGAAGCCTGCTTCTTCTTCTCCCACTCCCCCTGCTTGTGTTCCCTCTCTTGCTGGCTGTCTCTCTCTCTCTGTCAAATAAATAAATAAAATCTTTAAAAAAAAAAAAAAAAAGAATGGTAAAAATGAAAAATAAAATTTGCCCATCCCTCTCTTTTCCTATTTTCCATCCTTCCCCCCCCCACTGAATTATGGTACGTTATAAAAATAATCATAATACTGTGTAGTTCTTCCATAAGAGATAAGGTCCCCTTAAATCTGGAATGGCCTGTAGACTTAGACTGATGAAAGAAATGTAAGAAGACACAAATAAATGAAAAGGTATCCCATGATCATGGATTGGAAGAATTAATATTGTTAAAATGTCAGCACTACCAAAAGTTGTCTATAAAGCCAAGGCAGTCCCTATGAAGATTCCAGTGGCATTTATTTTTTTTACAGAAATAGGAAAAATGCTCCTAAAATTTATATGGCATCACAAAAGAACCCAAATAGCTAAAGAATCCTGACAAAGAAGAACAAAGCAGGAGACATTACACTTCCTGATTTCAAGCTATACTATAAAGCTGCAGTAATTAAAACAGTATGGTACTGGCATAAAAACAAACAGACTGAATGAGACAGAATTGAGAGATCAGAAATAAACCCCAGCATATACAGTTAACTAATATTTGACAAGAGAGCAAAAAATACCAAATGTAGGAAAGATAGTCTCTTTAATAAACGGTGTAAGGGAAACTAGATATTCACATGTGACAGAATGAAACCAGACCCCTATCTTACACTGCTCACAAACATTAAGTCAAAATGAATTAAAGACCTTGAAACTCCTAGAAGAAAACAGGAAGAAAACTCCTTGACATGGGTCTTGGTAGTGATTTGGGGGGTTTAACATGAAAAAACCAAAGGCAACAAAATCAAAAATAAACAGTTGAGACTACATCAAACTAAAAGAAGCTTCTGCACAGCAGAATAAACCATCAACACAGTGAAAAAATAACCTATAGGATGGGGAAAATATTTGTTGACCCCATATCTGATAAGGGGATGATATCCAAAACACGTAAAGAACTCCTATAACTCAATATAAAAAAATACAAATAACCCAACTGAAAAATGGTCAAAGGACCTGAATAGACATTTTTCCAAAGAAAAAGTACAAAAAACCAACAGGTACCTGAAAAGATGGTCAATATCACTAGTCGTTATGGAAATGCAAATTAAAGTCACTGTGAGGTATCACCTCATGCCTGATAGAATGGCTGTCATCAAAAAGACAAGAGATAACAAATGTTGGCATGGATGTGGAGAAAAGGGAACCCTTGGGTACTGTGGGGGAGATTGGAAATGGGTGCAACTACTATGAAAAACAGTATGGAAGTTCTTCAAAAAATTAAAAATCGAACTACTGTATGATCCAGCAATTCCACTTCTGGGAATAGAGCAAAGGAAATGAAAACATTAACTTGAAAAGATACCTGCATCCACATGTTCACAGCAGCATTCTTTGGCATAGCCAGGACATGGAAATTACCTAAGTGTCCATGTTGCGTGAATGGATAAAGAAGATGCAGTGTGTGTGTGAGCGTGTGTGTATACACAATGGAATATTATTCAGCCCTAAAAAAACCAAGGGAATCCTATCATCAGCAACCTATGGATAGACGTTGAAGAAATTATGCTAAGTGAAATAAGTCAGAGAAAGACAAATACTGTACAATCTCCCTTACAATTAGACCCTAATAAAAAAGTTTTTTAAACCAAACTCATAGGAAAAGAAATCTTGAAAAAGACTTGTGCTTAACTGAGGCAGGGGGGAGTTGGTAGTCAAAGGGCACAAATTTCCAGTAATAAGGTAAATAAGCCCTAGGGACGGGACGTACAACATGATGGTTCTCGGTACACTGCTGTATGAATACAGGCAAATTGTTAAGAGAGTAGATCCTGAGATCTCATCATAGGAATTTTTTTTCTTTTTATTGTATCTATATGAGAAGATGGATGCTAACTAAACTTATTGTGGTCATCATTTCACGATATATATAAATTAATCCATCATGCTGCACACCTTAAACTTATACCATGGTGTATGCCACTTATTTCTCAACAAAACTGGGGAAGAAAACCAGCCCTTGCAACTTTCTATATTTTATTCTTGGAACAATGCAGTCACCAGGTGACCATGGGCGGGGGGATTGCCTGCTGGAAGATGAGAAGCCATGTAAAGTGGAGATGAGCCATTTCAAGTGAGGCCCCCCAACCAGCCAATCTCCAGGCAACCTGACCAAAACTACCTAGATGAACCTAGTCCAAACTGCCAAACTGCAGAGTCGTGAGCTAAAAAATGATTGCTACTTTAAGCCGCCAAGTGGTAATTTGTTAGGCAGCAAACACAAAACGGTAGAAGTGACCGTTTGAACAGTTTCTGGTGTCTGCAGGCTGGAAGGACATAGGAACCCCTAACAACCCATGGAACAGTGAAGTGCTAATGGATAGAAGCAGAAGTGGTTGCCTAAGAGGACTGTGGGGTAGGTAGTACTGTACCACCGTCATGAAGGAGATACAAGGGAATGAAACTGTGGGGTAGGTAGTACTGTACCACCATCATGAAGGAGATACAAGGGAATTAAACTGTGGGGTAGGTAGTACTGTACCACCGTCATGAAGGAGATACAAGGGAATGAAACTGTGGGGTAGGTAGTACTGTACCACCATCATGAAGGAGATACAAGGGAATTAAACTGTGGGGTAGGTAGTACTGTACCACCGTCATGAAGGAGATACAAGGGAATGAAACTGTGGGGTAGGTAGTACTGTACCACCATCATGAAGGAGATACAAGGGAATTAAACTGTGGGGTAGGTAGTACTGTACCACCGTCATGAAGGAGATACAAGGGAATGAAACTGTGGGGTAGGTAGTACTGTACCACCATCATGAAGGAGATACAAGGGAATTAAACTGTGGGGTAGGTAGTACTGTACCACCGTCATGAAGGAGATACAAGGGAATGAAACTGTGGGGTAGGTAGTACTGTACCACCATCATGAAGGAGATACAAGGGAATTAAACTGTGGGGTAGGTAGTACTGTACCACCGTCATGAAGGAGATACAAGGGAATGAAACTGTGGGGTAGGTAGTACTGTACCACCATCATGAAGGAGATACAAGGGAATTAAACTGTGGGGTAGGTAGTACTGTACCACCGTCATGAAGGAGATACAAGGGAATGAAACTGTGGGGTAGGTAGTACTGTACCACCATCATGAAGGAGATACAAGGGAATTAAACTGTGGGGTAGGTAGTACTGTACCACCGTCATGAAGGAGATACAAGGGAATGAAACTGTGGGGTAGGTAGTACTGTACCACCATCATGAAGGAGATACAAGGGAATTAAACTGTGGGGTAGGTAGTACTGTACCACCGTCATGAAGGAGATACAAGGGAAATTAGGGAGAGCAGAGGCAGAACGAAGGAAGGAAGGGGCTTTGATCTTGTACAAACATATAAATTCAGGCCTGTATCCTTAAGTACTTACTTCTAGGGCACAGAGCCTCCCCACCCACGTGCTGGCTGACAGCGTAAGCAGATTCTTGCTGCTTCACCTTCCCTGCCTGATGGGGATGCTGTGGGGACGGGTCTATGTCTCAGGAATAGGCAAAGAGAATTCTCATGATGGCCAGATGGTGTTTGTAGATTGACTCCACTCCCAGCATAAAAAAAGAGGTGTTGTCAACATCTTGAGGTGACAAGAGCAGCCTGGGGCTAGTCTCGGCAGACACCCCTGGTGACTGAGGTCTGCTGGCCTGGGCTAAGAAAATCCACACCCACCACTGCCCAGTACAGAGGATGACTGCAGCGATGGCTCTCCCAGCAAGGGGAGGTAGATCAGTCCAGTCCACATTTGGTCTGTCACGGCGTCGGATCTGGAAATGAGCCAAGGAGGGAAGAGGCTGTGTTGAGTATTTGATAGAAACCTGTAGCAATATTTTCAATGAGGGGAGGTGGGGAACAAGAAGGACAGCGAGGGACGTGATGAGACGTTAGGCTTTTAAACTCAGAAGATAGGACCACAATATCAGCTCAAGTGGAAGAAAAACTCTGTGAGTAGCGAGATTTATAAGGCTCCAAACAATGCCTCTCTTACCACCGGTGCGTGTATGTACATTGATTTTTCTCTTTCTCTACCTGGAAGTTCTGGAGATCTTCTCTCCATCTCTGGGGTTTTGAAATTTCACAGGGTTGTGGCTTTATGATGAACGTACCTTTTATTCATTGAGCTGAACAATCAGTCCTACCTTTCAATCTGGAGACATGTCCTTTATTCTGGGAAATTTTCTTTTGTTTCTTCAATAAGTTTTCCCCATTATTTTCCCTGTTCTCTCTCTCTCCCTCTGGAATTCTCCTTTCTTCTTCCTCCTGTCTCCACTTTCAATTTCTATCAGCTATATCACCAACTTACAATGTTTTCAGTGTTTAGATTAAAACCCATTCTGTTCTTTAAACACACTTTGTCTACAGGTTGACTCTGAAAACAGAATACAACACTCATAATGCATGAATATATGAACATTATTCACCAAAGAGTCAAGTAATATGATTGAATTCATTTTAAAAAGGAAATAAAATTCCTGTTAGTACATGTCTGCAGCTTCCAGGAGAATACAAAGGGTCTTCTTTTCTTACGTTCCATGAACTGCTCAGAATACAACCACATTTCAGTTGGATTCATATTTGCACCAACACTTTCTGGGAAGCTTTATGTTTTTCTTAGAGGTTCTACAGAAGTTTATTGGAGGATAGAGGGAGTTTCTATTCTTCTAAGGGAACGTTTGCTAGAAAATGGCAATTAGGCTATTAATGACTTTTTCAAATTCTGAGTATTAATAACCTTAAAAAATTTTGGAGAATTTGCCCTATTTGCCTGTCATGCTTCTCCTTGCAGTTACATGACTATTTGGGTAGAAATCTGACCTTATAATCTCAACCTAACACCCAAATCTGTATGTAACTCTGGGAAATATATACTGTCAAGTTCAGATCTCCTCTCGAGTTCAGGAAGAGTGCTGGGAGGCAGAATGTCTTTCAGAATCAATCTCTTCTTTGATACGAAGCACACGGAGTATTGAAAACATAAAAGGGACAGGGCTGGGACAAGCTACAAGAATATATTTTTCCGGGAGTATATCTCTCATCCATATATTGTAGAAATCACCCTAAGACATTGCCATTAGTAACTTCTGATGTCAATTCAATTGGTACTAATCTTTAGAGAAGTCGAACTAGAAGCCTTTGAGGAACACTTCAGCTGTTACTGTGATTAAGGAGGGGGCAGAAACCAGCCTGCTAGATAACTTGCACTGTCCTCATGCTTTTACTGGTGAATATTAGTCAATATAACACATATCAGTACATATTATTAGTTATATTATCATATTATATTAAGGTATTACTTTATATTTAATATGGTAATAATTAATTTATTCACTTAAGGCCAGAAGAGTTAGTCCTCCTTGCCTGGGGCTCGAGCTTGCCCTCTCCTCTGCTTCCTTCTGTTAGGGATTGTGGCATCCGACCCTCTTCCTGGCATGAACCACATTATGTAACCCTATTCGTCATCAGTCACCCCATAGCCTTCCACTGTTACCATATTGATTCTTCCTCCCGTCTTCTCTCTCAGCTCGGATTCTTAGACCCTGAAGTCTGCCTTAATTCATCTCCCTCAAAAACTTCCAGTACTGTTCTCAGATCTGGTAATATTCAATGTCAGCTTTCCTCTTGAATAAATGAATGTTTCCTAAGAAGTCCATATTCTCCTGACTTGAATCCCAGAATATCAGAGCCAGAAGGGACCTCACAGTTAGCTAAACTAGTGGTTCCAGGCTGTGGCATTTGGACTTTCAGAGACTCTGGAGTTATCATAAGTTTTGGAACCAATATATACTTATAGGGTGTTTTTTTTTTTTCCTTCACTGGGCAACAAAATTGACACCATTATCATGTGGTATCCATAACTTTTTGAAATTAAGAAAAGTTTTCACACTCAAAAAATTTGAGAACCACTGATTAACAACCACCCCCTCATTTTACAAATGAGAAAAAGATGCCCAGAAAACGATTCGATTTGCCCAAGGTCACAGAGTAAATTAGGATTATTTTGGGACCTCGTCATAATCTTTGGATTCCCAATCATCAGCCCAGTAGTCCAATCCCCCAACTACCATAATACTCTCAATTACATAGCAGGTCTCACAGACTCTATTACAAGAGAGAAGAGAGGGTCCCCTTTGGGCTCAGGCTGAATTGTAAGAAAGCAACTTCTCCCTCCACAGCAAATATTAACATTTATTGAAAAGTATTGCCAAAATATAACAAATAAATTTAACAAATAATATAACAAGTCCTTAGAGAACACTCTAGTATTTTAAAACAATTGCACCATCTTTATTCAGATAATCTAATCTGGTGCAGTGCTCCTGCCATGGGTGAAAGAGAAGCCGTAGATCCCAGGGGGTCACTGATTAAACCCCATCTATAGCCTTTCCAGAAGCCTATGGCATGGCTCTAAAAGAGGTTATTGGGGCCCAATTTCTTCCTCAGAGATTTGGAATTAGAACTCTGAGAGACAGAGTTAGCTGGAGAAGGCTGCTAGGCAGGAAGGCAATATTGAAGTATTGGGGCTGGTGGCTATTTTGAGCCATAGTGAAAGAGAATGAGAGAGGGAGAGGGAGAGAGATGGAGAGAGAGCAAGAAAGGAGAAATACGCACACTAGGGACCACATGGCTACATAGAGAGAAGGAAGGAGAGAGAAAGATCTGAGAGAGAGCTCCTTCGATTCAACATTTCTAGCTCCCACTTCCTGTCAGAGGATGCCCAACTTCCCTAGGATTCCAGAAGCTGTCTGGAGCTTAAAATAAGTTCTTTATGCTTAGGCTGAGTTGAGTGGAATTTGCTCTCTGAATCAGTGGCCAGCTCTAGGCCAACAAATTCAGATCTCATGAATAAATACTTCACAGTCTCGAAGCCTCAGATATGGTGGTTACTCAAGACTGCTTTGTGGGTGAGGCTGCCTCATCAGAAAAATGAAGGATGAGAGCACTTAACTTTTAACCAGCACTGCCCCAACACACTTCAGTGCTGATGCTGGGCACTGGTTGGGCAATTGAAATCATTTATCACAAGAGTCTCGGGGCACAGCAGACCTCCATGATATATGACTCCACGGAGACCTCATGTTAATCCCAAATATGTCTGAATTCTGTTCCTGTTCAGAAGGAGCTCCCCTTAAGTACTTGAGAAAAGGAACGAAGGTTCTATATAATCTTTCTGGCATCCTTCATTTCAGTAAAAAAGTTTTTTAAATTGATTTTGAGATTTCTGTTCTATAAGGCACTTGATGTGAAACCTTAGGTCTAAGGTGATTCAGAAAAAGAAAAAGTATACTGTGGTATTGAAATACATTTATCTTTTTTTATTCTCAAGGGCAAGAAAAAGGAATAATAATAGGCTTCCAGTGTGGTGACAAGAAGGGCTACCAGCAGAATCCCATGATGCAAATAAAGAAGAAAAGGAAGACAAAGCAAGATTCCAGTTTGAGAAAGATGTGGAGAACAGATACAAAACGAGGAAGGAAAACAGGGGACTGTTAACGATAGCCAAGCTTCTTAATTCATCTAGGTGAGTAGAGGTAACAGACAAAAACCACAAGGGATGAAGAGCATGACGTCATGACTGGAAATCTCAGGGGGACCACATTGTTAAAGTCTACCTTTGGCTTAAAAAATCAGAAAAAGAAATCTGAGGAAATAAGGAAAGGAAATTGTGTCAAATGAGTTGTTGAAAGGGGAAAAAAAAGCAAGTACATGAGAAACACAGAAATATCTTTAAATCAGTGCCTCTGTAACATGCATTCCAAATTGTTAAGAGATTAGTTAATGGATTTAGAGAAATCCTGATGGTTACATTCAGGGAACAGTTTGAACACTGTATTTCAGAAAACTGTCAAAGTACGTGCATTTCTTCAAGATATTGGAGGGGAAACTAAGGAAAAATGAGCACATGTGGACTTAATTTTCTTCTTTCCACTCTCCTTTCTAAGAAAGGCCTCCCCAGTAGGCATTATGCTAAGTGAAATAAGCTACAGAAGGATTTTTATGATGACTGCTTTAAAATTTTTGTCAGATAATCCCAACATTTCTGTCTTCTTGGTGTTGGTATCGATTGCTTGTCTTTTTTCATTTAGTCCGAGCTCTTCCTTGCCCTTGGTATAA
The DNA here is from genome assembly GCF_002007445.2 of Ailuropoda melanoleuca. Lineage (NCBI taxonomy): Eukaryota > Metazoa > Chordata > Mammalia > Carnivora > Ursidae > Ailuropoda > Ailuropoda melanoleuca. The sequence continues at coordinate 37,659,646 of NC_048233.1, forward strand.
CGAGCAATTTCTTTTTCTTGGACATTTGGAGTATGATGTCATGAGACTGGATTTTATTTCAACCTTCCTGTTGTCTGGCTTCCTCTGACACTGGTTGGGCAAGGGACAACCTCATTACCGCCAGCGAAGGGCAGAAGTTCAGGCTTTCCACTGGCCCTTTGTTGATGTCCAAACTGGGGGCTCCTCTTCACCGCTGGGTGGGGATGGGAGTTTGGTTCCCCACTAGGCCTCCATGGATACCTCCCTTGCTGGGCAGCATTGGGGTGCCTCATCACTGCTCCTCACATGGTCTCCACTGACACGGTGGGGATGTTAGGGAGCCTCACTACTGCTGGGTAGTGGTGAGGGTCCTGATTCTGCCTTAGGCCTCTTCTGACACCATCCCAGTGGATGCCAGATGCAGATGGAGATGGAAGTCCAAGGTCCCCAACTGATCTCCATTGACACCGCTACATGGAGGGGGCCTCATTACCCCAGGGGGATGAAAGCCCTGGCAGAGAGTTTGGGCTCCTTATTCAAGCTCACGAGGGGAGAAGTCCAAGCTCCCCACTCAAACTTACTGGCATGGGTGAGAGTGGGCTCACAGATTTCTCTGCGGTGTCTGGTTGGAGGAGAGCAGTCATTGCCTAAAGACAGTTTCTGTCTTGCTAGGCTGCTCCTTTGGCTCAAAGGAGCAGGCTTCCCATGGGGCTTTTTGGGGCCACACTCATTGGCCTGTTCAGGCTTCCGACTTTTCAGCCCCAGGTCTGGGAGAGAGGAGGCAAAACAGAAAACCCAGGGAACTCACACCATATTGCTCCTCAGGTTCCAGGGTCCCTAGATGGTCTGCCTTCTCCTCTCCACCTCTCAGTTTCCCTGTGTTCATTCTATACTGTTTCATACTGGAAAGGGTTTCAGTTGGACTGCCACTTACTGGCTCCGTGACCTTGGGCAGGTTGCCACATGCCTCAGAACTTCTGTTTCTTTGTACAACGGCTCTCTACTATTCCTTTATAGGCTGTTTTGAGGAGAAAATGAAATTCTTTAGCTTACGGGAATAATTTTTAATACTTAAATAGAGCTTACTTTGTGAAGGCAATCTTCTAAATGCTTTAGATATATTAAGTATTTCATTTTATTTTTAAACATCTATTTATTTATTTTAGAGAGAGAAGGTGAGCACCAGAAGGGGAGGGGCAGAGGGAGAGGAAGAGGGAGAGGGAGAATCTCCAGCAGATTCCCCACTGAGCACGGAGCCCTACACCAGGCTTAATCCCAAGACCCTGAGATCAGGACCTGAGCCGAAGTCAGACGCTTAACTGACTGAGCCACCCAGGTGCCCCATATTAAGCATTTTAATTCTCACAATAACATTGCAAAGAAGAAACTACTATGATTACCATTTACACTGGGAAATTTAGGTACAGAGAAATTAAGTACTTTCCCAAAGATTACCACATTTACTAAGTGTAAGAGCTGGGATTTAAACCCTGGGTAGTCTGGTTCCAAAACTGATTCCCTTATCAACCACATTGTACCATTTATCTAATAATAGTAAGAGGTACCACTTACCATGGTAAGGTTTACCATGTGTCTGATACTGGACCAAAGGCCCGATTAACTCATTTAATCCTCACAATAGCCCTTGGAGGTAATCTCTGAGGCAGGTGCTATTATTAACTGTAGAAAATTATTTGTAAAAACCTTCACATAGAGGAAGGGAGAATAGATGGACCTCTCCTTATTCCAGGGACCATCTTTTTCTGCAAAGGTCTAGGAATCATCACTCATGTTCTTTATTTAGAATGTGCTACTCCTGGATAATTTTTATTTTCCACGCTCAAAAAAGGAGAGCAATGCTATTATTACTCACAATGTTATGACTCTTTGAACTCATTTATATTGAAACCATATAGATCTCATCTCTGCATTTATTTAATACCTATTATATCACTTACACATGGCACTGAATCATGCGTTGTGTGGTCTGTGTGTACTGGTTTCCAATGATTCTCCCACAATTCATTATTGTGCTTTTTTGATAGACCACAGTTGCAAGTCTCATGAAGAGAATGCCCAAAAATGTGAATAGTATTCCATTTTGGGGTCATATAAAATTCACAGTTTGGAATTTGATAGCTTAAAGACAGAATGAATATCTTCCAACTGACTCTGTCTTCTCCTGAAGTCTAGGCTGAAATCACCATATTCTTAGAAAGTGATTTCTGTCCCTATCGACCACAGCCCTGACTCTCACACATCCCCACCAGCCAGGAGGAGAAGCAAGGGGCCTGTGGGCTAAGTGAGTAAAGCTGTCACATTCTGTAAGAAATGTTTGTCCCTCACTCCAGGAGAGCATGAGGCCACCATATCCATTGGCGACAAAGCAAGACACTGGTCAGAAGAGCCCATCAGCCTTCTCAATTCTCAAACCGTGGTCTGGAAAGCCTTTAGAAGGGCTAGGCTTGGCCACCTCCAAGTTCAGCCCGACTTGGGGGGCAAGGAATTCAGGGAGAAGTGGGAGAAGTGAGCCCTGCATGCCAGTAGTGGAGAGTGTGTAGGGTGAAGGACGCCGACAGCCTTCCTACCGCCCTTGGATGTTTTGGGTAGAGGAGGTCACAGTCAGGGTAGGAACAGACAAAAGCTAACCCATTACAAGTCACAGTTCACGATAGATTTACTGCTCATAGCAGCATTTCCTACTATTATTACTAAATTCAATCAGAAAATTACTTGGATTTCAAAATTATTTTTAAATTAACAATGTTATCTCTTCTTTTTACCTACAGTTGAGCTCCAACATCTAACCTGCTATGACATCATAACGAGATTGAAAACCAAGACTCCAAGGAAAATAAATTTTTCATATTATCATAGAAGTTCTCCATCAGAAAAATATATAAAATGAGCGTCATTTTTTTTATAAGAAACATAACCCGGAAAAAATCTCTAGGGAAAAGAGTTATAATTGAATTAATTGATTATAGTCACTAAACTTTATCGAATATGTTATTATTGCCTGTCTAAGAGATGATACTTCCAATCAGTTGTTAAACACACATACAAAACCAAAAAACATCATGAAAAATTCCTTACCTTGATTAATACTTTAGGAGAGTTAGCCTATCCTTTAGTTATAGAAAATTCTAGTATCTTATTCAGGTGAAATTAGCCTGCTACTAACCCGCACAGTTCTAGAGTCTCAGAGTTGGCAGAACATATAAGTTGGAAAGATACTCACCATCTCTTCATCAAATACAGATCTGGCACTGCCATCAGTTGTACGATTCCAGGCACCTGGAGGCTCATCCTGGCCTCTTTCCATCACTGGCTTCTAGATTCTTTTCTGTGTTTATGCAGAGATCATTAAGAAATACAACAGATAAATTAACATCCAAGATTCCATCCAAATCCTTTAAAATAAGTATGATAACACGCACATTAAAGAAAGGTCATATTCTGTGTTGGCTTTGAGTGTCCCAACATTAACAGTGAGATAAGAAATTAATTAATGTCACAAGGCTTCTTTGGTTTGATAGTCTCTTGGGCGTGTAAATAGAAGCAGTAACAGCCTTTATTATCTGGTGTCTTCTAACACAGTAGCTCAAGGGTGGCAAACTCTAGTTCTTTCCCCAGCCTCCCATTTTCTAAATAAAGTTTCACTGGAACACAGCCACACTTTCTTTTCCCTATTGTCTAAGGTGCTTTCCTGCTACAGTGTCAGCATGGAACAGCTGCAAGAGACCGTGTGACCTGCAAAGCCTAACCTGTTGACTCTCTGGTCCTCTACTGAAAGGACTCACCTCCGCTGCAGGTAGTTGGGATACTTTGGAAATAAATGTGGCAAGAAAAAAAATGTAATCTTCTTTCTTAAACTCTCTACCCAAAGAGATCATTCGTCTTCAATAAAATGGTTCCCTAGTATAGTAACAATATATTAGCCTTGCATTTGGTCTCCCAGTAACTGCAGATTGCAAATGTTCACTAGCCCTTCCAAATACTTAGTGTCATTAGTGATATAGCCCCAGCCATAGGCAACATTCTACTCTACGCCAGAAGTCGTCCTCGGTGTTGCATTCTTCTTGCTTAATTTAAAGAATCAGACCTAATTTTAGTAAGGTTAATAAAGTCCCAGAATCTCATCAATGGCTACATAACCTCTCTCCGGGAGCCACGTGAATACTTCAGAAGCAGTAGTTCACGTGAGGCATCTAGAAGCCTATTTTATTTCATGAGAACATGGCATTGGCCTGTGTTTATAAATGGATTTCTTTTTCTTTACTAGTTTGTTCAAGTACTATACTTGACGTACAATTTCTGACTTTTCCAGGAAAAAAAATTGACATGTATTTGTTGGGTAAGTGTTGAGAAAACAAGGAGTGTGTATCAGAGCGGGAAGAACACGCCCCTCGGGGTCAAGGGATTGGTCACCTGTCAGCCTTTCCTCTTCCTATGAGCACACGACAACCCTGTGAATCTGTGTCTTATCCTTAAAGCGGAGGTAATCCCTACATCGTACATACACGGGAGCGTGGTAGGGATTTCAAAGAATGCGGGTAAAACGCATAGTCAGAGCCAGGCACATGGCAGGTCTACGAGGGGGAATTTAGTGGGTGATGGTGAAGTGGGTGCTATGTCTGTGTATGTCTGAATGTTTGCATCCCCCCAAATTCCTACGTTGAGATTCTCATGTCTTCTGTGATGGGGGGGGGAGGAGGTGGGGCCTTCGGGAGGGGGGATTTCACGTTCTTATGAAACAGACCCCACAGAGGACTGTACCCTCCCCCAGCATGTGAGGACACAAGACGTCAGCGACCCAGAAGAGGCTCCCTCACCGCACCACGACCACGCCGGCACACCGATCTCAGACTGCCAGCCCCCGGAACCCTGAGAAGTGCATTTTTGTTGTTTATACTACCCCGTCAGTGGCATTTTGTTACAACAGCCCAAATGGACAAAGACATGGAGCCTAGCCATTTTTCTTTCAAAGTTCTTTGTGATTTAATTAAGTTTTCCTAGGGGTGCGCTAGATACTAGTTGGAGGAGTGATGCTTAGACTCATTCAGGTGAACCTCAGTAAGTTTAGGAAGCGACCCCTTTCCTGTAAACAGTAGCTTCAACACACAGGTTCCAGCTCAAACTAGGAAGAGGATGCGGAGCCAGGGAAGCCAGCAGGCTCCAGCATGTCCCTGGGGTCGGGGACCCTTCTTAAGCCCATTCCCCACACCTGCACGACTCCACCGACGCCTGTCATTGGTCACACCGCGGCCGGAGAGCTAGCGTTTGGCCGATTCCCTGCAAATCTTCCATCCTGACGGGAAAGCCCATAATCGTCCTTACGAAGACGCTGCACGGCTGCATTGTACCCCATCCTTTGTGGGGAGGCATGCGCAGGAGAGCGCGGACAGCGACAGCGAGTGGAGAGGGCCGAGCTGTCCTCCCCCGCTCTGCAGCTTGAGCTGTGTGACCTCAGACAAGGCGCTCGCGGTCTGAATCCCAGCCGCCTTGCAGTGACAAAGCCGGTCTCTCCGGTCTTGCTGAGTCGAAATAAAGTCTTCTCCGTGTGTGAAGTGTCACACATGCATGCACTTTGATGGAACAGGTGACTAGATGCTCATCTAAAATGTCTGCTTTCTGATTTGGGACTAGTTTCGTGTATACCCGGAGACGTCCAGTATTTCCTATCTTCTGAATTGCTAAGATTTGGCCCTTGCAGTTACCTGGTTTCCAGAGGCATTGAACGCGCTCATTCAGTAGTCCCCAGATGGTGTCTCCTGACTCTCCTCTCCCTAGGTAAAGACTCAGAAACAATCCCTTAGCTATTCTAGAATCTTCCTAGAGGTTGGTGTCATTCCAATTGGTTTACTCTTCACAGAAATCACTTTTATCCCCTCTTTGAACATAAGGACAATAGTCACCAGTCTCTAGGCTTTGGTGTCCTTTGCTCACGTGAGCTTAGCTCAGTTGCTGTTCTGTGCACAGTTCTGGATGGTTAGGGGCTAGGATCCTGCCGACTCTGCTTTCCCCGGGGCGCTTGTCCCCCGGCTTCCCATTGCATGCAGCCTCCGAGGGATCCTGGAGGCACAGAAGAGGGGAGAAGTGACTCTCTTCCCACCTCGGCCGCCAGTTTGGGCTGGGAGAAGCAGCAGCAGCAATCAGGCAGCCTCAAGCAGCAGCGAGAGCACGGGGGTGGGGGAGGGGTGGGGTGGGAGGGTGGCCTGGCAGCACCCCACAAGGCCTGCTTGGGAGTGTCCATTCCTGACTCCTGAGTCTCTGCAGCACGGGTTCGGGGTGGAACTGGTTTCCTGTGGTTGCTCTTTCGATAAACTGATTTTTTTTTTCTCTTGCTTTTCCAGCCTTTCCACCATCCTTATAATGAATTTTTGTATCAAGTTCCCTCTGCTTGAAATATCTAAATGGTTTCTCTTTTTCCAAATGGATCCTGACTAATACTATATATAATTTGTCAGAGCTTGAATCCTTAAACGAATTTAAAGCTGCTCTAGGATCCTTATTTTGAAACCTGGAGCTTCAAGTCTGGATACAACCAGCTGCTCATTTCACAGAATCAAACCAACAGAACGTAAGGGAAAAAAGCGTTCTTGTCAAACTCCAATATACTTCAGAAAAAAGATCCAAATCATTTAACGCACTGACAGGTGTTCGGCACAGCCCCTCATCATTGGCGATATGCTGGCTACGGAAATATTTTACTGTCACAACACTCACTATGACGAAATTCATTCTACAAACAACTTCCTTCGGAGTATTTTTTTAAATCTCAGGATTATACAAAACCACCTGATAAAAATAGGCACGATAATTCCTGGGCTTTTAGTTTCAGAGTCTGTTTTCCCATCTGTTAACCAAAGTCTAAGTCTATATAACCAAAGTAAAAGGGAGGATTGTGTAATCATCCTTTGACTCAGAGACAAATAAGAATATCAGAGTAAAGAAGGGACATCTGTGCCCATTTGAGTCAACACCTGTTCAGATATGATTCCTTTGAAACATCTAATAACCATGGGGTGGATATCTAGGCTCTGTTTGAATATCTTCAATGATGGGGAAGTCAATACCTTGCCAGACAGCCCATTCATTTGTTAGACAGCTTGAATTTCCAAGAATGAATCCCTTTTCTTAAGCTCAAGGATGAGTAGGCATGACTATAACTTCTACTCATGGGTGCTGGGTATTCCATTTAGGTTTATAAAGAGTAACTAGATTCCCTATTCTCCTAGAAAGCTGTGTGAACCAGTGTAGAGATAGCTAGACGTTCCTTTATGGAAGTAATTCCAGCATTCTGGAGGCCGGTCAGCAACATGGGGAAGTTCCCAGTGTCAGCAGGATCTTCTGATTACAAACTGAAGGCTTACCTCTTCCCTGGAAATGATGAAGTTGAAAACAGAACAGGTCTTCCTTTCACACTTCTGAACAGGCTCCTTCAGAAGGCATAGCTCTACCCCTTCCACAAAGAGGCAAACTCTCAGGAAGGTCTTAGCTACAAGTGAGATCGTCGTAAGTTACATGGTCTTTAAGGGCCTCCCCTTTATCCAGAAGCATGAGGGTCCTGCCTAAACAAGAAAAACATACTTTTTTGAGAATGCAACCCAGAAATATTTATGGAAAATATTTCTTGCACATCATTGTGCTAGTGTGAACGGCAGTGGCAGAGCAAAATGGAGATAAAAGGAGAGACGGCAGGAGACATATTCTAGAATTTTGACGGGGACTTAATTTTAAATGGCTTCGCATGCCATACCTAGATGCTTGGCTATTCACTGGGTGTTATATGCAAACAATGAATCATGGACCACTACATCAAAAACTAATGATGCACTGAATGGTGACTAACATAACATAATAAAAAATTTAAAAAAAGAAGCTTGGCTATTAACTTATAGTCAAGAGGACCCACTGGAGAGTGTTAAATTTGATTGCGGTTGTACTATAGAAAGATTTTCCGGGTGGCACGGTAAAGCACCGGGGTGGGAGACAAGATTGGCGGTAGGTCAAGTAGACAGAAATGATAAACAAGTGAAGCAGCTGGTGTCAGTGGGCTGTACAGGATGAGGACCAAGCCAAAGGGGGTAGAATCAACAGGATTGAGTGACTGAATGTGGAGGATAAGGGAGAGGAACAAACAGAGCATGATTCTTGCGTTTCTGGCTTGGGCAACCAGGCAGGTGGTGGAGTCATTCACAAAAGAAGGGAGCACAAGAGGAATAGCAAGTTTAGGTTATTGGGGCTGATGAGTTCTGTTTGGGGCATGTTGATGTGAGTGCCTCCAGATCATGACAACACAGATGTCTCACAGGAAGTTGGGTAAGCGGATCTGGCTCTCAAGAGCGAGGGGGCAGGAAGTGTAGATTTCAGAGTCATCAGTATGTGGGTAGTAGCTGAATCCATGGACAGTATGAATGTCATTCCATCATTGATTCATGTACTCATTAATCTATCTGTGAAACGAGTATTTATTGTCTACTTTATACCAGTAACACTGTATGGGTAGCTGAATGTTTATGCAGCAGTAAACCATGGACAAGGTTCTGGCATCATGGAACTTAGAGTCTAGCAGAAAGGAGACCTAGAATAAAAAAAAAAAATACCGTACAATGCCAGATAATATTAGTACTCTCAAGAAAAACAAAGGAGAGCAAGGAAGCAGAGAGTGTTAAGGGATCAGAGAAGTCCTCTCAGAAGAGGTTACATCTGAGCAGAAACCTAATGGAAGAGAGAGTAACCCATGAGAAGACAGGAGGGAGGAAGGTCCTCTGTGGAAGGACAAAGGTGGGCAAAGGCCCTGGGGTAGGAGCCTATCGGACCTGTTTGAGAAACACCAGGGATCTTCCAGGAGAGTGTGCAGCATAAGAACAAACAAGGACCAAGAGCAGGGACAGAACTATGGAGCCCATCAACCTTCGAAAGAGCAAAGAAAGGAGACTAAGGAGGACTGATTACAATTACAGAAGGAAGGGGGTGAACTTTATATTCTGTGGATTGAACACCATAGTTTGATAGTCCTCTTCTCAAATATCCACCATCCCTATTTATAATGGTGCTTATATGCGTAGTGATAGACTAAACCAAGAACTCACCTCTCCGTCACTTACCCTTTAGCTACAGAGGTCGTCTACCATTTGGTGAATGCCTGCCTCTGAGCCTTTGCACGTTTTGTTACCTCTCACCAGAATCTCTGGGGAAGGGCTGGGGTGGGAACTAACGCCTCCTTCAGCTTCAGGATTCCACGGAATGGTGACTTCCTCAGGGAAGCTTTACCTCAAGCCTGGAGACAAAGCTTGGTTCTGCAATTATTCACTACGAAAGTCATTTGTTCTCCTTTGGGACTAAAGACTTGTTTGTTTAATGTTCATCTCCTCCTGGACAATGAACATGGTGAGAGTGGAAAGCACGTCTGTGCTGTTCAGCCCATATCCCCGCAACCTTTGTCACACTGGATTCAAAGTACTTGCAGGGATCCCTCTCCGTGCACTCGCCCTACAGACAGACCGTACCACTTACCACTCTCGCAGCAGGACCCAGGAACCCTTCTTCTATGTCTACATATGTGGGAAACAGTGCTTCAGTCCCACTGATCCTCAGAGCAGAAATTCAAAATAGAAGGACTATGAGTTTAATTTAGATTCAGTCCAGATGATATTTGAATGTTTCCCTTTGGTCCACTACTTCTTAAGCAAAATAAATAAGTTCAAAACGGTTTATTATTTTTTTAATAAACAAAAAGAAATATTTGTTCTGGCTGCCATTCTGTTAAAAAAAAAAAGGGGGGGGGAATGTTTAGTTTCGGTCTGCCATCATCAGCCGCTTGTCATTTGCCCTCATTTTTGTACATTGTTTTATTTATTTAAATGCTCAATTTTAAAAAGAAAAAAAGGACCTCAAACTATGGGTATAACTGAGGGACTGGATAATATGTCTTCAGTAGCAATCTTTTCCGAGATTGAGAATCCTGGTTTTCGTTTAATTGTCTCCTTTCTCTTTTTTTAAAGCTTCTAATAATGGACTGTGAAAGTTTGTTTGGAGGTTCTAGCGGGGAGCCCAAGAGCTCCTCCTATACCCTTGACGGAAGAACGGTCCTCCTCCGTCTGGGTAAGTGGTCCTCTTCCACCCAGCACGTTGCCTGGGGAGAAACATACATGGAGCGGTGACGGAGGAAGCAGACACCTGTCTCGTCAGCCAGATCAGCCGAATCAACCCTGGCAATCAATGGGGCACGACAGATGTCCCAGCCAGATCACCCTCAAATTGCGCTTGATTCTCTTTGACCTTAAATATCCCAGGATTGGTCCTAAAACCCATTAACTTTATTTGGATTACATAAACATTATTAACCACAGCCATTCTACCAGCCACATGTGTTTAGGGTTTCGGTCCAGGTCATTACTTTACATAGACTGATGCTACGTGCATCACAGCAGACTGGCACATGCTTTTTCTTTTTTCTTTTCTCTTTTCTTTCTTTGTATTTATTTATTTATTTTTAAATTTTTTTTTTGGTTGTTTTACAAAGAACAGCTGACATGATATTCAAGTGGTGGAACTTTTATGAATAGCAAGTTTGATATTAATGGCCAAAAATATGCTGATAAAAGGTATCTTACCCTTTTATTGAATCCAAAAGCAGTCATTTTTGTTTATACTGACATATTTTCCAGGGGATCTTCTCAGTGTAAGAATATGAAGCTTATCTATTTAATAATGTTACCCACACATCAAAATGTATTCTCAGAAGGACCTGGAAGTTATACAAATAAATGTTAATGGTATAGTATTAATTATAGATATTTCAGTTTTCTTCTGTTTGTTTAACTATATTCTTTAAGATTTCTACAATAAAAACGTTGTGTATGTAAGAAAAATAAAATTATATTTGCAAAAGAAATAGAGAAGTTACCTTTGAAAATGCATTTTGTCCTAGATTTTAGAATGTATCCTGATTGATCCCTAAAACTATATCGTCAACAAAGACCTATATATATTTTTAGTCAAGAAGGTTTGATAATTAAATACACGTCTAGGACCGGTGAGATTTTACCAATTATTAAGACGGTAACAATGGGGTGGAGTTACTTTTCTAGATTGCTGGGCTCTTGTCCTAACTTCACTGAATACTATCTTTGGTTTATTGGAAGGGATGGAGGAGAGGATGTAACAGCAAATTCTGCCCAGTGGAGAGGAAGTAAGCTGACAGTGTCTATAACGTTTAGTCCGAGTGGTACCAGCACAGACAGGAGTGGTAAAAGCGATTGGCTAGCAAGGTACCAATGACCCATGATGAGAAAGGAATTTCCATGTTACCTCCTAATTCAAACAGAATTACTTTTAAAGAACAAAGAAACGAATTGCTCTGTGCTCTTCTAAGAGGTCAGCATAAGGAGTCAAGGAGATGATGAGTCCGAACCCTACCTCTGGCTACTCAGGAGAGTTTCCTGGCCTGTGGAAAATGGACTCAGGCCAGCATTTGAGTGGTTTCTGTGGGTTTGCCTGGACAGAACTCACTTTTCCCACCTGAATGTAAAACTGGCTCAGCTTCAAAATGGCTAAATTCATCAATTCACTCACTCATTCACGTATTTAGACAAATAACTATTGGCACCAGAGCACCAACTACGTGCCAGAGAATGTTCTAGGTGCTGGGGACACTGAAGTGAAAGAAAAGCCTAAGACCCTACTCTCATGAAGCATGCATTTTAATAGAGAACACAGAGAACAAACAAACAGACACACAACAACATAAGGCCAGGTAGTGTTCAGGATCATAAGAAAATAAATTAAGCAGAACAAAGGATTAGAGAATGACGGAGGTTCCTCCATCCAATAAGGTGTCTAGGGACAGTCTTTCTGGGGAGATGACAGTTGAATGACTCGAGGAGAGAGCCTTATGCATCGAGCATTCTAGGCAGTGGGAACAGCAAGTGGGAAGACCCTGAAATAGAAACACTTTGGAGGGACTGCAAGGGTGTAGTGTGGACCATGTGTAGTGAACAAGGGCGAAACAGGCAGCCCGGAGGAGACAGATCAGGGACGGTCTGGCGCACCATGGTAAGAATTTTGGATTTTACAGTGTGATTAAAAGTTGCTGGAGGGTTAAAACACAAAACAGGGATCTGACCATAAAAATTGTTTGACTCTGTTGAGAGATAGGGGCAGGAAGTGTTCACGTGTGTGCAGCGAGATAGGGGAGGGGTGTGGGCAGGCTAACTCCACACACTTCATAAAGAAATCACAGCAGTGCCCAGACCTTGGAAAACAATTGAGAAGAAGTAAAGAAAATTATTTAGAATTAGAGACACAAATATTTTTGAAAAAGATAAAAGAATTGAATGTGATGGCTTGAAGAGTAGAAAATTGGGAAAGGAATAAAAAAAAATAGGAGGCTTTTTGGCTCTCAAAACCATGCACATGTATAAAATTGACCTTAAAAACTTTTTTAAAAAATGCAAAACACAGAATGATAATATGAAAAGAAGACGGAAAGTATAGAGCAACACTGTCTAACAGCACTTTCTTCGAAGATAGAAATTACATCCAGGGGCACCTGGGTAGCGCAGTCGTTAAGCGTCTGCCTTCGGCTCAGGGCGTGATCCTGGCGTTCCGGGATCGAGCCCCACATCGGGCTCCTCAGCTGGGAGCCTGCTTCTTCCTCTCCCACTCCCCTGCTGTGTTGCCTCTCTCGCTGGCTGTCTCTCTGTCACATAAATAAATAAAATCTTAAAAAAAAAAAGAAAGAAATTACATCCAATATGGAAGGTACTGGAAATGTGACTTGTGTGACCGAGAAATAAATTTAGCACTTCATGATGCTCTAACCAACGTACTTAAATAGCCACATGTGGCTAGTGGCCGCCATATACAATGGGCTCCTCCTACCTAGGATCTACTCTGTTCCTACAGTTGACTCTGCTCTCTCCTGCTTCATTTATTTTTCTATCTCTACTGGATCATTTCCATCTCCTATGCCAAAATATCATTTATCCATCTCTTTTAAAAAGTGCAGCTCTGACCCCATCCCTCTGTGACTGTCCACCTCATTTCTTTGTTCCCTGTATCGCAAAACTCAAAAAAGTTCCCTATACCTGTGTTGTCCGACACAGCAGCCACCCACCGGACACATGTGGCCATTTAAATTTAAATTAATTAAAATTAAATAAAACGTAAAATTCAGTGCCTTAGTTGCACAGCCATGTTTCAAGTGCTCAGAAGCCATGTGTGGCAAGCAACTGGTATGTTGAACAGAGACAATATGGGACACCTCTTATCATTGGGACAGCTCTCTTGGGCAGTGCTGATAAGCGCTGGAGGAAGGGCAGAGAAAACAGGTGTGGTTGCTGGTAGTTTAGTAGATTTGGCCTGGAAGGATAAGAAAGTTATCTTCTGGCTGTTTCTTTTTCTCAGTGGAATAGGAAATAAGGTCATCAAGTGAGAGTGAGAAAGGAAGTGGGGGGGATGTTGCCGGTGGGAAGAAAGAGGATGGTAGGAAATAACCTTTCCAGAGAGCAGAAGAGCAAATGGATGAGGGAAATAAAGAGCAGAATTTTCTCCAAAGCAAGTTGGAATCATTATGTTTTATTTTGATATTCTTGCTTTTCTCAATGTTGGTACTAAGAAGCCATCCTTAAAGTTGGCCAGTGTAGGTGGGGATGGAAGCATGAGCCCATATTCCAGCTTCCCTCATATTGACTTTGAAATCAGACCAGGCTGAGAAACCTCTTTGCCATGGCTGTGACCACAACCCATGCAGCAGGAAGGAAGGGGAGGTCCCTTCCTGGAGATGTTGTGCAGTGATAAGGTATGGGAACTTCCTCCAGTAAGGTTCTTTTAATTTTAAAAGAGAGAAACCAACTCAATCAAACTTACACAAGAAAAGGAGATGGACTATAATGATACCGGGCTGTCTCCTGGAACCCGCGGGAATGCAGCTTGGGACTGAACCTAGGGGTAGCTAGGAGGAATAGAAAGCTCCCAGAGACCCAGCCAGAATCATATTTCTCTCTCTCTTTCCTTCCTCCCCTTATACATATGGTTTCTTATCTCTGTTTCTGCACAAGAAGCATTTTTTTTTTCTTTTCTCTAAAGAAAAGATCAACTTTCTCTACAGGATTCTCAGCACACTTGATGGGTGAGAGACGGCCAACCCCCACAATACCCTTTGTTCTTATTACCTCAGAACAAAAAAGCCTCTCAGATCAACAGGAACATCTCAGCCCCAGTCTCAAATTTCTGATAGAATCTGATTAGGCAAATGTAAGACAACTGCCTTACCCTGGTTCAAACAACACACCATGGGTACAAACACAACTTTCTGGGTCCATTCCCAGGCTGTGCAACAGTTCTCAGCACTTCTTGGCACCACCGTCCGAGAAATCCTTCCCGTTCTGTTACCTTCCCGGGTCATACCGGAAGTGGGCACTGGAGGTATTGTCCCTCCATAGAGCTACACAGCTTTCAAAGCCCAGTTCCTGCCTGGAATTGAGGTTGGGACCTTGGGCTTTTAAGAACAGCCTTCTGGTTTCTTTGGCCCTACTGTACAAATCTCTCAAAAATACAGTAGGCTCTGTCTATCTGCTTCTAGCCACTTCCTTGAGCAAGTAACCACACTCAGGGTTCTCTTTGAGGGACTTTTTTTTTTTTTTTAAGATTTTATTTATTTGTCAGAGAGAGAGAGAGAGAGAGACAGAGAACACAAGCAGGGGGAGCAGCAGGCAGAGGGAGAAGCAGGCTCCCTGCTAAGCGAGGAGCCTGATGCAGGACTCGATCCCAGGACCCTGGGATCATGACCTGAGCCTAAGGCAGATGCTTAACCGACTGAGCCACCCAGGTGCCCCTGTGGGACTTCTTATACGAACTTTATTTCTTTGCTTTTAGGCCAACCCTCTTCAACTTATTCGGTTTCTCTGTCTCTCTCTCTCTTTCAACACCTTGCCAAACACAACCACTAGCAACCACATATAGTCCTAAAGTTCTGTTTCCTGACATCTCCCCACTGAACTATAAGTTTGGGAAATGAATCACCTTTAACAGAATCCCAAGCAAATCCTTTACTAAATGTTTTTCGTTCTTCCCACCTCCGAAATCAGTTTTCTCATTGTTACTACCTGATTGCCAAGCCAATATTTTAAGTTTTTTTCCAGCAGCATATCACTTTTGGTACTTATTTTTGTATTAGTCAGGATCGGATATATATATCTCTTCCTGTCTTGTATACACACCCACACCCACATATACAGTATATATACATACCTGTAAACAGTATATATACATATATACAGAGATACACACATGCATGGACACACACTTATGGCAAGAATTTCTGTGGCCTTGATACAATGAATGTTATTTCATATGCACACCCGGGTTTACTGTCCCTCATTCCTGCCTCTTCAAAAAAGTATTTGCACATCTGCACACCAGGGTTTGATATGAGCCAAGTAAGTCTCCAGGGCAGCTCCCTTCCATGAAGTGACTCACTTTTTGAGGAGGGGGTCTACCTGTCTTTGACCATATCATCTCACCTGAGGGCCTCAGCAACTGGCCGACACGGGAAAAGATCACAGGAAAAATTCGCATCTGTTTTTCTAAGGTTTGACCCAGAAGTGAGACACATCACTTCTGCTTAAAACCCATTGTCCGGAATTAGTCTTATGGCCCCACCGAACCACTAAGGGGCTAGAAATTTGAGGGAGCACGCGCGTAATTGTTGAACAGTAAATGTCTCTTCCACAGTCCATGGAGGCCTCATGTTGAGAACAAAGCTGAAAGATCAACTTTGCTACAGAAATGGACCCCATCCGGGGAGACCAGCTGAACTGCTTTGGAATTTGTATGCGCGAGAAACAAAATGTTGTTGAATTAATCTACTGAGATTTAAAGATTTAATTATTCTTGCAGCATAGTCCAACCTATCCTGATTATTTGGGGAACATAAAAGAAGACAGGAGTAAATGAAACAACATAGGTTCCTTTCCCTGAAGCAATTATAATTCCAATCCAAACGGCCGCAGGATTTTTTTTGAGAATCTGACAAAATGATAAAAAGCTCGCTTGGAATAATAAAGGAATGAAAATAGCCAGTACAACTATAAACAGAATAATGAGGGAAGGAAGAACTAATTTTACTCACCGTTGAGACATTTTATAGGTAGAGAAATTACAGGAAACACAGAAAGACATTGCAGAGAAAGTACAGGAAATAACAAAGATGTTAGTGGAGAACAGAGATCCTAGAAATAGACCTAAATACATTTGAGAATTCAGAATATAAATAAAATGATATTTTAAGTCAATGGAAGAATATGAATAATTCAGAAATGTGACAGACAAGCCACTGGGGGGAAATGCTGAAGCACCTCACTTCTTGGGCTCAAATCATTTCTAACTTAATCAATAACTTAAATGTAGAACATGAAACTATAGCAATATTAGAAAAATCATTGGTAATTTTTTCCCCCAATTTTGAACTGGAGAAGGTCAAGAGACATATAATAGAAGATTGACAAAATTACGTAAAAATTAGCACTTCTGCAAGACAGAGAATACAAAACACAAAGTCAAGAGACAAACCACAAGATAGGAAAAGAAGGTTTGTAATTTACATAACAGGAAGGAGAGAAATTTCTTTAACACACAAACAGATCTAAAAATCAGCAAGAAAAAAACGAACAATTCAATGAAAAAATAGGCGAATGGTAGACATTTCGCAATAAAAAAAGCAAATAGACTATAAACACAAGAAAAGATTTTTTTCAGCTTTTTCAATGATCAAAGAAATGTAGGATAAAACAAGATAGCATTTTTTTTACTTAGTATATTCACAAAAATTAAATTTTGCTCATTCTCAAGGGTATGGGAAACATGAACTCTCACATATTGTTAATGGAATGCAAATTGCTACAACGTCTTTGGAAAGCAATCTGGCAATAACTATTAAAATATTAAAAGCACATTTTCTTTAACTCAGCAATTTCCCCTCTAGGAATTTTTCCGACAGAAACACGTGTACAAGGAGGCAAATCTATACTGTACAGGGACACCATGGTAATATTATTTGTAAAAGTAAAAAACTAGACAAAATTTAAATGTCTATCAAGAGAGGATTAAATGAGCTATAATAACTTATAAAATAGAACACTACATAGCTGTTCAGAAGAATCAATACATTTATTTATACTGAAATGAAAAATATCCAAACTAAATTATTTTAAGTGAAAAAATAAGACAGAATACAGTATTGTTATAAATGAAACTCCATGGATCACATATATTTATACACATACAAATTTCTGGGAAAAAATGTAATAGCTATGATTACGTTAAGCTGCAATTACATCATATATGAGGGTAAAAGGTTGGCTTTTACATTTTATGTTTTATCCACTTGTATTGTTAGACTTTGTTAAAAAAGATTTTATTTATTTTGTTTAGAGAGGCGGGGGGGTGGAGAGAGAGGGGGAGAGAGAATCTCAAGCAGGCTCCCAGCTGAGCCCGATGTGAAGCTTGATCTCACCACCTTGAGATCATGACCTGAGCTGAAATCAAGAGTCGGATGCTTAAACCAAATGAGCCACCCAGGCACCCCTGTATTGTAAGAATTTTTTTAAACTTGTGCATACAGTACTTTATGATAAAAAAAAAATTTAAACCATTAATCCTTCCATGGAAATATCAGTTCTATATTTTTACCTGTCAATCAGGATCTAAACAGGTACTAGAAAGTAGAAAGGGAAGGAGAAGGAGGAGAAGAAGAGCAAGAAGAGGAAGAGGAAGAATAAGAAGAAGAGGAATGACCAAAGTTAGACATTCACAATATGGTATAAATGAGTAAACTGAGCTACCAATCACAGTGAAAGAGGAGAGCCACACAAACTTTAGGAACTGTCAAGTCCTATTTTCATTGCAAGGGAAAAAAAAAATTCCCAGGCATAATAGTAGTCTTTCTGTATCAATATTTCCAAAAAAAATGTAATAATAATAATAGTAGTAGCTCATATTTATTGAGCAGAAACTAATTTGGATTCAGTACTAAGCACTTTCAGATGAATTATCTCATTAAATTCTCAAAAATTCCGCGTGGTAGGAGCACTGCTATCAGCCCCATTTCATTAACAAGAAAACTAAGCACCAGAGAGAGAAATTAAGGGGGCGACTGGGTGGTTCAGTCAGTTAAGCTCCTGAATTTTTTTTTTTTTTTAAGGGAGAGAATATCCGACAGACTGCCTGCTGAATGAGGAGCCCATCTTGGGGCTCCATGTCACAACCCTGAGATCATGACCCTCGCCAAAAATCAAGAGTCAGATGCTTAGCCAACTGAGCCGTGCAGGTGCCCCAAGCGTCAGACTCCTGATTTTGGCTCAGGTCATGATCTCAGGGTTGTAAGATCAAGCCCTGTGTGGGGCTCTGAGCTGGGCATGGATCCTGCTTAAATTCTCGCTCTCTGCCCCTCCCCTTCTAAAAAGAGAGGAAGAGAGAGAAATTAAGAACTATCACCAGAGACCAGGACTTGTGTTTCAAAGCATTTGCAATATGCTTCCATGGGCTTCGATGCTGACTCCACACTTACTCCCCACGCGTCCTCAGGAAAGTCACTTAACATTTCCCACCAGTACGTTGAGGATAGTGACAGAACGTTCCTCACAGTGTTGTCAGGGGGTTAAATGAGAGAACGAAGTGCCTCACACATGGTGAGCTCTCAAAAAAGTGAGCTGCTGTGGCTGTTGTGACAAGGCCTTTAAAGGGTCTCTTCCATACCTTTCCATGCCCACGCCCTGTCCTCCTCGAACTCAATGCCCCGTCCTCCTAACCTCCTCGCACGTCCCCCATGGCTTCCCAAGGCTTGCGAGCTTCCCTCGCTCCCTCTGCTAGTATTCACGCCCACCTTCCATCCCTTCTCCATCTGGCTGACTCTTACTGATCCTTGAGACTGACCTCAGGCATCACCTCTTCCAGGAAGACGTCTTCGACCTCACCTTCCCACGTTAGGCGCTTCTCCTTGAGTCTCAGTATCAGCCTGTGCTTCCCTCCTTCGTGCTACTTATCAAACGGCAGTCCTGTAACTTTCTAACTTTCTAACGCAGTCTCCCACCACCCCCTCATGAGTGCGGGAAGTCAAGTTCTAGATTTTCTTCACCTGGGTTCCTCCCAGTCTAAGCACACGAGCTGGCCATGAATACTTGCCACGTGAGTTAAGTGGTCACTGAAAGAAGAGTGAGCTACTTGTCCTGCAACCTCTGTGGACCATTCCCAGGAAGCCAGAGGTAAGTGGGGCAGAGTTTATTCATTCACCAAATGATGACTGTGGTTTGCTCCTGCTGTTGTCCTAGGTGCCGAGGCCACAGAGCAAGTAAGACTGAGTGTCCCGTTCCCTGGTGCGTATAGTCTACACGAATGGGAAGGAGATTGAGAACAAATAAATGAGTGAAAAGATGATTTAAACAGCAGTACCTTCGAGAACAAAAAAAAGGTTAAGGGTAGAGAGTGATGGAGAGGGAGGGGCTCATTTGGACTTTGTGGCCAGGGAAGGCCTCTGTGGACGTGACCTTTGAGCTGTGGCCTGAGTGACAGGAAAGACCCAATCATGCCAGCGAGGGAGCAGAGCAAGCTGAAAGCCCCTGGGTGGGAATGAGTCAGCATCTGCACCGGCCGGAAGAGGCTCCAGGGGCCTAGAGCCCCGCTTCACCAGCCAAGATCAGAGAGGGGTCATGACTGGATCCAGGAGGGCCTCCTAGGCCATGGTAAGGTATCTAGATTCTGTTCTGCCGACAACAGGAAGCCACTGGAGGCTTCGCACTACGGAGTGAGATGATGTGATCTAGTGTTTTGAGGCTGCTCTGACCCCGTGCAGAGGGCCAGAAGGGGCAGTATGCGGTTAGCGCCGGGGTTCAGGGAGCCGGCTGCGGCCTGGAACCGAGGATGGAGAACAGTGGGCAGACTCAGGCTCTTCTTGGTGGGGGGACGACGGGGCTTGCTGATGATGACGTAAGGGGGGTAGCAGGGGACAGATTGTGGGGTCACTCATTGAGGCAGTGAGGACGGGAGGAGAAACAGGTTTGAGGGACACGGGGTACGGAGGAACCGACAGCCCCTTGCGGGGCACGGCAGGCTGGAGATGCTGTCAGGCGTGGGAGCGAAGAACGCCAGCGGCCGGTGGGCTCCGCAGTCCCGAAGCCTGGTGGGTAGCTTGGAGTGGGACCTCCAAATCCGCCCATCACCTGCCAGTGAATGACCTTTAAACAGGGGAGCAGAGCAGATAAACTGGGGAGAATGAGTGTGGGAGTTCAGAGGGGGACGGGGGGGGGGAGGGACAGGAGAGGAGAGGAAGGAAGGAGAGAAGAAGGCCCCAAGTCAAACTCAGGATGCTCAGAGAGGACAGTGAGAGACGGCAAGTGACTGAGGCAAGAAGCAAGTGACTGAGGCAAGAAGCCCACCGAGAAAACCCTCCCAAGAGAGGGTGTGCTATAGAAGCTGAGAGAAGAGAGAGCTTGAGGAAAGTGCTGAGAGTTGCTGTCGATTAAGGTAGCAGGCGGCTGGCTCTGGCAACGTCGCAGTGGCTCCTGACTGTGGCTAGAACCGGATCAGTGGCGAGGTGGGTGGGGTAGTCGAGCGGGGGAGGCTGAGGAAGGGGAGCCAGTGACACTACACAGCACTTAAAGACGTCATGTTGTGGAAAGGACGGAAAGATGGTCCAGCAAGAGAGGTTTTGCTTTTTTTTCCAGCTGCAAGCTCCCCCAGGCTCTGGATGCTGATGGTGGGGGGGAGCTACTTGCCAGAGCGAGGTCCTGCGGAGGTGAGTTGGGGGTGGGGGTCCAGGAGCAAGTGGAGGGTGAGGGTTGGCCTGAGCGAGGAGCCGGGTCATGGACCGCACCCACGGGGAGGGCAGCGTCCTCGGCAGAGCCAGGCCCCGTGGTAGAGGTGATTACGGAACAATCTGGCAGCTTCTGTTCTCTCAGTGGAGTCTGACAGAAAGGCGTCTACCAGAGTGTGAGGAGAGAAGAAAGCAGGTGCGGGAGTTGAAGGGGAGGGAAGCTGTGAGATGCTTCCCTGCGGAGCGGGCTGGTGACCAACCAGGGGATGTGTGCACGGGTGGCCTGGCGCTGTGGAGAGCACGTCCGTAAGCACATCCGTATTTGTGATCCTGAATTAAAGTGCCACTGGCTTCTGTACTTTCCTGTTGTCACTTGCAGCATGGGAGGACTTTTGACCAGGCGTCCGAGGGCAGGGAGCTGGCCCATGGCCATGCTGTGAACCAGGGAAAGCTTATTGCAGGAGTCATGCCGTCTTTGCCGGTGTCCTGTCCTCCTTTCCTTTTCCATAACAGAATCTAGTTTTGCTCCAAGCACTCACCCAGCTTATGAGAGTCACAGGAAGAGGACGCTGAGCTCATCTCCAGCTCCAGGGAGGGATGCTGATGTTATTCTAAAGCAATCCACTCACACCATTTCTCCGATGATGGTTACCGAGTACTCCGGGGATGGGCATGGGGCCCAAGCTGGGCCAGTCAGATGGAAGGGAAGGACCCGCTCCCGTGGGTGGGCTCCTCCTGTTTCTCTCTTCTGCTTAACCAGAAAAAGGAAACCGGGTGCTCCAGGATGGGCCACAGTTGCAACCTGAAGCTGAGGCTGTGAACAGCCATGTGGGGAGATGGGAATAACCTGGGGCCACGATGACATTGTTAAATCTCTGAATCAACCAGCCTCAAAGCCCATCTTACTTCTAAACTTCCTGTCATTTGAAATAATAAATCTCCTTATTCTTTAAAAACCAGCTTACTTGCAGCAAAAGCATCTTCATGGACACAAGTGTTTTTCTCTGTATTTACACTACGTGAGAGATCTTCCAGAAGGCGACCGAGGCTTGCCTGGTGCTTACTTGAACAGACTGTCTCGTGGCAGAGCCAATGTGTGTGTCCAGGAAGCGGGATTCAGGGTCACAGGGCACTTCTGCTCCCACCCTGTGGGCTTACCAAGAGATGCAAATGTATGTCCACAAACCGGTTTAGCCAGTTGCACTTGTTTTTGTTATTATGCAAACCAATGAACTATGAGTGAGGAAAAGAATCCTGGTCTCAAAGCCAAACCCTATGCTTTTAATAAACAGTAGAGGGAAAGTAGCTTTCCTGCTGGTGTGGATGAGACGAATGTAAAATAATTGAGAAATTTTGTTTCATCTGGAAGATTCTGAACTCAGATTGTTTCCCTGTCTTTGAGTTGTCTCTCTACTTTAAAAGCTGTTTTTAAAAGTTTTTAAAAGTCTATCTAAAACTTCAATCAGCTGTCACGTACTTGAAGAAGAGGCTTTGTCACTTCAAAATATTGTTACATGAAGGTGCATTTATATGTTTTACTTCAATAAAACGGTGACCTTTTTTTCCATTTTTACTGTCTCCCTACTTTACCTTCATACCTGCCTTAACAGATTGCTCTCCTAGCTGCCGGTCTGGGGGCTTCCGAGGACAGGTGTCCACGGCTCCCCTCCAACCCCTGTGGGTTTGCCCTCTCCCCTGCCACCTCATCAGCACCTGTTGTTACCAAGTTAAAATTACAAGACAAGGGCACCTTTCCTTTGGCTAGAAGGTCTGGATGGAGCGATACTAAAGTTCTTAGGCATATGTTTCTTATGCCTATGAATAATAATGATGTGAACTAGTATCGATTTGATAATAAAAAAATAAAAATAAAAGATCTCCCCCAAGAACAAAGAATGCTTTGTCTTTTTATGAGAATTTACTCTTTATAAAGAACTTTTCGGTCCATCTTCTCAGTGGAACTTCATAACGACTCTATGTAGAAGCCATTTACTCCCACTTAAAGAGGAAAAGAAGGTGGGGAGAAGGGAACTGTCCAGCCTCAGATGACAAAGGGAGGAAGACATAGAACCCAGTCAGGTGCCGAGGCCCGCGATGCCTGCTTCAGATGCTTTCTGCCGCCCTCTACGTTACTAAAGTTTTCGTGAGAATAGACTGATCACGGCTAAATATGCTACCTGTGCCAGGATGGAGAGGTATATTTACATTGCTCAAATATGGCATTATAAATAAAGGTAGTTACAAATGACGGAAGCACAGGTCCCCGGAGGAGGCTGGAGGAGAAAGAAGGCCTGTCCAGGTCCGGTGGCGACTCCATACAAGGTCAGTGTCACAGGGGAGATGGCAGTAACCTTTCTAGTCCGACTCCTGCTTCCGAATCCAAGATAAACTCCATTGGTCTCTACCGGAAGATTGAGGCTCATTGTTTAACCTCTTTGGGCTTTGGCATTGTGCTCTGTAAACTGGGAGTGGTAATACTAAATGCCTAAATACTGTCGTGAGGATTCAAATGGTAACGTAGGTAAAGCCCTTACAACTGGCAGCTGCTGGAGTCTGCCATCCTCATCTTCCTCCTCCTCCGAGTCTTCCTCATCACTAGGACTACTGGCCCTGATACTACAGTGCTGGTACTACTCTTAGAAGTAATCACAGTATGGCCGTTTTCATACAAACTCAAGGACGGGGCTGGTGCAGCGTGGTTGATGGGCATTAGACCCAGAAATTTATGAATCGGAACAGCACTCTCTCTAAGGATCTGTTGGAGCTGTTAGGACTCATCTCTTCTTCTCTTGGATCTCTTCATTCTCGTGCTGAAAATTTGGCCACTCAAAGTGTTTTTGGGCCACCTCTTTATCACCTCCAGGAACCATCACCTCCACTTCGGCCCCCTGAGCCCTCTGAGGATGGGAAACCTAGTTCTTTGTGGGGGAATGACACGTTTGCTCAGTTCCTCTCCATTGTGGTAGTTCATTTCGACTTCCCACTGCCTCAGAGGTTCCAGAGGATGTCGCCATGTGTAGACCCACAGAGAAACTGGCAGAGGGGGGTTTCATTCACAGCTGGCCTGAGCAGCCCTAGCGTGAGCCCTCAGGCTCAACAGCTCCCAGGACCTCAGGTCTGCCCCGCCTGTCCACGATCCTTCCACGCAACGGGCCACGCCCACCGCGTGATGCCGTGATGAGTGTTGGCAAGTATTTCCCGCAGTAGGGCACTTGTAGCACGACCTTGTAGGGAGTTGTAGCTACTCCATGTTACAGATGAGACAATGCAATAATCTTTGAAAGCTGACACTGAAGAAAACCTTAGGAGTTCATCCGACCCAAACCCTGCCTTTTTCCGACGAGGATGTGGAGGGCCTGAAAGGTTAAGGGGCTGGTGCAGAAACACAGTGGCAGTGACGATAGCAAGGGAGGCCTGACCAGCGATGGCAGTGATCCCTTCACATCTAGCATCTCATTTTGTGCTCACAACAATCTCACAAGGGAGGAAACAGAGGGCCAGGAATCAAATGCAGCTTTTCCATGCCCCAGCATGGCTACCCAAGGGGGGAAGCCCCTCTACTCCTGACTCCAGGGCCATCCACACAGGGCCCCTGAACCAGGGGTAGGGGGTGGAGGGGAGAGAAATGGACAAAGGCTGCTTCCAGGCAGGAAGGGCACAGGCTGGTGGCACACAGGAAATGGCAGGCTGCTTCACCCCTGCAGAACGTCTGTAACTGTGATCACCCAAGCAGGTCAAAGGTGTGGGCGCCATGTTTTGTTCTAGAAGAGAATCAGCACTTTCCCTCTCTGCTTGCCAAGGTAATCCATAATCATCACAGAAACTTAAGAAAATAGACAATAACACAAAGGGAAGAGAAAGAAGTATGTTACAACCCCACCCCTCTGAAAGGAGTTTTGTTCTAGAGGTCTCCAGGTACTAAACTCCACTATTTTGAAAGTGAAGAAGAGAGGGTGGGGTCACTGCACTCCCCTTTTGTTGTTTTTTTTCTTTTTCACTTCCCTGTAGTGCAGCGAAGCTTCGCAGACTTTGAGTCAGAAGTAGAGTTGAAACAGTTTTAACTCTGGCTACTTGACTTTGCGCTAGCGTCCTCCTTCTTTTTTTAAAGTTTTATGTTAAATTGCGGTAAAATACAAATAACGTAAAATGTACTCTTTACCATTTTAAAGTGTACAGCTTAGTCCCGTTAAGTATATTCACCTTGTTGTACAACCAAACTCCAGCACATTTTCATCTTACAAAATTGAAACTCTATATCCGTTAAGTGACAACTCTCCATTTACCCCTCATCCCTGTCCCCGCCCCTGGCAACCACCATCCACTTTCTGTTTTATCAATTGGACTATTTTAGACATCTCGTATGCATGGAATCATATGACATTCATCCCTTGGGGATTGGTTTATTTCACTTAGCGTAATGTCTTCAAGGTTCATCCATGCTGTAGAATGTATCAGAATACCTGCCCTTTTGTACGGCTGAAGAATATTCTAGCATGTGTATGGACCACATGTTATTTATCCATTCATCCGTTGATGATCACTTAGGTCACTTCCATCCTTTGGTTATTATGAATCATGCTGCTGTGAACACGTGTAGACCGATATCTCTTAGAGACCCCGCTTTTCCATGCTTTAACCTCTTTCGTTTTCCCTCTCTCGTGCTGTAAAAGGGGGCGGAGAAGAACACCTGCCTTGCTCCTCTGCAGGGAGCACGCTACAGAAGCAGTAAAGGTGGCCCTTTACCGGCCACCAGCAGCCGGACTGGAGACTGGCCCTCCCTGGAACCACCCGGCAGGATGGAGAGGGCCTGGGGGGAGAAGAAAGACAGGCCTGCAGCTGCTTCTGCACGAGCAGCCATCCTGTCCCCACCCGGTGAGTCCCCAGCCTGGCCCTCCAAGTGTTGGCGCTTTCCTCTTGTCTTTGGCTGTCGGGTTTCTCCGTGAAGCTCGTTTTCACTTCCTCTGCCTGAAACAAGTCTATCCCTTTCCAGGACTCCCTAAGCAAGTGTCCCGCCTCCAGAGTACCTCCCTGAGAACTCAGTCACGCTTTGTTTCACACTGAAAAGTAAAGCCATTCCCACCTGAGGAACAAAATTCAGATGATCTCAGGGTCTAACAATTTCTGTACTGTAAATTCCAAAGCTTTAGAAAGATCCACTTTCTGAGGACAGGGTTGTAAATTTCTACCTCAGGAGCCTAAATCCGATGCTGGTGGCCCAGAGAGACATGTCCCTAAGGTGCCTTATTTCTGTCCAGCACTGACTCCTGGGAGACTTGGGTCTGCCGTCCCCCAGCTCTACACTTTCATAGGCCTGTGACCCCCCCCACCCCCAGCTCACTGGGACATAACGCGACAATAGTATCTTCCGTGTGGAAGCATGTGACAGTGCAGTCCATGTTCCCCCATCCTGCCTTTCTGATTCTCGCAGTCCCACGGGGTGGGCATACAGGGGTCAGTGCATCTATTTCAGATGAAGAAATAGGAGCTCAGAGACATGGCCAGGATGCAGAACAGCCCAGACTGCATCGTTTTCTGTCCCCTGCTGCTGTGAGCCACACACTCCACCACGTGGAGAAGGGATGGCCGGTGAGCGGGGGGTCACATCGGGGAGCTCCCAAGTCAAAGAGGTCTAGGGGATCAGAATGTCTCCGTCTTTTCAGTTACTCGTGATAAAACATACATAGACACAGAGAAATCATAGCGTATGCATAGGCGTGCATGGGAAGAGAAAGAAACTGACACTTAAAATGTGAGAAAAAAGATAAACCAGCAATGCCTGATCAATTACAGACCGGTACTGTCAAGAAAATCCTGGAGTTCATTAAATCTGTAGGCATCCCTACCTTAAAGGATTTCTTACAGATTTATAACCTAGACTTTGTCAACACACTTAAACTCTTAGCAAAAGAGACAGAGTTTTCTGTTTAAAATGGTGCATTGCCCTGTTGGAAAAAATTCGTCACCTGAGTACAGCTTGGAGCATAGCCATCAAGCAGAGAAAAGGATAATTATGGTAGCTCTGAAGATGTGACCTTTTAGAATCCTTCTGGAATTGTGGGATGCAAAAGGATTTAGCCACATCACTAAGGTGCCTGCTGCTGTGTTTTCTGTTCTGTTCCATTCACTACTACTCACCTCTCACATGTAAATAAATAGTAACTTCATCAAAGCCTTTGTGCTAGTTTATTAAAATACTTGCATAGGAACTAGAGGGTAGTATGGTAAGGGAAATAAGTCAGAGAAAGACAATTATCCTATGATCTCACCCATATGTAGAATTTAAGAAACAAAACAGAGGAGCGTAGGGGAAAGGAAGGAAAAATAAAATAAAATGAAAAGAGAGGGAGGCAAACCATAAGAGACTCTTAACTCTAGGAAACAAACTGAGGGTTTCTGGAAAGGAGGTGGGTGGGTGGGGGATGGGGTAACTGGGTGATGGGCATTAAGGAGGGCACTTGAACTAATGAGCCCTGGGTGTTTTATGCTACTGATGAATCACTAAATTCTACCCTTAA
Organism: Ailuropoda melanoleuca; assembly: GCF_002007445.2. Lineage (NCBI taxonomy): Eukaryota > Metazoa > Chordata > Mammalia > Carnivora > Ursidae > Ailuropoda > Ailuropoda melanoleuca. The sequence goes on from NC_048233.1 coordinate 37,686,958, forward strand.
ACTAATAAAAAAATACTTACATAATTCTTCACTATCTCTTTAGATTCCTCTCCCACAGCTTTTATGCTGAAGCGGTGAACTGTCTGTGCTTTCGCAGAGCACAGAAGCCTCATTTTCCTTCTTAACTGCTCCTGTGGAATGACAACACTAAGGCCCTCGCCAAAGGGTAACCTCCCAGGTTCCTCTGTCTTTAGACAAAGTGCTGTCCAAAGTTAAGGAAGATGAAATCCCCACAGTTTTCCTTGAGCCAGACTCAGGGCTTGTCCATCTTATCTCAATCTGCAGTTGATTAGAACCTTTTCCCATCATACAGCGTGATTCGTGAGTGGTCCCTGTTCAGACGAAGTCAAACGTTCCAAATTAAGTACCTTGTTCTGCTTGAGAAGTCACCAGGGCCTGCCGGATGCCGTGGAATTAGCCGTGGACGTGCCTCGGATGTCTGAGAGCAACGTCTGCCTCGAGGCCAGAGAAAGTCTAGACTGGTTGCCCCACGGGGACACTGGCAATGTTGGGAGTCATTCTGGACGGCTGCAGCTGGGCAACACAGGTGCCACTGCATCGAGTGGGTAGAGGCCAGGGATGTCGCTAAACGTCCTGCAACGCACAGGACAGCCTCTCACAACAAAGACTCATCCAACCCACGTGTGTTTGCTGGGGCTGCGGGAACAAGCACCACAGCCGGAGCGCCTCGGAGAGCGCGGTGCTGTCTCACAGTTCTCGCGTCTGGGTCAGTTCCTTCTGAGAGCTCTGAGGGAAGCATCTGTTCCGGGCCTCTCTCCAGGGCTTGCAGATGTCCATCTTCCTGCGTCTCTCCACATCGTCTTCCCTGTGTGTGTCCGCGTGTTTTAATTTCCCCTTTTTGTAAGTCACCAGTCATACTGGAGTGGTCGGCCCTCATGACCTAATTACAACCTGATTTCCTCTGTCAAGACCCTCTCTCTAAATAAGGTTACCTTCTGAGGTACTAAGGAGCAGAACATCAACATATGAGCTTGGCGAGGGACCCAAGTCAACCCATAACACCACCTAAAATGTCCATAACGCTGAGTTTGAGACACTCTTGCCTAAATGGTCACTTACCTTCCCTGCCTTCTTTTCGTCTCATTGTCCTTGACTGGGTTGAATCTTTGGAATAACATTCACCTGGAATGAAGATGGGGATTCTCATTTATCATGAGGAGATGATCACTAGGCCTTTAGGGATGGATACCTAGAAACGTCATTCTGATTAGGTAAAAATTCCACTTCTGTGCCCCAACTCGCACCAAATACACCCCTTTATTTTGTGCCTGTTTTCCTTTCTCTCTGGTTTCCTATACGGGTTCTTCCCCTTCGACAGGCTTTCCTTTTGAGGCCACCAGTCAGGTGCCCGTGGGTTACAGCCATCGGTGTCCTATACCAGAACACTAGTAGAGGAAGCCTTTTGAAACAATTCCAGGTCATGGGTAACTGAAACTCCTTAGCAGCACAGAGTAATGTGAGGATATGAGCTTCCGGTGAGTCAGATGGGGGCCCCTATCCCACTCGGTCATTGTTGCTGTGGAAGCTTGGGAAAGCTAATCAACCTCTCTAAATCTCCAACCGTGTCCTTCTTGGTAAACGGGGTGGGTAGAGCTGCTGATAGAGCTGCAGGAGGAATTAAAGGAAATAATGCATAAAGCAAGGTTAGCTTAATGCCGGGCACCGAGAGCATAGCTACTCTGAATTCGCTGTTGGTATCATTATCTTAAAAAGAGATGGAAACGCCTCTGTGAATTCATGCCTTCGTGCCACGAAGCTGGTGGAGCACTTTGTTCTGTGCATGAGGCACGGGGGATGCCAATGTGGGTAAAGCCCTGGCAATCTAGCAAAGAAGGGACACGTGCAAGAAGCGCCATCACAGAACAGTGCATGACCCTTTACAGGAGCGTGAAGAAGGATTTCTGGAAAAGGCCTTTGGGAAAATATGCAGAAAATATTTATAGAAACCTGAAGTCATCATCTCGGTTCACCCAAAGGCAACTCAGGATTTACATCAGCAGCTTTTTTAGACCCTATTATGACAAAATCATGCCCCCTTCATCAATACTAGAATTTTAAAATATTAAGTGAAAAATGCAAAAGGGAAGACAGAGAACATTTTTCAAGTTAATAATTGTTTCTGTGATGAGAGAAATGAGAAAACGTCTCGTTTGATGATGAATAATTTCCAATATTCATGGATGAACGAAGCAATTACAAATTTGTAGTGTGTTCATTTCTGCACTAAATAGGAAAGATCGTCTGGGAAATCCCACTCGTGTTACAAAGACAGTAGGAGTGGAAAATAGAGCGACAGCTATTTTCAACAAAGTTGCTTTTAGAAAGAAAATATTTAGTACAAAAGAAATTACTGAATATAATACTTATGAAGTAGAATGTCTGTTTTATCACAACTGTCTCCTATTGCAAAGAACTGAGGCACAAAGCAGATTTGGAAGGAGCTGTTGAGTATGGTTGCTTATCAGCCAAATGATAATAACTAGTAAGTTAAAATGAATGGAAAGAAGTCGCCTTTAAAGAGTTCTACATTAAAAAAGAGTGTGGAATGCCACTTTGGAAACACTGCACCCAGAGAATTTCTTTCTGATCTTTGGTGACTCACTTCAGATCACGAAATAATTAGTTAGACTAACGTGTTGAGGACACCCTGCGCTTAGTCTAGGGATGTGCACATGATGGCAGTGGACAGGGACACCACAGCTCTATTTGCCACAACAGACACAGGTACAGGGACATGGGGGCGCATGGGTGGCCCAGTCGTTAAGCATCTGCCTTCAGCTCAGGGCGTGATCCCGGGGTCCTGGGATCGAGCCCCACATCAGGCTCCTCCGCTGGGAGCCTGCTTCTTCCTCTCCCACTCCCCCTGCTTGTGTTCCCTCTCTCACTGGCTCTCTCTCTCTGTCAAACAAATAAATAAAAAATCTTAAAAAAAAAAAAAAAAAGAAGTGCAGGGACATGGACTCCAGCTGGAAGGAGTTGGGAATTAACTCCTGGAGAAACAACACATTTATTAAAATAAAAAATCTTTCCCATGTCTATCCATTCATTCAAAAACCACTCTGTAAGCACTTAGCGTATGGTAAGCATCAGGCTCAGGGCTGGAGAGGAAAAGCTGGGTAAGGCACTGCCGCTCCCCAAGAGCTTCAAGGTGCGGTTGAAGGACACAAACATGTCAATTACAGGAGCCATCAAGTGTCTGAAATGTGCCAGAAGCATGCTGGTGATGGGCAGGGGACCACGGAGGGGGAGATTTACTGGCAGGAAAGGACCAGACCTCTGCAGTGGGAAAGCCCCCAGCCAAGTCACAGGAACCAGCAGCCTGAGCCGCGAAGAGAGAAGAGAGAGCTCAGAGCCGTTCTGGCCTCCCTTACTAGTCTCCCTGAGCAGCCTGGTACCCCCACTGGAAACCCCACTCACCAAGCAAAGCACGGCAGGGTACTGAAGCTCAAATAACTGAGAGCCCAGACTGCCAAAAAATCATTTGTAAAATCATCAATTCATCAAATTTACCATTTTACAAAAAAAAAACCCAAATACAAAAAACTGGCTTCTCTTCCCTATTTCTAAACTTCCACAGTAATCTGCCTCCAATGACACAGTTTTAGTAATTTGGGAGGGTTTCTGTAGTTTTTATTGACAAGATTTCATTTTTTCTTCAAAAGGGCATTTAAAGAAACTTGAAGTGTTTTTAAACCGTATTAAAAATTCAGAAATCTTTCCATAACCGAAATATCGGTGCTTGCTTCCCACGAGAATTTTCCAGTTTCTACTGATTTCTTTCATGCCATTTTGGTTTTGCCAACATTTTAGCAGATTTGTGATGGTTCTGCCAATTTCTCAAGTGCATTGTCAACCCAACTTTTCTAACAATGTCATCATTCAGATTTACTGTGTGATATGATTGTTCCTGTAGCTTCCAGTTATTTCTCACTTTACCAGTCTTTCTAGCATTTTAGGATTTTTGTATTTTGCATTTACAGTTAGTAAATGCCTCAGAGTTGAGGCGTTGGTCATAGAAATTATTATAATACAATCTTCTGGGCAGCCTCACTTCCTTTCTCCTGCCTTGCTTTGTTTTATCTCAGTTGACTCTTGTTAGAAATTTTTTTTGTAGGGTGGTTTGAACTACCACTATTTTTTTTCAGGTTCTCTTGGATTTAAATCTTAAATTTAAATTTAATGACAACCATATCTGCTGTTTCTTCCTGAAAATCCCCAGTTAAAACTTCACCCCCTTATCTTAAGCCTTTACAGTTTTAATCTAATTTGACTTAATGTAACATAATTAAGTTTTAATTGCTGGAAGTTCAAAATTAAATTCACCTGCTACTTGAGGTATTGGCAAAGAATACTAAGCACTGAAGAGTAGAAAAATGACAGTCAAACCGTTAAAAGAGACAACTTTTGAATATTAGTAAAATTTAAAAGTTAGATAAATTGGTCATTGGGAAAGTGAAATGTAGTGAATTGGCCTCAAACCAATTTAGTATAAAATGGCTTGGAGACGCCATTCTGTTCTTAGACTGCAGTCAGCTCTTTCTCCCCATCTTCTACTAGGGATTAAGGGGGGGTGGTGGGTACAGCAACATAACAGAGCATAATCCCAGATATGTCCACATCCTAATCCCCAGAACCTGTGAATGTTGCCTTATGGGTCAAAGGGACTTTACAGATGTGATTAAATTCAGAACCTTGAGATAAGGAGATTATCTTGGAATCTCCGGATGGGCCTGATGTCATCACAACAGTTCTTATAAGGGGGAGGCAGGAAGGTCAGGGTCAAAGGAGAAGCCAGTGTAGTGAGAGAAGCAGAGATCAGAGCCATGCACTTTGAAGACGGAGGAAGGGCCATGGCCAAGGAATCCAGGTGGCCACTAGAAACTGGACAAGGCAGGAAAGCAGATTCTCCCCTCAGAGCCCACCGAAGGAACCAGTGCTGTTGATGAATTTAGCCCATGAAACCAGCCAAGGACCTCTGACCTCCAGAACTATAGGAGAACAAACTGATGTTGTTTTAAGTCACTACATTTGTTGTAATTTGTTACAGCAACAACAGGAAGCTAACACAGGGTGCTGTTGCCCTCCCCCCTGCCAAAACCCGTTCCTCACCCTGTTCACACACGGGGTCTTACAGCCAGCCGCTTGGCTACCAAGAATGCTGTTCATCTGCAGGGAGAAGACCACAAGAGCCCTGCCTGGGCCTTTCTGAGACCGTTTTCCCCAACCCCTATCCTGGCTTCTGCAGATCTACCTGGAACCAAGGTGCAGAGCCATTTATGTTGTTTAAATGTTGTCCTAGGAAGTCACCAAAACACATTATAAAATTACCTCAATTAACTGCACCCAAAGGACACACTGTACACTCACCTTCCCGTCCTATTTTTTCATCTCCCTCCATGCCTGGCTACATCTTCTAATAATCTTTCCAGCCAGTATGTGGCCCAGATAAAAGTGCTAAATGATTCAGATACAATATAGTCAGCATTACAAAAAGCATCCAATTTGCACACACACCCCTGCAAAACTTAACTCTATAGATTTCCCTATTTTTCCTGAAATAGCTCGTGCTAGCTTTCTAGCAATCCCGTGAGGCAGGCAGGCATTGTCTAGCCCCCAGAAGACCCATGAGGCTAAATGACATCCCCAGGGCCTCACTGATAGTTAGACACAGACCAGGGGCTCAAACTCAGGTCGCATGACTCGCTCTGGCTTAGCATCTGTGACTTTGGGACTGGGCACCAACACACAGGTAGCATAGGTAAAAGTCCGCGGCGCTGCTACCAGAAGAAATACAACCCCACCTGCTGGTTCCAGTCTGAAATGCTTTGGTTAGAAGTTGATCCCTTCTTCAAATGCAAATGCCTTGGAGGGAGGCCTTGCGGGACATCCACACTCACTCCAGTCCTAGCACCCACAGGTTACTTAAGGACTCAGGTGAATTGCTGCACCCGATCTTTCCAGGCTTCTGGGAAATCCAGGATTTGCAGTAATACCAACTGTCCTCTCAGCCAGCCTACAGCAGCATCCTGTTCTGGGAACTGGCCACTGCACAGTGGACATGAACTGTTTGGGGGTTCCTTAAAGTTTGAGGATGCGAGAGGAAAGACTGTGTCTGAATTCTGCCCAGAAGTACTTCTCCAGAGAGGAGACGCTGGAGAATAGCAAGACCTGGGTCTCCCAGGCATCTTCAACTTTCAGAGAAGCTGTGATTTGTAAATCGTGAGAACCCTGAGTCCCATTTTCCCAAAGAGCTAAGAGAGTTCCTGATACTGACTGACGGAGCCTTGTATGTTAGCATCTTCTGTCCGCTCCGTAGGACAACTCCGAGACCAAGGAGTCCTCGGCTTCAGAATGTGCACAGTGACAGGTGTGGAGAGCCGTTTGGAGGGTCCCTTGAAGATGGAAGCTGCTTTAAAAGACAGCAGAGAGGAAAGAGAAGGAAAACCCCTACTCATCACTTCCAGCAAAGTGGAGATGGAGCGGGGAAAATCCCACCAGAGAAAGAGTATATATAAGAAATGATATTAAAGAAAAATGCCAGCATTTTGAAAGAAGGATTCTGTAAAACTTTTTATGCTGTTTTTTTTAAATGTGGTAAAATATATATAATAAAATTTACCACTTTAATCATTTTTAAGCGTACAGTTCCGTGGCATTGAGTACGTTCACACTGTTGTGCGACCATCACCACTGTCCATCTCTGGAACTTTTTATCTTCCCATGAAACAGTAACTCCTTATTCTTCCCACCTTCTAGCCCCTGGCAACCACCATCCCACTTTTTGTCTCTATGACTTTGACTACTGTAGATAGTGGAATCATACAGTATTTGTCCTTTTGTGTCTGGCTTATTTCATTTAATGTAACGTCTTCAAGGTTCAACCATGTTGTAGCATGTGCCAGAATTTCCTTCCTTTTTAAGGCTGAATAATATTCCATTAGATATACACACCACGTTTTGCTTATCCATTCATCCATCAATGTACATTAGGGTTGTTTCCACCTTCTGGCTATTGTGACTAATGCTGCTATAAACAGGGCTGTACATCTCTAAGACTTTTACATGTAAATTCCCCACTATTAGCAAATATCAAAGTTTGGAAAAGTGAAGAAACCTTTTTCATGTAGTGAGTGTAGAAAATCAGGCCAGAAAAGTCCCATCATTAAATGCATGTGAGAATACATACCTACAGGTGTCATGAGTGCTGGCAAGTTTTATAAGAACTCGGTCCTTACTGAACATCAAAAAACAAACACTGGGGAGATGCCATTTAAATGTGATCACCATGGAAACCGCTTTAGAAGAACCTTATTAGAAATAAGAGAACTCTCAGGACAGAGAATCCATTTAAATGTGTGAATGGGGAAAATGGCCAATTGCAAGTCCCACCTTCCTCAACATAAGGGACTAGACAGTGGAGCAAGAGCTTAATCCTGTGAAGAGGGTGGGAACCCCCGTAACCATAGGGCAGGTCACAACGTACAAGCAGGAAATGTGAGGAATCCTTTGATCACCCAGATGAATCTACACATAACCCAGGCAACAAAACCACGCCCTAGCACATGTCGCAGCAGGTACCACGAAATCCACAACAAAGACAAACCTTTAGAAATACAGCAGGTCAGGGAAATCCCTTTTTGGAGATTCAAATTTTATTACATATCAGAGTATATATTAAAGTGGTGGTTGGTGTGGGAAAACAAGGGGTCTTCCATGTGGCTTACATAGTAGTAAATCTCATAATGAGGAAAATATGCAGGCAGACAGACAAGCAAGCAACTAGGAAAAGAGAAAAAAGAAGGAAAGAAAAAGAAAGAGAAAGAAAGAAAGAAAGAAAGAAAGAAAGAAAGAAAGAAAGAAAGAAAGAAAGGGAGGGAGAGAAATAATGACAGAGAGAAGCAGGGAGGGAGGAAGAGAGAAAGGAGAAGAAAAGAAAAGAAAAAGAAAAAAAGAAGAATGAAAAGGAGAAAATACACCTTCCAACAGGACAAAGCTCAAAGCTACTCTCTGTTCTCTACTCCAGAGGTGCTCCTAGCGGATGCCCAGCAGCCAACATGAGAGATCGTATCATGGGTGAGAGAAGGATGGACAGAGGGGATGCTGGGTCACCTCCTCCCACATCTGAGGGTCTCTGACAGAGACAGAGTTGCAGGATCTGTTAAGATCGGGGGCCAGTGCTGAGCCAATAACCGCTCCCTCTGCTGGGGGCCTTTGCTGAGGTGTCGCCCCTCGTGGACGGTATTTCACACCCACACCCTGGCAGAGGGTGCTCCCCAGCAAGTGTGAAGGAGGTCAGCCACTGGCCTAGTCACGCTGAGGACTGAAACCACAGAACGTTCAAGGGATGTGGGTTTTCCAAGGTCTAATGAGGACCCCTGCACCATGTCTGTCACCTTAATTGAAAGAAGGATAATTGTTCCTTCAGGCCAGATTTCAGCAAAATGACCCCATTTTTCTTTCCTCCTCTCTTTCATCCATATGCAGGGAGGTGCTGGGTACATAGTGATGACCCAGGGCATGAATTTGGCCTTCCTTTCCTCCTCCCTCCATGCCTGCCACAGTTGTCCTTCTGCTTCGTATCCGGCCTGTCCCACCTTCTCAGGATTGGGTTCTCTAACAAAGCTGGTGTGATGAATAAGCCAAGTCTCCCTGGTGACCATACATCTAGGTTTTAGCAGGAGTCCTCGAGAAGCAGCTCAAATTGTCAGCCCCTGACTGGGGTAGAGGGCAAGGAGGGTCCAGATGTGGATCAAAACTCCTAGCTCCACCACTTGGAAGAGGCCTGACTTAGACAAGTTCTCTCTGAGCCTTAGTTGCCTAATCTGTTAAATGGGCATCCGTTAAAACATGACCTCTTTCCAGAGTTGTTATGAGAAGCACGGGACAGGGCACACCATGTTTAGCTCAGTGAGTGGCACGTAAGGAAGGTACTTCACAAGCAGCAATGAGCCAGACGGATGTGTACAAATAAGAAGCTTCATGATATATTCCCAACAGGGTTCACAACGCCAATAAGGTGTAAAGCATTACTAATATGGTTTTCTAGTAGAAATTTTAGTCACTCATGATATTCTATGGGGAAAGCCCAAAAGACTCCACCCCAAAATTGCCAGAACTCATACAGGAATTCAGCAAAGTGGCAGGATATAAAATCAAGCACAGAAATCAGTTGCATTTGTATACACTAACAATGAGACAGAAGAAAGAGAAATCAAGGAATCAATCCCATTTACAATTCCACCAAAAACCATAAGATACCTAGGAATAAACCTAACCAAAGAGGCAAAGAATCTGTACTCTGAAAACCATAGAACGCTCTTGAAAGAAATTGAGGAAGACACAAAGATTTGGAAGAACAAATATTGTTAAAATGTCCCTGCTACCTAGAGCAATCTATACATTCAATGCAATCCCTATCAAAATATCATCAATATTTTTCACAGAGCTGGAACGAAAAATCTGTATGGAACCAGAAAAGACCCCCAATAGCCACAGGAATGTTGAAAAAGAAAACCAGAGCTGGTGGCATCACAATGCTGGACTTCAAGCTGTATTACAGAGCTGTAGTCATCAAGACAATATGGTACGGGCACAAAAACAGACACATTCTGTTCCATCAGTGGAACAGAATAGAGACTCCAGAAATGGACCCTCAACTGTATGGTCAACTAATCTTCAACAAAGCAGGAAAGAATATCCAATGGAAAAAAGACAATCTCTTCAACAAATGGTGTTGGGAAAATTGGGCAGCCACACACAGAAGAATGAAACTGGTCCATGTTCTCACACCATACACAAAAATAGACTCAAAATGGATGAAAGACCTAAATGTGAGACAGGAATCCATCCAAATCTTAGAGGAGAACAGAGATAGCAACTTCTTTGACCTTGGCTTCAGGAACTTCCTGCTATACACGTCTCCAAAGGCAAGAAACAAAGGCAAAAATGAACTATTGGGACTTCATCAAGATAAAAAATTTTTGCACGGCAAGGAAACAGGCAACAAAACCAAAAGATAAAACCAAAACTGACAGAATGGGAGAAGATGTTTGCAAATGACATATCAGATAAAGGGCTAGTATACAAAATCTATAAAGAACTTATCAAACTCAACCCCCAAAGAAAAAGTAATCCAATCAAGAAATGGGCAGAAGACATGAACAGACATTTCTCCAAAGAAGACATACAGATGGCCAACAGACGACATGAAAAAATGCTCCCCATCACTAGGCATCAGGAAAATAAAAATCAAAACCACAATGAGATACCACCTCACACCGGTCAGAATGGCTAAAATTAACAAATCAGGAAACGACAGATGTTGGTAAGGATGTGGAAAGGGGAACCTTCTTACACTGCTGGTAGGAACGCAACTGGTGCAGCCACTCTGGAAACCAGTATGGAGGTTCCTTAAGAAGTTAAAAATAGGGTTACCCTATGACCCAGAAATTGCACTACTAGGTTTTTACCCCAAAGATACAAATGCAGTGATCCAAAGGGGCACCTGCACCCCAATGTTTATAGCAACAATGTCCACAATAGCCCAACTATGGAAAGAGCCCGGATGTCCATCAACAGATGAATGGATAAAGAAAGTGTGGTGTGTGTGTGTGTGTGTGTGTGTGACTATTACTCAGCCATCAAAAAGAATGAAATCTTGCTCTTTGCAATGACGTTAATGGAACTAGAGGGTATTATGCAAAGTGAAATAAGTCAATCAGAGAAAGACGATTATCATATGATTTCACTCCTGTGTGGAATTTAAGAAAAAAAAACAGAGGAACATAAGGGAAGGGAGGGAAAAATAAAACAAGACAAAATCAGAAAGGGAGACAAACCATAAGTGACTCTTAAACATAGGAAACAAACTGAGGTTTGCTGAAGGGGAGTGGGGTGGGGGGATGGGGTAACTGGGTGATGGACATTAAGGAGGGTACATGATGTAATGAGCACTGGACATTATATGCAACTGATGAATCCCTGAACTCTCCCTCAGAAACTAATAATACACTGTATGTTAATCAATTGAATTTAAAGAAAAAAAAATTGTAGTCACCGGAACAGAGCAGGTGGGAGATGTATTTTAGGGCATGTGACTTCCTAGAGCTCATTAGATCACTCATTCTATGAAGCATCACTTGGTCCGTCCCCATCTGTGAGTAAAACCTGTCCTATTTCCACCCATCCTATGTCTTTGGGTCCCCAGAGAGCCCCAAAGTTTAAAAACATGCATGTGTGTTCCCTGAAAGGAAGGTACTGTCCTTGTCTTAATGTTTAGCAATCATCTTGCTTAGGCCCTCATCGACTTGTCAATTTGTTACTTTACTAGCAGGATACAGAATTCCTTTCTTTAATGTGGTCTTAGTTCTCCGTCTGTCCTGAAGAAATATGAATATACTAGTTGTACAAGAGAAAGAGAAATAACCGTCAGGACTGAGACGGGGAAGAGCGGAAGCACTCAAGTTTGGTCATGGCAGGGGGACCGGAAGAGGAGGGAGGCAGGGCGGAAGCGAGCAGAGCAGTGGGCTAGCAGCCGGCCAAGGTGCATGCTCCCAGGGAGTCTGTCAGTCTGCACATTGCACCATTGGTTTACATTTCTGTTTTTCTTCTTAAGGTAATGATGCATATTTCATCCGATCTTTTATTTTCTGAATGGTTTAATTATGAGGAGAAGAGGAATCTAGGCATGAAGGAAGTGTTATGTTTTTTCCCCCAAGTGCTACGTCTGTTAGAGGTTGCATGCAAGTGAATTAATCACCAAAAATATCTGAGGGGGAAGGCACATGTTTGTTCTTGAGTTTAGTCACCAAGGATTGCCAGGGCCTCATTCCAGCATCCTATCCCTGGTTGAAAGCTAAATACTGGCCAGCACTGGATGCCAACACTTAAGCAATGAAGAGGGAGAAGGAGTTTCATCTGAAATGATTTTCTACTACCAAACACCACTGCTTACGCAATGTAGGAGCCTGCTTATGACTCCTTAAGTTACACACACACATACACACACTGGCCCAGTAAATATTTAGCCTACTGCAGTTGAATTGTTAAATATTGGAATAAATATATAAATAAGCAATTTAGTCCTTTTGGCAAGGAGAAAATTTATCCAACAAATATATTTTGTTAAGCTATTTGGTTTACAGTATAGTAAAATTCTCCTGGAACACAGGGAGGAATTTCCTGCTTTCGAGAAAATTCGGGAGACAACTCATGTATACAAATATGTAATAAAAATATGGTGGGCTAGAATATACGACGATGCCTACCATTATGAATTGGTATGTGTCCTGAGGCTTTCTTCCTCCTTTTAGTCAAGAAGAGTTTTCCAACAGCCAGACCTACCACCCCACCCTCCTCCCTATCCTTCCACCTCCTCCACTCTCTCAAGGAAATTTCCTCTTCCTCAATGTTTTGGGTTTTTGTGATACCAAACAAGGGAACGGGTTGAGGAGGAGCGGAACCGAAGGGGCTGGAGGACAAGGGGAGGATTTGGGCCTGGGGGATGAGTGGATGTACTTTGCCAGGCAAGCGCAGTATATAGAGGAGCCTGATGGGGTAGAACAGAAATGGGATTTCATTCTGAGACACCGTGTTGCTGTTTGCTTCCTTCTTCAGTCTCTCACCAGGTGATATGAACACTGTTCCCCGTCCCCCACAGAGTTAAAAACCATTCTCATGCTAATGATCCCTAAATGTGTAACTCAAGCTTTGACTGCTTCCCCCGCCCACCAGCTGAAGACCCACTTGGATTTCGTTCAAGAAGTATCTCAAAACTAACTAGCTAAAACAATACAGTTGATTAACACTCCCCCAAATATTGTGTCTCCCCCAGTCTTCCCCAACTCAATAATTAGCAACAATCCAGTTTTCAAGTGAGACCTAAAGGGTCATCCTTGGTGCCTCCCTTTCCTACTCCATGCTTGTAATCACCCCTTCAGGGAGTCCCCTCAGGGGTCCCTTCAAATATAATCCAAATGACACGGAGGAGTTGGAGGCATGAGAGGAGTAGAAAGGGGAGCTTAGTATCCATGCGTATCTGGGTTCTTCTTCCATTCTTTGCTTCTGCTTGAGGCCACCATCTGCCTGACCCCAGGTCTACCAGCCTTTAGACCAGAATGCCTGTCCTTTCTTCTCCTCCACCTCCCTGGGTGTCAGGTCCAGAACTTTGTCTTTACAAATACATTGTTGGGCAAAAGAGTCCAGGCACAAAAGAGTGCATACTGTCTACCTCTATTCCTGTCAAGTTCCCAAGCAGACAAAGCTGCTACATTCATAGTGGTGGTTGGTGATTGGCCGGAGGGGGGTGGGGCGCAGAGGGTGACCAGTGAGCTGGTCATTTTGTTTCTTGATCCAGACACTGTCACATGAATGCGTTCACTTTATGAAAAGTCATGGAGCACTTGGCATTTGAGCTCATTTCTGAATGCATGTTGTCCTTCAATAAAAAGTTTATTTCAACAAAAATGTTATCTAGACATTTGGGAAAGATGAAGCAATTATTTCTGGACCGAGGATGTTTGTCAAACATCAAAGGGTCTGCATATTGAAAATACATGATTTAATCCCTGGTGCCCCAAAGAGATTCAAAATGCATCTTCTTTCAACAACAAACAAACCTTAACTCCCATAGTACAAGATTACTCATGTTTTTAATTCAACTATAAGAAAAATAGGAATCAATCACTGCTAATCTTCGGAGACTTGTGAGAACATCTGAAATGTGGGCAATGATACAAGAACTTGGGTAGAGACTGTGGGGTAGATAGCGTATCGTGACACACGTTAACAGAAGCCAGTGCTCTGCTCAGCCTGTCAAAATTATCCAGAGACTCCCGCTCAATCAGATTGTCCTCTTTCTTCAAAGACCCCAGCAGAGCAACTGTGTCTTACCATATGTCCTCCTTTTATTTCCCTGATTGTCTAAAATGGGAAGGGTGGGACCCAGAGAAACCCTAACCAGCTGTTCCCTGCCCTCCTTGCAGACAGCTCCTGCTGGCATCCCAAGGCTAGTCTGCCAAAGGTGGGAATCTGCCCGAGGCTCAAAGGCTGGCTGGGTTGCCAGTGACAAAACGGAACCAGGTTTTCTGGCCCAGCTGCCAGCAGGCGTGCTAAGCAGTTGCCTGCCCGGTGCAATTTGAAAAGGCCAGGACAATGCCCCCATATAAATAGCCCCCCACCAGCCTGCCTCAGCTACTCAGATCCCACCCTTAGTACTTAGTGCCTCTGCAGCACCTCTCCGCCCCACCCCGGCCAGCACTCACTAGATCTTCCGCTCCTGGCTCTGAAGGGCCCTGCCACCAGTTCTCAGGGCCCACTGTGACCAGAGGCCGTGCCAAGTTACCCAACTTGTAACTCAAGCTATTCTTGCAGCATCAGCAAAGCGGGGGCGGGGGGGATAAAAAAAATGGGGGAGAGTTTTATGTTTGATTCGTTCACTCAGGAAGTATTTATGGAGCACGACTTTGCCAGGTACCGTTCTAGGCACTGGAAACACAGCAGTGAGTTTATACCATTAAATTTTAATGATGTGAGACACACAATAAGCAAAATAAAGAAACACGTTATATAGTATATTAGAAAGTGATGAAGTGTAATGAGAAAGAGGATGAAGAAAGTGCAGGAGGAGGAAGCTTGAAACTGTGGAGTGGTCAGAAAAAACTTTGCTGATTTCTTTAAAAGCGCATGGCCATCATGGGGAAAATCAGAATTTTGTCAGAACCCCGCACCCTTATGATAAGGTTCAGTACTGTTAAATTTTGATTTCCAAGTGAGTATCTGGAGCTCCTAATCTGTCCCCGACCTGAGGCAGGGGTATTGCGTGCTCTAGCCTCAGTCTGGGCTCAGTGTGGTCACTGCTGTCCACGTCGGCCCTTGCATTCCAGTTCTGACCCTTGGCGCCCACCATCTCCCCGTGCCCAGACCACAGTCGTCCACCACGGGCTCCGTGATTCATGTGGATCTTCAAACGCCCTGACTCTGGACACCTGTTCTGATGACCTTTCTGAGTCCAGTCCTCCCCTGGTGCGCCAAATCTTTTAGCTGGGTTTCTGCCTTCGTCCCTCTTCTTCAGCTAGCCTGGTTTCCTACTTAAAGGAAACCTGGGTCCAGGGTTGTGCCTTGTCCTTGACAGTACCCATCTCCAAAGTCTGAAAAATCCTCCTGAATCCAGTCCAGAGTGAGGCACCTTGAGATGCCCAGCCCACCCCCAAGTCGGCGGCAACTTCAAGATGGCAGCTGCTGGATCGTCAGCAGGATTATGTGGGCCCTAGGGCTGGTTCCACCACTCAAGAGCCAGGACACTTGGTGCAATTCACTCTGCCTTTCTCCATCTGTCCAAAGAGATGCATATCCCGCAGGATTTTTGGGTGAATCTGGTAGGTGAATGTAGATTGTGGAGTTTTAAAATTACAGGATAATAAATGAATATATGCAATTACTATGCACTGCTATTCCTCCATGCTTCAAAATAAATCTTTGCAGTCCTAGAATTGCACTTACAATAATTTTATTACTTGGACAAAATTATAAAAATAATTCCTTGCATTAGGATCGTATTTAGACTCTTCGAAGTACTTTCATGTCCATTATTTCATTTGATCTTCATAAAGGAGATGGGAAAAGTAGCAATTAGCATCTCCATTTTATACTTAGTGAAACTAAGACCCAGAGATGAGGGGTTTGCCCAGGAGAAGCTTTAGAGGAGGGACGGGATCTTCCCCTTCCTAATTACGTTCTGCAGTTGTCATTTCAGACTTCTAAGGGTTTCAACCCTGAAATGTTCCATCTCCCACAGCCCCAAACAACACACCACCCACACATACACACACGCACACACTCCAACCCCTAGGTAATCATCGTCAACTTCACAGAAAATTCCATCCAATAAAATCCAGGGAGCTTTAGACAGGGACTCGTCTCAGACTCCCCAGCAGTTGGGCAAAGCATAACATTTTGTTCTATATAAAACGAAACCTCTCATTTCAGGAGCCAATGGGGGGAAAAAATCAACCAAATTTCTGCATTGAGATAATAAAAATATCTTTTGTTATCCCCTCAAGACGGATTGTGGATGTGCCACATGTTAATTTACTGTCAATTTATTCATTTTTATATAATCTCCTCCAGTCAAGGTACATTTAATTCCATTTTCATCTTGTATACTTCCTTTCAAAGCTTGGTAATTTCTTTTCTATTTTTATTCATTCCACTTTTGCTTCCTGTCAATTTTTATATCAAAATTTGCTTCAGTTCCATTTGGCAAGGTGTAGTAATAAAAATATTCCTCATGCTTTAATGTTTAAATTTGCCATTGCACTTTAAAGCGGTTCTCTGTCTGTGCCAACCTGGCGCTGCTCCCGGACTTCCAGAAGGCAGGAGCGCCGGGTCTGTGATGGTTCTTCTTCATTGTCTGAATTCTCTTCTGTTCTTTTCTGTTTCTTGAACACCTACTGCGTGCTAGGCGCTGTGTGTGTGCGGGGTAACTCAAGTCAGATGGGAGGTGAAAGAAGCCAGTCCCTACTCAAAGCTGGGTTGTGAAGGCAGCACAGGTGTCCCGAGGAAGGCGCCCCTGCCGTGTGGAGGAGGTGACAGACACAGGAGGGAGGAGGACCCGGACAGACACCAGCCGAGAAAACCCCATGTGCTTTCCCGCTCACCTGGAAGAGGAATGCAAATGCAGCATGTGGCAACTTGGGACTGTTCTGCAGCCACTGGGCCTGGGACCTAGGGAATCTTCTAGAAATAAGCATCTCTGGTGTGCCTGACTAGAAGCCTGGCCTGGCAGTGAGTCCTGGGGATAATAAGAGGAGAGGAGTCTACTGCACTATTTGAGACCGCAGACATGGGTTACAGACTTTCCCAGCTTTTCAGACAGCCTCTCATGTCTCATGCCCTAGGGCTGAAGAGAGCAGGGTGTTTAAGAGGAAGGCTCTGGAGCCCAGATGCTCTGGTTCAAACCCCAGCTCTGCCACTCACCACCCAAGTGCCATGGGTGAGTTACTTGACCCCTGTAACTGAGTTCCCTCAGCTGTGCAGTGAGGTGGGCTTCTCACGAGGACTAACCAAGTTAGTTGATACGGACAATGCTTAGAAGAGCACCTGGTGCACAGAAAGCCCTCAGTGAGTATTTGTTATCATGACGATCGCTGGCTTTGGTTTTTCAGGAAGCAGAACCCACAGGTTCTGTGGCCCTGGGTCACCTTTTCTAGGATGCCCCGGTGGACGTGTGCCGTGGTTGAAGCCGCGGCAGGTGGGATGGAGCTGGGAATTTAAGCAGGTGCTGACCTAACTGCACCACCTGACGGCTGCCCCCCACCTCTAACTGGCTTACAACCTCCCCCCATGAACACCCAGGCCCCTTCTTTCTCCCATTGGGAAGGGAAGCAGCATTTGTCTGAGTAAATTTCTGGTTCGTGTATTTACTAAGCACAGAACAGGGTAACTGCCTCATAGAAAACACTCATGACAAAGTCATGAGGTCATGGTGGCGGTGATTTTAAAACTATTGACTCAAAATCATACCGCTGGCAAGAGCCAGAAGAGAAATTTGGTTCCAGACCGGTCCTGTTTCAAATGCCTGCTCTCCCCAAGCTTCACCACGCTTCAAGTGTTTCGAGAAGACACACACATCTGTCCCTGCACCCCAGGAATAGACTTCAAGTTCACTATGATCACATTGCCCCTGCATAGGATGCAGGAGTGGCGAAGGGTGTTCAGGGAATCATTGCCCCCAGGTGCAACTAGAAAAGGGCCACTAAATATCATTATTTCCTACTTCGTCACCAACCCACATACCACAAGTGCTCCTCTCAGATTTAACGATCTAAGTGAACAAATTCATTCACTCTTGCAGCCAACAAGCAAGTTTTAGCACCTACTGTGTGCCAGGCACTATTGTAGACACTTGGCTGCGTAGTAGTGAACAAAAAAGGCAAAATAACCGCAGCGGGAGTTTACATTTTATTGGTGTGCAGGTGTCGGGGACGCAGGATACACAAGTAAATACATAAACAGGCAAGTTAATTTCCGATTATGATGTGTGCTAGTAAAAAGATAAAATAGGGCAATGACATAGAATCATTCATCACTCACTTAAAAATGGATGTCAGCTCATTTTACACCCTCGCTTCAGACCTGTCAATTTTGTTGTACTTGAAATAAAATCCAAACTCCTTTCCATGTCCTTCAAGCCTCTACGTGATCTGGCCTCCCTCCAATTTTATCTCCTACCATTCTGTCCCTCCTTCAATAATCTCCAGTCATGGATGTAAGGGCGATCTGGCTGTGACATCTGTCACCCCGTTGATCGCCAGAGTTGATTTGGCTGCTCTGGCTGGTTAGGCAGGTTTCTCCTTCGTCCCTCGCTGCTCCATGTGCGTCCCTCCCAAAGCTGCGCACTCGGACGAAGAGTACGACCTTCCCCGACAGACGAGGGCTATCCTTCGGTAGAGTGTATTCGAATAGCTGCTATCCCTGCTAAAACCTCCAAACAAGCTCTCAGGGTCCCTTTGTAGGATAACATAAGGTAGTCAAGCTTCCATACTCCAGACACATCCAACTGAGGTGCTGCATGGGGCAGTCGGCCTTTCTTAAAAAAATCATCATCATCATCATCTCCATCTGGCCTTCTTTCTGTCCTTCAAAAATATAAGGCCCCATTTCTGCTCCAGGCATTGCACTTGTTGCTTCCCCTTTCTGAAACATTCTCCTCCTTCCAAGCCCTTTTCCATGCCCCCTAGCTCTTTGATAAATGGCTCACTCATTTTCATCTTTCTGCTAAAAAACACCTCAACCGTGTCATTCTAATGATCTTTCCCTTATTTTGCTGGGTTTTTTCTTTATATCCAAAAGTACCCGATTCGTTTCCTTATCTGTCTATTGTCTCCCTCTCCTACTCATGCATGCAGATGGTAAACTTCACGAGGGCAGGGACTCTCATTCACAGCTGTACCCCAGGGCCTAGAACAGTATGTGGCACATAGTAGGTGCTCATTCAATGTGGATTGAAGAAATGAAAGTGTGTCCACACACGACAGCCTAGAGAGAATCCTGACGATCAGCAAAGGAGATAGGCTTCAAAAGACCACCCTTGGACACCAAAAATCTTCTATTTCATAAGCCCACATAACCAAAACCTTGGGAAGTGGGGGATATGTGAGAATACAGAACACAAATTTTATATTAAGTCTTTGAATTCCAAAGGCTCTGAAATTGGTAATAATTTGGAAAGCAACTATCACAGGGCTTATGAAGGGATGTTTGCAAACTGCTTCCATCCTGGAGACCAGAAGCTGGGTTAGCACCCAAAGAACCATTGCTATAGATGTCAAAATAAACACAAAACAACGTCAAAAGCCAGGGGCAGCCTTTCTAACATGGTTTCTTTATGTGCTTTTTCTCTTCCCTAAAAGAAAAGTAACATGAAACTATAATTGATTATTCAAAGCAGTCCGTGGATTTGAGAAGAGCCACAGAATTCCAGAGATGAAAGGAATTTTTTAAAAATAGTGTTTTTTAATAGCTTTTGTTCAAACAAGGTACTAGGCAGAAAGAACATAGAAGAGAGATGCATACGAAAGATGAGAGCAGTAGTGGCCTGCCTGAAGTCAGGGCGGCCCCCTCACCCACCTGCATATCTCCCTGGTACGCAGACAAGAGTACAGGGCGAGACCTACCCAGCTCGCCTAACACTCTTATTTCACAGGCCATGAGAAGGAAAACACCAGCCCATAATCACAAGGGCAAATAAGGAAATCTCAGAGCTGACAAACCTCGGCTCTTGATACCTGTTCAGCCTTTCAAGAAAGCATAGCAACGTATCTTTCTTTCTTCCTTTCTTCCTTCCTTCTTTTCTTTTTTTTCTTTTCTTTTCTTTTCTTTTCTTTTTTTTCTTTTCTTTTCTTTCCTTTCTTTTTTTCTTTCTTTCTTCTTTCATTCAAAAGATTTTATTTATTTATTTGTCAGAGAGAGAGTACACAAGCGGGGGAGGGGCAAACAGAGAAAGAAGCAGGCTCCCCGCTGAGCAAGGAGCCTGATGTGGAATTTGATCCCAGGACCCCAGGATCATGACCTGAGCCAGACATTTAAGCTACTGAGCCACCCAGGCAACCCCATAGCAACCTTTCAAAAGGATTGGCTAATATACTTAAAGAGAGTTCCCCTGGGCTTCTTCTAAGTACAATCCCATCTTGTAAGAAACATTGTACCTTCCTCTGGCCATCATGTCGCATTCACTGAAGTTCAGGGTGAATGCTACACTTCTTTTTTCAAGTGGTCTGATTAAAAATTGCTATACAAAACAACTCCAGACCACAGAGCTTGCGGGATTCCATTGTTTCCTGAAAGCAGTGAGGGGAGACAAGACCCAGAGATTTGTAGAGTTGTGACAAAAGCAGACAGAGCTTAGTGGGAGGCACTCCTTTCTGTATGTTTTGACACCTCACAAGGGGCACAGGAAGGATGTGGTGTAAAAATGCAAGAAATCGAGTTAGTAGCTGATTCTCATGGCTCCATCTTAATTCTCCCAGCGAGGACTGGAGTAGGCTCCTCAGCGTGTCCGTCCATTCATTCATTCATCCAAAGGGTATTTATGCACTGACCAGATACTGTGCGAGGCTCTGAGGATCTCTAAGTACGACTGTAACCAATGGCCTTCCAGTCTGGGAATAAGCGAGCCATTACAGAGCAGAGTGATGCCACTGAAGGATGAGCAGAGAGCCATTGTGGTAGACCTACACTTGGGTCATGCTTCCCATATTTACACTAAGCTCTTGCACCTGTAGGCCTTTCCATCATGTAAAGAAGCCCAAGCCAACCACCCAGAGAAAGCCCCATGGAGAGAAAGAGAGACAGAGAGAGAAATTCCAGCCTTCCAATCGTCCTCACCAAGTTTCCAGACACGTGAGGACAGCCACCTTGAATGTTTTGGTGCATGCAATCTGATTGCATGAACAACCCCGAGTGAGACAGGAGAATAGCACCCTGACTAAGTCCCAACTGACCCACAGAATCATGAACAAACAAAATGGTGGTTGTTTTAAGTCATCAAGTTTGGAGATGGGGGGGACTTGTTACCTAGAAATAAAAACGTAGCCATGTATATTTTTCTAAAAAAGATATCCTCTTTTGTTAAAATTGATAACAGGTTTAAATTTTGATTGATTCCTTTTCCCACAGCAATTCCTCTCTTAAAATTATGTTTCACAAGTGATTATCAATATGGCGTAGTAGTTTGTCGTAAGCGTGGAAATTTCCTTATAAGAATAAGAATGATTGATAGACTATTGTCAAGGAAGGAAGGCAAAAAAAAGTCAGAATTTACAGGAGAAAGGGGAGAGACAAAGTCTGGGAGAGGGAATCTTGTTTGCACATTTTCTAGGTAAACTGATTAGCTCGCGTCTAGCAAAGCAGTCCGTCTGGACAGTCTGTTCCTCAGGAGGCTGATGAGAGTTATCAAAGGAAAGAATTTAACTGCTTATGGATTCTTCCCTGAAGCATATGAGTTTATCAGGGAGCTTCCAGGACAGACTGTCTCTGGGCAATGGCTCATGGCGTGCCCCCATTAGACCGCATCCTGGTCGCGCCAAGTCTGCACCATTCTCCTCTTCACAGTTCTACGTGTTGATCTGAGTGTATTCAGCCACCGTGTTCTGACCTTTTAATTAATTCTTTCAGATTTTCTCAGAGAGAATCAGATCATCTGAACACGATCATTGTGTCTCGTCCTTTTATTAATGTACAGTCACAGACAGACCACAGCTCTCGGAGATAAAAACAGAAACTGGGAAGCACTCGGAGTCCACCGCCAGTTGGTGCCAGTCCCTGACGAGGATCCCCGCTACCAGGAGCTATGTGATCAGTGTGGCTGAGGCAGCTCTAATTTGGACTGGGGAGTGCTGGCAGATGAGCCATTCAGTTAATTCTCACCATAAGAATTCTTCTGAAATCATCTGACCCCACAGGAAGCTCTGTCTTAGAATCTGGGCAGTAACGATCCTTGCTCAGCTATTCAGCAGATGGCTAATTCCTATCACACAGTATCACTCCACAGTCACCCACCACGACAGGACGCTGGCTTCATTCCTGTAAAATCAAAGTGAGACAAGCACTATTTGGCTGCAAATGGTTGTAATAACATACAACAAAATAGAACGGGGGGGGAAGCTAGAGCCAAATTTTGTAGGTAAATATTCTACCGTCTGGCTCTTTCCATCTCAGATGGGTGCACACGGACGCACGTGCACGTGCGCATGCACACACACACCATTACCCTGCATTATACACCAAGAAGTCTTTGTATGGGAATCAGATCTCTACCGTGTAAATATTCACCCAAGTCTCAACCACGTAGTTCTAAAAATTATATGCTCAGTGGGGGACATTTGACGTGGTGCCGGGCTAAGCGCTGGAGTTTCCCATGGAAAAGACTTAAAGCTGCTTCCTCTGTTTGAAGAAGGTCGAAGTTTATCCCAGAGGTCAATGATTAAGTCTCCAGGTAAAGCACTGTTCTTCCCCCAACTCATATTTCTGCAAGTCAGGAGAGACTGAGTCTTCCTCCCATTCCGCTAACCCCGTCGCAAGGTATTTGGGACCACAAAGCAGGCACCCACCTGTCTGTGTGGTACAATCGGCAGATGCCAGGAGGGACCCCCCCTTTCCTGAATATCCTAATAATTGTGACTTACCTTTGTACCGTTCCATTTGCAAAAAGGTGGACATTTCCTCTGTTGAAGATTCCTAGGTGATTCTGAAACAAACCTTTGGAATCCAGAATCAACCACTGTTACGGTACGTTCACGAACATGGGTCTCACAGGAGGCACTTGACTTGCAATCCCTTCT
The DNA here is from genome assembly GCF_002007445.2 of Ailuropoda melanoleuca. Classification (NCBI taxonomy): domain Eukaryota; kingdom Metazoa; phylum Chordata; class Mammalia; order Carnivora; family Ursidae; genus Ailuropoda; species Ailuropoda melanoleuca. Next base: position 37,709,817 of record NC_048233.1, read on the forward strand.
CTCTGCACTTTGTTTCATTTCCTTCAATTCATTGGAAAGGATGTCTATGCCATTAGCCCTGCGGTAAGTTTTATTGGAAAATAGTGTAAAAAGGATTCAGTCTGCTTTGGTAGAGATGGTCAAGTCTAGCCCTTGCCTTTACAAGGGGATTGCAAAGCTAAGTATAAACTATTCGGGGGGGGGGGGACAGAAGGAAAAAGACAAGGATTGATGTATTTTAAATGGGAGGTGGGAGCAGAGGTTAAAGGCTGGGGCTGGGGGGTGAGTGCTTTGGGGACTTTGGGCACCCAGGGGTAGAAATCTAGACACACTGGGGTACAGAGGGAGGGAGGAAGGCAGGCAAGCACAGAGATGGGGAGTGGTGGCAAGAAAAGGCCAACCAGGCCCCACTTTTCCATTTGTCTGGCTCCTATTTCTCAGCGTGGCCGCCGCCTCTTTCTGCGCACTTGGACAGCACGCCCGTGGAGCTCTTTGCACGCATCATGTCGGTCGGTCTTTACATCTCCTAGTAGGTCCAAGCTTGGCTTGGAGTGAAAGGGCCGCTGGAAAGAACTCTAGTTTACGGGATTATAGGACAATATGAGATAAATAAGCATTTTGCAAGCTCTAAGGCATCACAGAGTAGGTCAGGCGGTATTTATGTCTACTGTCTTTCCATCATTTCACTTCTGTGAGAGAGAAGGAGGTTTTCCGTTCCCATCAGGCAGACTGTACTCAGTAAAAGAGACAAGGCACAGATGAAAGCGATTAGTGCCACGGATATAATCGATTGTATGCCATTAAAAATGCAATCGATTACCATCGATGCCCAGAATGAGCTTAACACATAAAAGATGGATAATCAATACTTGTTAATTGACTAAATGTCAGACTGACTTATTTCATGATCCTGTGAGAGGGAGAGATTTCAGACTGGCTCACATAGCACCCTCTTCCCGGTGACCTTCCTATGCCACGGATAGCAACTATACTTTCTTTTAATTTTAAAGCTCTGTTCTTCTTCCTGCTTTCTCACTCTTTCCTTTGGGTCCACACACCCCCCTCACCCCTGTAGGAGGGTGCCTTCAAATGTGCAGGACGTCCTTGTTTGGCTGTTGGTGTTTGAGTGGTGCCGTGAAAAGCTGACTTGGAGCTCTGTCGATGTAGGAAACGGCCTGTGAATTGCTGGTCGGCTTTAGGTTGTCAGGTGGGAAATCATCCTTGACCCAGGGAGACCCCAGTGCTAGAATGTTGTAAGTCATTGACCAAAATCCATCCAACTTCCCCCAGAAGAAATGCCAGTCTCCAGCCTAGGGGAGCTACCTCATTGCCCTCGCTACCAGGTGGGGAGAAAGCAGGTTTGGCTCTTCCATACCCAGACTGTCAACTAACCCTAACCCACCCCCACCCCCAGTGTTGGGCTCCAAGCTTCATTTCTGCCCTCCACTACGTCCAGCATCTCCAATTCAACACTTCCTCGTGGTTACGTGTGGCAAACTGTCTCGATGCTTTTTGAGGAACAATCCCAGTTATGGCTTCCTCAATCCATTGCACATCCTGCATTCGCGTCACAGCTTTCAGACTTTGTTCAAATGGCTCTTCTACCCAGCCTGCCTCCCATTCTCTTTGTTGTTGGAGATTCAACTTTCTGTGTGTCTTCCCTACATCTCTCCAGTGGGCTCTCAGAAGGAAGACAAGCAAGCGTTTGGTCTGTAATTGGAAAACCATCTTTAGTCAGAAAACCTCTCAATGTGCACTTAGATTGGTGTGGGTCATGGAAGATCATGAACTCTCTCATGTGTCAGACGTGGAGAACAAGGAGGAGTTTCTCACTGAGGAACTATGAGCGCGCTAAGGTGGATTGTCTTGCCTTGGACTGGAAGCGAGGAACAGAGCGGCTGAGAACACTCCTTCCACAGATTTCTCACTATTGGAGGACGAGCCACGTTGGGAGCCTGCTAGGAACTAGGCACAGACCCTGAAGTTTTATTTGGGGCCCAAAGGCCCTAAGATTGAACATCCCCCAACATTCAGGAAAGGTTGTTAACATCCTTGTCTGGACCTACTCTGCTTGGGAACATCGAGACTGTGGACTCTATTGACACTTGAAATGACAATGGGACAGAAAACGGCCTTGGGGGTGACTTCAGAGAAGGTGTGAGAAGCCCAGGAGAACACCAGACAATATATTCCTGTTCGGGGGGAATCAGCAACTACCAAGATGGAGTCAAGGGACATCACACCCTAGAAATCACTTGGGGAGGGGACCCTAGGAGAAAAATTGATCTCATCAATCTGGGAGTAATTTTTTCATTATTACTATTTCAACATTAAAATAAATATGATCTTATTTTGTGCCTCCAACTGTGGCTATGAAACACATTTGTTGGAAATATTTAAAATCTATGTTTTTACCTTATTACAGACAGTCACTGTTTACCTCAGTGCTCTAGCTTGCATTTAGCTTGAAGGACATTCTTGAGCCATTTTTTTTTTTCGATAAGAATTTCAAAGCTGAAAGGGAAAAAGGTAATTGTTTAGTTGTTTGAATTTGCTTCGCCCTCCTCAGTGACATCTGGGGGTGTTGATCAGTGTCACGCAGGGCATGTGGCTCCGTGGGGCAGGTGAGAGAGCTGTGTTGCCATGAGTCCCTGACCTCTGCCTCAGGCTGGTTACGAATGAAAACCAATGGGGTGGGGTAGCTATGGAAACCGTGAAGGAGGGTTTTTTTTTTTTTAATCCACATGAGTTAGAATAAAATGACTGGCTTCCCTTTCTCTCTTTCCATCTGTGACACAAGTTCTGTGTCCCTGTTTCTACCTTCGCTTAGAGTAAATTCTGAGGAAAAGAACCTTATGAAGACCTGTGACTGCCACAGGGGCGTTTCCTCTTTCCATCTTTCTCTGGATTAATTTTAAGGCCATTTGATAGAGTTAACCATAAGTCAGCCCCATGTTCCCACAGAATGCTTACCTTTACACAGGTTTATTTGTAGACAGGAGCTTCTCCAAGGAGCCTCATCAAATGCCATGGACATCCCAGAATGTTCCTGTCAAGATGAGAAGGCTGAGGTCTGGAAAGACATAGTACCTTTCTCCAAGGCCTCTTGGCCCACACACAGGCATGAGTGCCCACAACCACATTTGTCTCCACAGCACAACATGTGAGATTTTCATGAAATCATCTGTCCTCAGTCTGTTTCCCTTTGTGTTTGGGCTCTTCTGGCCTCAATCAAAAATACACATTTTATGATTTTCTGGCATTTATGACCTACCCATCTTAGTAGAATCTTTCTGCCTTTTGTCCTTTTGTGGACAACATATTAGCTCTTGGACTTGAATTTTTAAACAGTGTAATTTTTGTTTTGCTCCAGGCCATGGTAGCTCTACTTTGTGCGCAAGCCTCCCATCATCAGCTATCACTCTGTGCCCACTCGTTCTATTGAAGTGTCATCAGGAAGGCCCACAACAGATCCAGGGTGAAGAATCCTGCTCCAGGAACAGCTGGATCATCCAACGTTGTGTGTCCACTGGGGGGAAAAAAGGAACTCTGTGCAGCATTTTCATTTCCTTAATTACTCTTATTAGGCACTACCTTAAAGAGAGATGGTTATTAATTCACTTTCCCCAGAGACGCCCTCAATCCAATTCAAAGGCTGCAATACTAATTAGCGTACGTAATTTTTACTCACTTTGTTTTACTCCATTCTACTTTCTAAATCAGAGTATGTCCTGGTCTATTCACACATTTTCCCATCGATATTCATGCCAGTGATGAAAGAAGTTGGTCGGTACAAGTACAGTCCCTAAAATTCGTATGGACGACATAAAACTAGCTCATGAGGCAATGGGGAGAATGTTCTCCAGTAACACATGGGCCCCGGAGGCTGGCATCTTACTAACTGGAACAGAGCAAAAGAACAAAGTGACTGGGCTGCAAGTATCTCTTTGGATCTCATTCAGTTCAGAGTTGAGGTTGTACTCCTCAACAGACATGAATATTTTAGTTCCTAGTCCAGTGGTCCCTCCTTACCCATGGGGGATACGTTCTAAGATGCCCACTGGATGCCTGAAACCACGGATAGTACAGAACCCTATGTATGTTATGATTTTTCCTATACACACATTCCTATGATAACGTTTCACTTACAAATTAGGCACAGTAAGAGATTAACAACAATGAATAATAAAATAGAACAATGTTAACAACATACTCTAATAAAAGTTATATGAATGTAACCTCTCTCTCTCTCTCTAAATATCCTATTGTTCTGCACTTACCTTTCTTCTTGTGACGATGCGGGATGATAAAATGCCTACGTGATGAGATGAACGGGGTGAATGATGTAGGCGTGGTGACGTAGCCTCCCGCTACCAATGACCTTCTACCTATAAATCAGAAGGAGGATCGTGGGCTTCCACCCTGCTGTTGACCCCGGCAGCTGAAACCCCACAGAAGGGGGACTACTGGACGAGGAAACCAGCCTAATTTGACAGCTATTTTGAAACAGGCTTTTGTGCTTTGGAAAGTTCCATTGGATTAGGTAGAGTACTTAGAAACAAAAGTTACTGTAGATTTACACCCCTATTGGTCAGAAAGAGCAGCCCACATCTCATGTTCTCAGGTAAGGCTGTGGCACGTGTATGGCACCGCAAGTAACAACTTACCGAGTAAGTTGATAATTGGATTCCTTGCTCTTTTATTCATTTGACTGTAAAGCACTAGGCGGAAGAGGCAGTGACCAAGAGTAGGGACTTTTTTTTTTTTTTAAGATTTTATTTATTTATTTGACAGAGATAGAGACAGCCAGCGAGAGAGGGAACACAAGCAGAGGGAGTGAGAGAGGAAGAAGCAGGCTCCCAGTGGAGGAGCCTGATGTGGGGCTCGATCCCAGAACGCCAGGATCACGCCCTGAGCCAAAGGCAGACGCTTAACCACTGCGCCACCCAGGCGCCCCAAGAGTAGGGACTTTGGAATCAAATAAACTGGGGCTTCATTTGGGCTTAAACATGCACTAGCTAATTGATACTAGGTATGTTACCCAACTTTTCCAGCTCTCAACTTCATAATCTTGAGAATGGGGATGATAATAATACCTGTTGCACTGGGTGTTTTATATGCCAGTGCCTGGTACATGGTAAGTACTCAGTAGTAGCTGTTTTTTGCTCTGGGATACTACTGAAGTATCCAAAACCGGATCTTTCCCACAGACTCAAGGCAGTGAAACACTCTCGTCAATGTTTTCTGCAAATTCCCCCGGGATGTATATTTTCATGCCCTGATTCAGGGGACATTTTTCTGACACTCCTTACAAGATAATGTATTTCAAAATAAGGAATCCAGAAGATCTCATTGTTACTAAGGACAGAATTCTGGATCTTCCTTAATATTGAAATTAAATTTGCCATTATGCATTTTAAAATCTATTTTCAAACGCTTCATTCTATATTCAACTGTTGACATCTTCAGGTCTCTCTTTCATGGAGTAAGGTCAGCGTAAATGCAAATTGAGGGACAGATCTCTAGTATGTATACTGGCTTTAGAGTTTTCTAAGGGAAATGCCATGAAATGTGCCCTTGGATGTCATGAGAGTTTGCAAGCCACCTGGGGACCTAGGCGCCTCAGAGATGACATACCAAGGTGGGAAAGGGGGCTATGGGAGGCGGCCATGGTGTAGTGTGGGAAGAGAGCACAGGGAGGCACCGGGAAGACCCGTGGGCCGTTGAATCTAGTTCTGCAAGTGTTAACAAATTTTGTCACGATGTTGTGCCATTCCTCCCCCTTGCTAGCTCTGTCAGAGCATTCTGAACAGTAACAGCAAGAGAAATGCAAAGACAGCCACACTTTATCCTCAGCCATTTTCCAAGAAGGGGACAAGTATTCACTAGCAGTTTCTCACAGTACTGATTAGGTAATCCACGGGCCCCCTCCTTGTAGGACCAAGAAGCACCGACGTCTTCTAACTGCTTCAGTTATCTGCCAGGATTTGGGTATTTTATACACTGGTGGATTGGAGGGCATGGGACTATGACTTGGAACCGGACTCACCATTTTTTTTAAATTTTTAAAGATTTGTTTATTTATTCTAGAGAGAGAGAGAAAGAGAACAAGTGGGGGAAGGGGCAGACGGAGAGAGGGGAGAATTCCCAAGCAGACTCCCCGCTGAGGCCAGAGCCTCACACAGGGCTTGATCTCACAGCCCATGAGATCATGACCTGAGCCAAACCAAGAGGCAGAGGCTCAACCAACTGAGCCACCCAGGCACCGCTGGACTCACCATTTTAGAGTTTAGGCTTATAAGACCAAAAGCTCACTAAAAATAAGGCCCTCTCCTGGGCTTTTAAAACTCTTTTTTTGTACCCTACTCAAACCCTGCCACAGCGTCCTGCTCCTACTAGGTGCTCAGAAGAGTTGGTTGACTGAGCTGAAACTCTTCCTCTGACCTTACAGTCGTGCAGACACTCACAGAGAACACACGCACAGCGCACTGAGGGCCTCTCTCACAGGGAGCGTTTCCTCACTGAATGACTGTCAGAGTTATTACATGGAGCTATCCTGGTCTCTTTCCTTCATTCTTTGTTTTCAAATTGTGCTTTTTGGAGCCTGAGACAGTAAAAACTGTGTTTAGGGCCAACCACATGACTCTTAAACAACACTCCTTTTACATAGAGATTTGCCAGTGTTTTGAGTTTATTGACTAGAAGGACTCTTCATTTTTTACCTGAAGGGTTTTTATCTTTATCAATTTCTGCCTAAGGGGAGGGAAGTGGGTTGGGTTGTATTTTTCTCAGTTTTCCTGGTCTTCCAGTTACCCAATCACAGGTCAGGTGGTCCCTGTCCTTTGTGATGTGGACTTAGAGTGATGTCATGGAGTCAAGGACAAAATAAACCCAAAGAAAGAAGGAAGGAAGGCATAAAGATCAGAAATCAATGAGGTGAAACAGAAAAACAATAGAGAAGTTCATGAAACAAAAGGGGTTCTTTGAAAAGATCAATAAAATTGACAAACATCTAACAAGACTAAGAAAGAGGAAAAAGGGAAAAGACATGAAGTACCAATGTGAAAGTGAAAGGGGTTGTTGCTCAGAACCTGTAGACATCAAAAGGATAATAAAAGAATACAGTGAGCAAATCTACATGACAGCTTAGGTACTATGGATCAATTCCTCAAAACACAGCTACCGCAACTTATTTACTATAAAGTAGGTAATTTGAATAGTCCTACGACTATTAAGGAAACTGAGTTAGTAATTTTAAAACTCCCCAAAAAAGAAAGCTCTAGGCCCAGATAATTTCATTGGACAATTCTACCAAATCTTATACAATCTCGTGTAGAATATCAAAGATAAAAGGAAAACTTCTCAATTTACTTTATGAAGCTAGTATTACCCTAAAAACAAAGCCAGACAAAGACAGTACTGAAAAGAGAGAAAGAGAAAGAGAGAGAGAGAAAATTACAGACCAATTAGCCTTCATTAGTATAGGATGCAAAAAATTTTAACAAAATATTACCAAGCAGAATTCAGCAATATATAAAAAGAATTATATACTATGCCTAAGTGAGGTTTATTCCAGGAATTCAAGGCTGGCTAAATATTCAAAAATAAATCAGTGTGACTCACCATATTAACAGGCTAAAAGAGAAAAGTCACATAATCTCATTAATAAATGCAAAAAAAAAAAAAAGCACTTGAAAAAATTCAACTAGCCATTTATGGCAAAAGCTTTCTGAAAACTAGGAAAGGATGGGAACTTCCCCAACTTAATAAAAAACACCTACAAAAAAAAATCTATAGCTAACGTTATAATTAATAATTAAAGAATAAATGCTTTCTTCATACAATAAAGAAAAAGGCAAAAAATGTCCACTCTTACCACTGTTATTCAACACAGTGTTGGATGATCAGTCCAGTACAATAAGGCAAGAAAGGGAAATAAAGCACATACAGATTGGGAAGGAATAAATAAAATTGCCCATATTTGAAGATACCATGATATTCTACATAGAAAATCCCAAGGAATCTATACAAAACTCCCAGAACATATAAATTCAGCAAGGTCTCAAAATACAAAATCAACATCCAAAAATCAAGTCTATTTCTATAAACTAGCAATGAGCATCTGGAAAGTGAAATTAAAAATACAAAACCATTTACAACTGCCGAAAAAAAGTGAAATACATGTAAGGGACTCGTATGCCAAAAACTACACAACACTGGGGAAAGAAATCAAAGAAGATCAAAATAAATAGCGAGATATTCTGTGTTTCTGGATTGGGAAACTCAACATAATAAAGATGTCCACTCTTCAAAGTTGATGTGCAGTTTAACACTATCCCTATCAAAATCCCAGCATGATTTTCTACAGATACAGCAAGATTATTGTAAAGTTTACATGGAGAAAGAAGCAAAGGAACTAGAGTGGCTAAAACATTTCTGGAAAAGAAGAAAAAATGAGAAGAATCAGTCTACCTGATTTTAAGCCTTGTTATATAGCTCTGGTAGTCAGGACTGTATGGTTTTAGTAGAAGGATAGACACATAGATCAATAGAATAAAGAGAGAACTGAGAAATCACGTCATATAAATATGGCTGCCTGATTTTTAGCAAAAGTGCACAAACATTTTGATGGAGGAAGGATAGCATCGCCAAGAAATGTGCTAGAGCAATCTGATAGCCATAGATCAGAAAGCAAAAATAAAAAGGTTGGCCTACATTTTGTCTCATATAAAAAATTAACTCCAATGGCTCATAGGTTTAAATGCAAAATGTACAACTACAAAAATTTTAGAAGAGAATACGGAAGAGAATCTTAGAGGGCAGTAAAGAGATCTTTGACATGACACCATAAAAGAAAATGTTAAAAAATTGGACTTCATTGAGATTTAAAACTTGTGTTCTGTGAAAAACCTTGATGAAAAGACAAGGTACAGAGTGGGAGACAAAAATGTCAAGCCACATACTGAACAAAAGGCTCATACCTAGAATATAAAAGAACTCTCAAAACGTCATATTTAAAAAAACTCCAATTAGCAAATGGGCAAAAGACATGAAGAGACATTTCCCTGAAGAGCATGTAGAGATGGCAAATGAGCACATGAAAGGATTTTCAACATCACTAGCCATCAAGGAGATACAAATTTAAGACTATGGCGGGATAGTAAAACAGCTAACCTCGAACGTAGTAGTGACAATACCAAATGCTGGTGAGGATGGAGAGAAACACAATCCCTCATATATTGTGGGTGGCATTGTAAAATGATACAGCTACTCTGGAAAACAGTTTGGCAGCTTTTTCAAAAATTAAACATGCAGCTATCACCTGACCTGCCAATTACACAGCTGGGCATTCATCCCAAAGAAATGAGAACTTATGGCCACCCAAAAACCTATATACACTTCATCATAGTGGCTTTATTTGTAATAGGTAAAGACTGGGAATAATCAAAACGTCCCTCTCCAGGTACATGGTTAAATAAACAATGGTATGTCTACACTGTGGAATACTATTCAGCAGTAGAAAGTGATTTGGATTCTGTTTTGTTTTGTTTCATTTTTAAGGCATATCTTGCCCCACACTCAAATATTTCATGGTTTTCCATTATCACAAAGGTAAAGATGTGCATCCATAACATGGCTCCAATGCCCAGCAGGATGTAGGCCCGCTGTCCAGGCTCATCGAAAACTGGTCTCTCCATGGCTCCCTAACTTCCAACACCACTCAACATGTTCCCTCCACCGTACGTCTACCTATGTTTGGGAGACAATCAGCAGTCCTCACCACCGTGGTATTCTCAAGGTATTAGCATTCAAAACAAAACAAAACTTCCTCTCCATCTTTTCATTCCTTCTCCTTTATTAAATCGGAAAAATCCAAGTTCAAGTCATTCACCAAGAGCAAGTCTTGTAAGTTCTCTGAGGCTCAATCTTCCCACTTGAAAATTGGGGATTAATAATATCCATCTGACTGGAGTCATGTGACGCCCAAATGAAATTATGCCCCTGAAATTGCATTAGTATGCCATAAAGAACTATCCCCAACAACCAAAAGCTCATCCCATGAAATCTCTGAGGCAGAAGTGGGGAAGTGGGGAAGAAGAGGCCATCTTTGGAAACGACCAGAACATTTGCCACCCAAAACTGTAGGGGAAAAGGAAAGATTTCTGAGCACCTATTGTGCACCAGTGCCAGTTCTAGATGTTTTTGCCTTTGACCAGCACTCTTTAATATGTTTAATGAATCACATGTAATCATAAGAACAGGTCTTTGAAGCTTGAAATAGTGAAAAACTGCAGGACTTTGTAGAATGTCAGTAGAAATGGATTGCTATGAGCATCCTGTGGGATGCTATATATATATGATGTCTGTTCTTCAGAGTTCCTTGGAGTGGCATAACTTCTGCTGATCTCACATCAGTCTCAAACCATGGATGAACTACCACCTCTCGCAGGCTTTATGCTGGCTTTTACACAGCCCCGGTAAAGCGTTGCTACAAAAGGGTCACTATTGTCCTGTCTCCTGAAATGTCACTTTAGTCAATCAATCAATCCAGCAAGTACTAATTGATTAGTTACTTTTTACAAGGGGCCATACCAGCTGCTAGAAGACAAGGAGGCAGCCTCCAAGGAGTAGCCCGAGGTAGGAGGACAAGGAAGGCTAGAGCATAGACCCTGTTCTGAAAAATTTGGCAATCATTTGAAGTTGTGTCTATCCATATCAGATGCTAAGTGATGATGCCCCAAATAAATAACAGCATAATGAATGCCTAATGGACTGAGGAGAAATTAGACCAAAAGAACTATTAGAGTTCAGAGTACATCTGACAAGAACTGGGGCAGTCTGTAATATTTTTACAGAAAAGATAATATTTGAACTAAGCCTTAAAAGGTAGGCACGATCAGAAATGGAAAATACGAATAAAAGACCTGGAATAGACTAAATGGCTGAAGAGAGGGATGGAAGACAGTAAAAATTGGAGTTAAAACTAAGACAGGTTAGAGTTTTTACTCGTGAAGGAATAAAATAGATTTTTTTTCCTATATGAGACTAAACAGAACATTTTGGGTTCGTTTTGTTTGTTGGTTTTATGAAATTCATTATTACTGTGTTTTCATTACCCAAATTTAAGATCTTGGTCTTTCCTTGTTCCATTTGGACAAGGATGAAAGAAACATGTGAAATGTCATGAACAACAAGATTTCTGTGGCCAAACCCAGCAATCAGCCTGCCATCATTCCAATTAGGCTTAGGTAACCATTGCTGGTTCAAAACTGTGATTTTCTTGATTGCCTGAATGTTGACATATATCCTAAGGGCAGAATTTGCAATTTGGAGTCAATGCTTACTTTTTCTAGCATAATTTCTTTGCTGGAAAATGCCTTCAAAGAAAACCAAGTGCGAAGAAGTTGGTCTTTAGAGCTGTGCTTAACTGGGCTGCCTTATACTGTTCATCATTCTATTCCTAATGGGCAGTGCAAAGGCCTTTGCACTTGCCTGTACTGTCTCTCTAAACTGGAGGCCTCTTGGCCTTGGCCTATGGTCTACCACTTTTTGGCCTATGGCTTATAACCATGAACCCACAAACACCTCCTGGGTATTATTCTTCTGCCTTTTCTTAACAAAATGGGATGCCATGACAACCTCTAGAGGATAGCCCAATCTGATCCTGATTTCCCCCCATAATTCTTAATAAATATTTGCCTATATTTTCTCTGGATAACTTTATATTTTTTATTCTCAAAATTTAATTCATCTGGAATGTATTTGGTATCTGGCATGAGATGGCAATCTAAGTTTGTGTTTTGTTTTGCTTTTCCTTTTACCAAATTTGTAGCCAGTTGTTAAGGCATAATTCTATACGATTTTAAATGTCCTGATATTTCTTGGTCTGGTCTTCAAGTGCTTCATGATAAAAGTATAACCTATGCAAGATTTGAAGGTCTTTCCTGAGTCTTTTATCTAAAAAATATGGTCCTTTGTAGAGGCTAGGACATTTAGTATCTTGGCCAGATGGGGGCACAACTGTGTTTGAAGCCCCATCTCTGAATTTCATGCCACTAAGTTTGGCACTGAATCTTCCCTCCTTCTGTTTCCATATTTTCCAAAGGCTTCCCAGAGGCTCTTCTTCCACACCAAACCCTGAGAAATAGACCTTCACTGGAAAAAAACAACAACTTTATTCTCTCAGAATTCTGCGAAATGGCCAGTGAACTAATCAATAAGCCCATTCAAGATAAAGTATCAATGGTTGATAATAGTTTGATGCCTCTATCCCAACCCAGTATCTCTCCCCCTAAGATAGTGTTTATGTCTCGATTCAAAGAGGATGTTGCCCCTCAACTAATAAGATTGAGTTGGTGCCAACCCCACCTGTGCATAACCACAACCAAACCCCAATGCCTGAGAGTGCCTGAATTGTCATGACAACACAGAAAAGGTATTTATTAGTTAAGAACACTAAATCTAGAGTCAAACAAAACTGCCAATCATGAGATAAGTTACCTTGAGTAAGTGTATAACATAATCTCTCAAAACTCCAATTCTCTGACATACAAAGAAGGGTAATAAGACTCATCTCAAAGGGTGTTATATGAATTCAGTGAGATTGTATGCAAAGAAAAGCACTTGGCCTCATATCCGGCATACTGTACGCACTCAAGAGACAATGGCTGGCTTACTGTTTTTGATTCTTTAAAAGCTATGGTCTTGAGCACAATTGTTTATGTCAATAAACATAGTCCATGAAGTTCCATAGTACCCCTAACCACATCTAACTTCAATACTAGAGTGAAAAGACCCAGTGAGGCTAGTTGATTTACGTAAGAGGACAAACCATACCTTTTACATTGATTCAGGAAAAAAATGTAGGGTTTTTTCTCAAGTAGAAGTTAAAGGATGGGTTGAAAATTCTCTCAAATCATTTACATCTTTCTTGAAATTACACTTACTTCTTCCCGTTTAAAAATAAACCACAGGTTCAAGATGATTGTCATATTTGTTTTATATGTTCTTAAAATGTAAGGATTATAAATATATTTCTTGTGTTTCAACATTACCGCCTGAGTGGCGTGAATTTGGGGACTACTGTTAGAGAAGTGAGGCAGCCACGTAGGAGTTTTCTCTTTAATCTTGTGTGGCCTCCCCTTCTCACCCCAGAGAGAAAAGAGTCATTCTGATGCTGGTCTTAAACCTCATTTGTTGAATCCATTCCCCTACTTTCATCTTCCACAGTAAAGGTAAGAGAGCTTGCTGTTCTTGAACACGTCTTTAGATCTTTACGAGGTCTAAAGGTAGAGAGAAAGAGAGAGACAGAGACTAGAAAAGAAAAAAGAAAAGCTGTAAGAAAATATGTCCAAATGTTAACAGGAGGTCAGTATGGGCAGTACAATTATGAGTGATTTTTATGTTTTCCATGATATGTTCCTGAATTTTCCAAATAATGTATACTGAGTATGTATTACTTTGAGAGTCAGAGGAAATATTTTCAAGAGATATATAGATAGCTGTGGAAATAAAGAAGATAATTGTTTTTTTAATAGTCATATAATCTTATAAACATTTTCCCATAGCCCTCAGGCTATCCTGATAGCAAACGAAGAAGCAGTTCAGTAGAGTCAGAGGTCATGAATGCTGGACAGCAAACCTGGTCAGCGCGTGTGACCAGGAAGATGAGGTACTTATTTACGTATGCCCCACTTCAACGCAAGATGATCTGAGGCAATTTATACCTTTAAAAAACAAGGAATTATTATTTGTGTCTCTTCCCTCCCCCACTTTCTAAGGAGGTTGGGCTCCTATGAGGAGGAGACATTTTTAGTTGATTCCAGAGATGGGCTGAGGTGTGTAATCCAGGGCAAAAGGTGGAGAAGTGCTAAATGTCATGCAAAGAAAAAGGGGATGGGATCATTGGATTGGAGAGGAAGGACCAAGTGAAAGGAGCTAAGACCCAGAGGGGGCTCTGCTGTGGGGAAGTGCCAAGGAGAACAATCCACCGCACTGTGCAGATTCAGTGGGGAAGGAAGACTCTTGAGAGCAGATGGGTTAGTTGAGAAACATCCATAGCTTGCTGGGAAGTATGTAATACAACCCTGCTCTTCTTTCCCTGCCATAAAGACTTCATTGAAATCTGCTCTGCTCCCTAATCATGGGGGCCAGTGGATTTCTTTGTAGGGAATGTGGAGAGGTTTTTGTCCTACATCAGTGTTGACAAGGAGTGAAAACAGACTGTATATGGTAACGGATTATCAACATACATGCAATTTTAGAAGATTCAAAATAATCGGATAAAGAAAGCAAGTCAAAGAAATCTAAAAGTTAGAGTACTATGCTGGTGTGGGTTGTTCAGGATGCACAACCCAGGCGACCGTGAGATAAGGGACTTCTGTCTGTAAACATTATTGTATTGAGGTTAGGACCTTAGGCTTTGGCATGAGGTAAATCCAGATTTCAGACTAGGCTCTTCCACTCACCAGTCCTGTGACCTTCTGAACGCTCATCTCTAAAAGGAGAAGAGCAATAAAGAGTTAAATGAGCGAGCATAAATAATGCAGTTCATTCAATGAATAATTCAATATTGTCAGTTATCATTTCATGATAATCAATCAAAAGTGCTTGGCCTTCCTGGGGTCCCTGCTGCTGATTGTACTGGAGGCTGTCCTAGCATCTCTAATTCCTTCTCTCTATTATTATGAACAACAGCTGTCATATACTAATTACCTATATATAAAGGCCAGGTGCGATGTTAGCACTAGAATAATATTTCTAGTGCTCACGACAACCCACAAGATGATCGTTACTCTTACTTTTCAAATGAGGAAACTGAGGCTATATACAATTAAACTAATTGATCTCAAGGCACACAGGCTTGTCTAACTTTACTGCCCAGGCTCCTATCAGAAGCATTTTAGGGTTAAATGAGAATCCCAATCACATGATCTAACACTCTTAATAAATATGGAAAAGGATTTATTCCAGTAAATTCTATTCTCCATTTTAAGTTGTATCTCTATTAGAATCTTGAATGACCCTTGCTCTCCTATCTGTGTTCTCTTGTCCTTCTCTTCTTGGTCCTTCTCTTCCCAGTCATTGGAGGAAATGGCACAGGGTAATGGCAGAGGTTCCGGAGGCCACAGAAGAATACCAGAAGGAGTGCCAGGCAGGTGTAATGGCCTTTGTGGTTTACTCCAGCAGTGATGGGTCAGTTGTGGAAATCTTTTATTTGTGGTCAATGCCAGGCTCAAGAATGTGCTATACTGACCAACGACACAAGGAAAAGTGTGCAGGAGGCTTTCTAGAAAAGGTTTCCTCCCTTCTAAGAAGGAGACGTAGCAAGAAGTACCACACTTCTCCCTCTGAATTTTGTCTTCTGGACTTGAACAGCTATCCCGCTACCTGGCTGAGGTGGAAACAAGCTCTGAAGATGGTCAAGGGAACATGGAAAGACCTGCATCCTCAAGGATATTCTTGAGCCACCAAATCAAGCAAGTCCAGAGCCCACACGCCCTCTGACTTGCTGCTATGAGAGATGGTAAGTTTTCTGACTGGTTAAGTCCATTTGACTTAAGGTTTCTGTTAGGTGAAGCCAAAAGCATTCCCATAGAAGATGCGGGTTTATGGATGGTGGTTTTCAGGTGTGGAGGAGGCGAAGGGCTTTGGTGGAAGCACGTGGCATAAGCCGTGAGAAGACATGAGAAAGAAGTTCCAGAGGGTTAGTGTACACTAAAATGAATTATTGGTAGAGATTTCTTTTCTGGGCCTCTAAAAATAGGACAGATTCTCATTCTTCTGGTATGATTTCAGTTACTCCTGATGAAACACAGAGGAAAGGGCTAGAATACTTTATATCTAAAAGGCCAAATTTTGAGAGGTCAAAATGCCTCCTTTAATAACACTTGAAGCCTGAATTGTATCTTTTTAATCTTTTAGCAGTAAATATATCTTGAAAAAGCTTTTTTTTTTAAAAAAAGATGCAAAGACGGGGAAAAAAACAAAACAAGACAATGATGATCATATTCCTAATATTATGTAATCTAGTGTCAGGGAAATCTTAAAATATTTTCTAGTGGAATGTCCTTAAATGCCAGAATCTGATTTTGTTGTGCTATCCATAAATCTCCTCAATAAACTATTTCAACTCCAAGCTAATGTAGTCTACTCCTCTCCCCTCCCTATATCTAATTCTAGATGGGTTATGGCTAGGTTAGATAAGGTATTTTCTTTAAAAATTAGATTAATAGGGGCGCCTGGGTGGCACAGCGGTTAAGCGTCTGCCTTCAGCTCAGGGCGTGATCCCGGCGTTGTGTGATCGAGCCCCACATCAGGCTCTTCTGCTATGAGCCTGCTTCTTCCTCTCCCACTCCCCCTGCTTGTGTTCCCTCTCTCGCTGGCTGTCTCTATCTCTGTCAAATAAAAAAAAAATCTTAAAAAAAATTAGATTAATAAAAATGTGGAGTCCTAAAAGGGTAGGTTTTCTTTTGTCTCAAGGTGTACTCCTGTAGCTGGAAGAACTTTGACAAATACTGGCTCATATTAATTGAAGTAATACAGCTCTGAGCTTTCAATAAATGAGATGAGTGGGTTCTTTTCCTAATATAAGAAACCAACTGTATGACTCAGAGTTGTGAGCCCCTGGATGGAATGATCAGTAATGTACCCTGATGAATCACAGAACAGAAGAATCATCAGTTGCCCAAATCTGGGAGTACTTGGGCAGTCTATTCACCCAGAACATGCAGGTAAGAGTCAGGTGAGTAATTAGCCATGACTCTTAATAAGTGATTAATCCCCTGATAGAAGGCTTTGCTGAAGCACAGTCAATATGAAAATGCAGATTATTATGAAGTCTTTGAGGTCTTAGTCATTCAGTGGTTACTTGTGCAACTTCTCATAGGAATCAAATGCTGTACATGACGCTGGGGACATTAAAAGAGAAGGCATGGTCCTTACTCTTAAGCAATTCGTGGTTTAATGGGAGCATCTAGTATCATAATACTCATATAAAGTTCCTATAATACAAATGGGATGCTATAATCCAGATATCTATGGCAAGTTATGGAATGGTAAGATGGACAACACCCAATCTGTTTAGAGAAGGTCAGGGAAGATTCTAGAAAGGAGATAACTGTAGAACTGAGACCTATACATTGGAAAGTGTTAGGAGGACAAGGTGGGGGAAAGCTGTTTAGCCAGAGGGAACAGCACCAGCCAGAAGGAATTGCATGGAAGTTAAAAAGAAAAGCGGGGCACATTGGAAGTGATTCACTGGGGGGTAGAGCACAGGATGTGTAGGAAACAGAGCTGGTAGCAGGGGAGTCAATTCCAGGAGGTAAAGAGCCTCTTAGGACATATAAAAGAACTAAGATGATATTTTGCAGGTAAAGGAGAGCGATTGCAGTTTTAAGTCAGGGTATGACATCATGGTATAGTTTAGAGAGATTACCTGCATTGGGGATAGCACACAGCGTGGACTATGTAAAGCTGAATCAAGAGGGGAGGAGATCTTTGAGAGACTATTGTATTTATAAACTTACTTTTGTTGTATTTATGAATTTATGTTGTCTTTATGTCTTTAGGGAAGCAGTCATGGGGATGGGGAGGAAGAAGCACATTCAGAAAATATGTAGGGAAAGAATCTGCAGGACTTTGCTGATAACCGGCAGCATGTGACCAGCATCTGACTCTCCTTGAAGCACTCCTCCTGTTTTTCATCCTGGACACTAATCTCATGGTTTTCCTTGTATTTCACTGACTGTTCCCTCTTTAGTCTCCTGTGCTAGCTCTCGTCCTTTTCCTGCCGTCTAAATGTTGGCAGACCCTTGGGCCCAGTCCTGGGCCTCTTTTCTTCTCCTCCTCCCTCTCTAGAACATGTCATTCAGTTCCATAGTGTTAGGAATTATCTATACACTGATAACTCCCAAAATTCTATCTTCAGCCCCTCCCTTCATCTCCAGTCTTTGGAGTCCGGTGGCATAGTCAACCTCTCAAACTTCACATCCCCACAGAAGAATTCTTGGCTTCCCCCAACGCAAGCTCATCCTTCCCTGGTATTTTGCATCTCATTAAATGGTACCACCATCCACCAAGCTGCTCAGAGAAATAAACAAAAAGGCTGTATGTCTAAGCAGGGAAGATTCTTAGAGTTTTTCCCAATTCACTGAGGGCTGCCCTGTTGAACGAATCATTGCAATCTGTGCCAATGACACCCCTTTTTCTTGGGCAATGTAGTCATCCTACTATGTTTCTCTTCATCCTATTTGCTAAAAAAAAAACTAGAGAAAAAAATTTTTAAGTGAAATTTCACACCCCAATAGTTCCCTAAAACTTCATCTTTCACACGAGGTAAATGCCACCTACCAGAGCATAATCGACATTTACCTTCCACTTGTACTTCGTGGATACTGAAACCTCCAGTATTTGTTAGCCAATATTCTGTACCGATTTTTGCTAAGGACGAGAATATAGGACTCTGCTTATGTTGGCATTCCAATAAATACTGAAGGATTGGCTCTTATATCCCAGGCCACAATCTCATCCAGTTAGTGAGAAATATCTTCTTTCCTTTCCACACAATATTGTTCCAATTTATCTCTATTCAATTTCTTTTCATCGAGGGCTTCCCTCTCCATTATGATGAAAGGTTCTATTAGCCTTTACTGCAACAGAAAGCCACAGTCTTCTAGAACACAAACATTAAAAATACTTACTAAACTTACAGGTACAGGCAAAACTCTGCCATGCCCTGTGGTTGACCGACAAGTGACGCAGCACTGCTCAGTGTATTACTCTGGCATAAGACTCAGGTCCACTCAGGCTTGCATCTCCTCTCCAGCACTAGGGCTGTGTGTCCTGGGCAAGTTCATCTCAGGAACAAGTTCCTTCATCTGAAAACGAGATCAAATGCACGGATGCACAAAAGCAGATTAAATGAGGTCATGATACACGAAATGCCTGGAATCTAGCAGACGCTTAATACACAGTAGCAGTCTTATTGAATTATTATTGTTTCTTTTCTCTGCCTGATTTGAGATTGTCAGGCCACCTAATAAATCAGAAGTGGGTCTATCACAGTCGGTCTTCACGGAACGTCTTATTCTGGAACACTTAGGCTGAGAAATGGTCAAACTCCAGCTCTCCAAGTCTCGATTTGTGATCTGTTTTCAAGAGAAACTGTGCATGACTCAGGAATTAATCTGCAGAAGTAGATAATGAAGTCGTTCCCAGTTGGTGAATAAATCTACCAGGAAATGGAAAACTGAGCCAGCCCGGAGTAAATGTAGAGACATGCGTTGCTACAAAATATTAAAAACCGAGTTTGCATCCATGTGGCTTCTTTGTCTCAGTCCTTCTCGAAGAGCAGGGACAGCATATGCTACAGAACAAAGCGTGTTTTCTCTTCTTGTCAAAGCACCAGGAGCATTCCGCGGTGAGAAATCAAACTGGCATTTCTAAAATAGACTAAAAGTCACCTGTGACACAGCCCCGGGTCACCAAGTCTTGAAGAGCTCTGAATGGAGATGACCCTCTTCTCCTGACATTCAAAACAAAGTGCTTCCGTTCAAAATTATGAGTAGTTTCAGCACATCAATTTCTTTATGATAAGATATATTTCCCATCCCAGTGCCTTGAAGCAAACCCTGCGAGGATTTCCAAACCAAACCGTGGGGTGGTTTAACCTCTTGGTTCCTTCAAACGTAATAGGCACAAGGAGATCGAGCGTGATAGGGTTGGCAATTATAGTTGATCCCTCAGAAAATGTTCCTTTCCAGAGTTTATCATTCCGCCACGCTCCAGAAAACAGGTAGTACTCTGGAAATTTTACAATGATCTATACATTTTGGGCTGGAGGGGGGAAAGGGAATAACATTGTATGTGTGCTACAGAGTTTATCCCTACAGTTTAGGTACTGGTGAAAGCTCTTCCCGGCTGTAACAGCCCTCGCACCAGTGATGCATTTGGGGGCTTCTATTTAGTTCTGTTTATTCTCTTATAAAGCTGGTGTACAGAGTTCTGTTTGAGAACCTAGACTCCAAAGTATGATACTGTGGGCGCCCTGGATCTTCACCAAATGTCTCCTGGGAGTCTCTACAGATGCCCCGTGGTAACTGAGTCCTAGCAGGTGCCACAACTCCAAAAACACCCAGGTGGGGCTCATAGAAGAGGAAGGAAACAGAACAACAATCAGAACACAAATGGCTTTGAATCCCTCAGGGAAAACCCAAAATGTTACTCCATTTCTGCTCACAGCAGAAAATATAATAACAACTGGTGTCTGGAAAAAAAAACCTGACAGTTGAATTAGCATGTGCGGGGAGACCTGGCAGTTCCCTGTTGTCATGACAACACCGGGGCCTCCTCTCAGCTCGCAGGCCCGTTCAGGTGCGGCATCCAATTTAGGATTTGACTTGTAAGCTGACAGAAAGACTTGGAGATGGTGGAAGACCTCCCCGTTTTATCAATTAAGACGACACGCAAACGTCGGGAAGACAGTCGCCAGGAAAGCGTTTCACCCGGCTTCTATGGAGATGCTAGTCCCCGGCCAGCGTGGCCAAAAATAAGTGTGTGCTCGCGAAGAATGGCGAGAAGAGGGCATTTCTGAAATGCAGGTGTGAACTGAGGCCACCAGTGATGGAAAATTCTGTTTCTTTCTTGTCTGTTTGCCAATTTTTCATTAATGCCCTACGGAGCTACAAAGAATGAAGGGTATTTTTCAGTGGGGAGATGGGATTAGAATCAGTGATTGGAATGCAAATGTGGAGGACGAGGAAATATAAATGAATTTCTGAATGGGCCCTTGGTTTTCTTATGGGGAACCTGAATGAGGCCAGGAGACTAGTCCCTGTCACTAAGAACACACTGGGGTTGAGTCTGAGTAGGGAACTCGTTCTCCCAGCACCCCATAGGTCCTCTCCTGCCCTCACCCCCGTAATGCCTCTGCACCCTCCCTTCCAGACACTTGAGCAAAAGCTGCAGGTAAAGAAACTGCCTAGTGCCTCCTTAAAAATGAATAATTCTACCTAGGGGAAAAAAAAGTCCCTTCCTCTTGAACCATTTATAAAAATTAAAGTTGACTCTGAGTAGTGGCAAATTTTCCTAATTTCGAATGTGAGTTCAGGCGCCCTCCAACTAGATACACAGTGATGACTATGCAATATGAATTAAACAAGATACCTATGAGAAAACATGTTTTGCAATGCAATTTCTACTACAAAAGCATTTTTTCCCTCCTCTCCATCCAAGTCCTAGGATATAAATCACTTGTAGCTGATATTATAAAAAACCAATTTTCATGAAAAAGATTTTATTTATACATTCTTTTCTAACCTCTGGCTGAATAACCAGGTACCTCAACATTTATTAATGTGAAGGAAAAATAATAATATTAACTTCTCACTTGGAAGATTTCTCTGCTTTAACAATCTTCTTTTTTTAAATAAAAATTCTCCCGGTAGGATTTTGTATAACTTACTAAATAGAAAGACCTTTAGTATCTGGTTTTTTTTGTTTTTTTTTAATTTTTTTTTTAAGATTTTATTTATTTATTCGACAGAGATAGAGACAGCCAGCGAGAGAGGGAACACAAGCAGGGGGAGTGGGAGAGGAAGAAGCAGGCCCATAGCAGAAGAGCCTGATGTGGGGCTCGATCCCATAACGCCGGGATCACGCCCTGAGCTGAAGGCAGACACTTAACCGCTGTGCCACCCAGGCGCCCCTTTAGTATCTGTTTTTAATGTATGCTCTGCACCCAACATACGGCTCAAACGCATGGCCCCAACGTGAAGAGTCACGTGCTCTCCCAACCGAGCCAGCCAGGCACCTCAGACCCTTAGTATCTTAGCAAGAAATTGATCTCATTCCAAGTGTTTGCATATATTAGTTACTTTTCTTTCGAAAATACTTAGATGTGCAGATTTAAAAGACAGTATTGCATCTAAAGATCCTCATTTCTTTAATGATGTAACATAATGTTACAGTTGTTGATTTAATGTTGGAACCTTTGAACTGGCCTTCACTCCTCAACGAGATACAACTTAGGGCAAAGCTTTATTAAAGCTTTATTTTTGTTATGGCCAGAATTTCAGAGCACATATCAAACAGAAAAGTCAGGGTTATACATGTGGCCAAACTGGGGAAAAGAGAGAAAAGGAAGGAGAAGAGACCCAGCACATACCGGCTACTCCTGAGGGGTAAAGGCATAGCTTTAGGTCAGTCCTTTCTTTTTCTTTTTCTTTTTTTTAAATTCAGGAATCCATACTTTTTTCTTTTTTGTAATAATATTTTTTTATTATATTATGTTAGTCACCATACAATACATCCCTGGTTTTTTATGTAAAGTTCGATGATTCATTAGTTGCATATAACACCCAGTGCACCATGCAATACATGCCCTCCTTACTACCCATCACCAGTCTATCCCATTCCCCCACCCTCCTCCCCTCTGAAGGCTTCAGTTTGTTTCTCAGAGTCCATAGTCTCTCATGCTTCATTCCCCCTTCTGATTACCCCCCTTTCTTTATCCCTTTTCTTCCCCTACCGATCCTCCTAGTTCTTATGTTCCATAGATGAGAGAAATCATATGATAATTGTCTTTCTCTGCTTGACTTATTTCACTTAGCATTA
Source organism: Ailuropoda melanoleuca (assembly GCF_002007445.2). NCBI lineage: Eukaryota > Metazoa > Chordata > Mammalia > Carnivora > Ursidae > Ailuropoda > Ailuropoda melanoleuca. The sequence continues at coordinate 37,732,410 of NC_048233.1, forward strand.
TCTCCTCCAGTGCCGTCCATGTTGCAGCAAATGTTGAGAATTCGTTCTTTCTGATAGCTGAGTAATATTCCATTGTATATATGGACCACAGCTTCTTAATCCAGTCATCTGTTGAAGGGCATCTCGGCTCCTTCCATGATTTGGCTATTGTGGACAATGCAGCTATGAACATTGGGGTGCATATGGCCCTTCTCTTTACTACGTCTGTATCTTTGGGGTAAACACCCAGTAGTGCAATGGCTGGGTCATAGGGTAGTTCAATTTTTAACTTTTTAAGGGACCTCCACACTGTTTTCCAGAGTGGCTGTACCAACTTGCATTCCCACCAACAATGTAGGAGGGATCCCCTTTCTCCACATCCTCTCCAACAATTGTTGTTTCTTGCCTTGTCTATCTTTGCCATTCTAACTGGCGTAAGGTGGTATCTCAGTGTGGTTTTGATTTGAATTTCCCTGATGGCTAATGATTTTGAACATTTTCATGTGTCTGTTAGCCATTTGTATGTCTTCATTGGATAAGTGTCTGTTCATATCTTCTGCCCATTTTATGATTTGTTTATTTGTTTCTCGTGTCCTTTCTATACTGTAGAAAATATTTGACATTTGGGGAGGTGACTCGGCATGGAAATCCTCAGCCTTTTGGGGAGAATCCTCCAACTGTTTCAGTCTTGGTCAGAGAGAAGCCACTTCCTACTGTAATCTGAAAGGCCAGTGTCTCCTCATCCCCTTGCAGCTGATTCACAGCCCTGTGTCCCAGACCCAGACGATTAGGTGCTCACGCCCAGCATTTGGTATTTGAGGCAGCAGCGTGCTGGGAAAGTGGATCTCTGGGGAAAACAAAACAACACAAAACAACACAAAACCCAGCCCTGATCTCTATCATTTGCCAATTTCTGGGGTGTCAATTATGGTGGCTGATTTCAAACTACAAATACTTTAATTTCCAACTTGCAAAACTCCTGAATGTTTAACAGTTGTCTCTCACAGGCAAGTTTGATCCAGGTTCAGTCCATCTCCGACAGAGGCCGACGTCTAGACACGGTGGGGGAAGAGTCTGGCGTCGATGTCCCACCGTCCTGGGCAGCAGCACGAACCTGTGTGAGTGGTACAGGAGCCTGGGGCTGGGGGGAGGGGCGGGGGAAGGTCCCAGCCAACCACACCGGGCATTGACCTGGGCTCTTCTCTTTTGCTCAGCTTCTCCTAATGCCGCTCATTTTCTGACCCTAGTTCTTTCACCTTCCTGTCAACACTGTGAGCAGCTCCGTAGCCTCCAGTAATTCCCTTTCTGCTGACGTCAGCCAGAATTGGTTTCTAGGGCCTGCGACAGAGAATCATCACATACTTTTAATTAAGCCTAATGAGAATCCTGTGAGTAAGGGCCTGTGATTACTATCTCCGGTTTACAGATGAGGAATGAGGCTCAGAGAAGTCCAGAAACTTGCCTAAGTTCACATGCAGCTAGTAAGCAACAGAACCCAAACGCTCTCTCCACTTTGGAAAGTGGGAAGTTTCCTCTCACAAGCCATGGCCGCTTCTTCCATATAGCCAGTATGTGCCCTCGGTTTAGGTCTCCATTATGCCTGCATTACCCTAGAAACATTGTTTGGGGCATCAAACTTCTGAGCAAAATAAATAACTTCTCCACACTTGAGGCCCAAGTAACCATTGCCTTCCAGAACCCACAGGATAAAATGTGAGATATCCATTTGTAAAGAGTAGTTGATTTCTTTCGTAGCTTATCTGTGACTATCTCCTTTAATAAATCATAGCCCAGAACCTTCTGGGTTAACTCAGGAGGAATTCTCCGGTGTGGAGTGGCAGCCAAATAAACGGCTCTGACTCAGTTTCTTGAAATGGACCTTCCCCTCCGCCTCCCTCGGGGTTCTCCAGTCACAACCAAGATGTTTTCCAAGTGTGTTCTGTTCTAGCTTTAATATTCAGGCACAATACGGATAGAACTTTTCATTTGCCCGTTTTTAGCTTTCTGGGTGGAATAAGAAAATGGGAAGGATGAGTTTCAGGAACATACAAAGCAATGAGTTCTGGTTCTACTAGAACTAACTTTAGCATTAGTCACAGGCAGACAACAGGATTCATTCTAGCCCGTTGACGCTAGAAACTTACTAGCGGATATGAAAAAGCTCACAGAATCACTGGAGGACCAGGAGGAACAGAGCTAGCCTGAGCTTCCAGGGACAACTCCCAGCACCCCAGGGAACAGAGCAGCCGCTACCACTGACCCCAGAACCTCTCCACCGCGTCTGTGATCAGCAGGTTGCCTCCAGCACTGGGGAGCCCAGAAATACCCCATCTTGGCCGCTCTCACTGGCAGGACAGGCGCCCCAACTCTCTGCTAGTTCCCTCAGGTAGCTGGCCTGCAAATCGCCCCCATGCATTTCTTTGGAAGAATCAAAGGGGCATATCTGCGTCCCAGAGGCAAGGGATGTTGGAAAATATAACTACCTTTGACGGGTTCTGAATGAATGGAGAACTATAAAAATGTGAAGAAGCTATTAAAAATCTATGAAGATGTCCACTTACTCCCACCAAGGGCACTACTTTCCCACACACCAGGAGACAGAGACATCTGGCTGCAAGTCGCTGGCTTAATCTCATAGACATGTTGCCTGGCTTCCTCACTTTCCTAAAAATGAGTGAGAAGCTGTTTTTTAAACATCTCGACTAGTTTTTTCGCCAATTCTAAGATTAAAAAAAAAAAAACCAATATTTGAGAGACAGAAATGGATTCCTCTCTGCCTTTGACCTTTATGTCTCAGTTCTTATTTCTGAATAGAAACCAGCATCTTGCCCGGGGTACTTATACCATCCATGGCCCACCTCTCTTCTGAGATATTATCCTCTACCTGCGGTGAGGGGTTGTCTATGTCCCTCCTCCAGGTTCAGTAGCACAGCAACATCGTGCTGGAGATGGCTGTCTGCTCACCCAAATCCGTGATCTTTTCTTCCTGGGCACATAGGTATTTCCCAGCACCTCTTGCAGTCTGGTGTGGCCACATATGGAGTTCAGGCCAATGGAACACATACATAATGGCCGGAGCTTCTCAGCCAAAGCACTTACGAGTGGCTATGCCTTACCCATATCCGTCCTCCTTCTGCCTGCTGGATGCAGCTGGCAGTGAGGGCCTTGGAGGTGACAGATACACAGACAGAATGGGGCTGGGTCCCCGAGACATGGCATGGAGGGGAATTGCTTGTCATTCAGGAACAACCGTTTGGACTCTTACGTGACTGAGAGGCTCATATATCTGTGTTTGAGCCATCATTAATGTGGGGTCTACTTATTCTTGAACTAATCCACTTCAACTAATACAACATTTAGAATGCAAACAACTCTCGTTTTCTTCTGGTACGAATTACAGACTCGTAGATGAGAATTCTTTCTGCATGACATCGAAGAAAAATACGTGGTTTTACATTCGGCTGGAGCAAGTTAAACACTGTGCCTCCATTTCTGAATATTTTTTTCACCAGCTCAATAACTGTATGTTTTGGGCTACAGAGGTCAAGACTGAAGGTCTTACCTCTCATAGTCAGTTCACTCGGTTCCCAGGATGGATGCCCTGATACCTTCCAGCTGTCTGGCAAACCTGTTCCCTTGCTCATCAACAGCCATAGAGGGAGAGCAGGAATGGAACATTATCAACCCATTATGCAAAAAAAAAAAAAAATCTCCCGAATTTCCTATGCTATTGTTAAGTATGTGGCATCATTTTTTTACCTGTTATGGGCCAGCCATCCTTTGACTATAATAATGTAAGTCTCATCTAGCAATCCTAGCCAATGAATAGAAAAATATAGAAAAATAGTAGGAGAAAATGTGCAGTGTAGTTCTCCTCATACTTCTGAAAGTGGAGCAAATTATTTCCCTTTTGAAGTCGCATTAACTTGGTAAGACTAATGGGATACTGTTCAGTGTGTTGGAAGAGGTAGTCTACTGGGTAGGCTCAAGTCGGTTTTCCCCAAAAGACTTCATGCACCGACAAAAAAAGCAATTTGCTCCCTTTTCATAAGGAGGAAAGTCCTTTTGAGAGAGAATTTCTTCACTTCTGAAAATGGAAGAAATCAGAGCTATTAGCAATATAGGCTGCTGATTTTATCTGTATGTAGTCAAGAATATATAACATATGGATAAACACACTCTATCCTCGTTTACAAGCATCCAAATGGTTGTGTGCCTCTCTCCACGTGCGTCTGTGTATGTATACGTGCGTATACGTGTATGTGTATCGTAGATCGTTGATTCTCAGTATTCTCAGTTGTTTGGTTCTGTAAAGTCCCTGAGAAAACTGAACCACTGTATCTAAAGGAAATATTTATAGGTTAAATAGCTATGTCACATATTTCTATATAGTATTTATGTCTATGTATACTATCGATCATTTAGATTGTAATCTTAAATCCTAAAAACAACTCACCCGGATAGATTGTATTTTCTTTATTTTACAAAAGTGAAAACGAGATTCAAAAAGTATTGAGTGACATGCCTGAGGATGCCCCACTAACAGGCGCTGGAGCTGGGATGCAAACCTGGTCCAGACGGTCGCGGAGCCAGAACTCCTGCGCGACCCTGCACGGCCCCACCGTCCCCATCCCCCGGTCACCTCCGCAGGAGAGCCGAAACAAGGCAGAACTGTTGCCTTGTTGCCCCTCAGCTGGGCACATGCCTGTTCAGTCAACTCAAATGTGTCACCATTCTGCACAAGTCTGCAAATTACTGCGAGAGCACCGAGAGTGTTGATGTGGGGGTGACAAAAATGTTGTAGTGCGTAGGCAAATTCTCAAATAAGGAATCTAGGCAAATTCTCAAATAAGGAATCTGCAAACAATGAGGATTGACTACATACATAACATACGTTGTATATGTTTTCGTAAAATATCACCTTTTATTCATATGTATGTGCACACGCATGGAATATAGATACACACACACATATGTGCATATTTTTGGAAGTACGAGCCTCATGCTCTGGAGAAAACGGCAGCAGGACCCGCACGGACAACTGATAACTCAGCGGGTGCGATCCCAGCTAAATACGTGATGAGGCACATCTGAGAAGAAAGACTTTTCGATCGGCACTGCAAGGCTTTTGAAACATCAGGAGCAATTTCCTTCAGAATTAAGCCAGTGATTAGTGGATTTCCGTAATTTATCTCTTATACGATTTCCTTGGCTACCTAATGGATTTTCACAACCTCCTCTAATATTAATATATTTTTATTACTTCTCTTTTGCCTTATAACTAGTTTTGCTTTACTGAAACTGTAATTGGCAGCGCGTGCCATCTTTCACGTTGGTTTCTGTGAAGTGATAACAATCAATTGCAATACGCTTGGTCATCGGCTCTGGGCAGAAGTGGGCCTGTGTGTGAAGTGTGACCGAAGGGGCTAAAACCAGACCTTGTGTTTTCCAAAATATCTCTCACTCTGCCCCTGACATTCCTCCTGAAAAGGGAGGTACGAACCGCTTGTCAGGCTAGGCAACGGGCGTTAGAAGGATCTTCCCCGCTTTCTTTCTTCCTGGCCAATTACTATTTGTTACTGAAGACAGTCAGAAAGTCTCAGCCTCCAGGAAGCCAGCATGACAAGCCTCCACCCCAAACCCAACCTTGGATGAGCTGTCTGACCCAGGCATCTCAGCAGCCTCTAACTACCACACTCAGTGTGCTTACGACCGCGCAGATCCACGGCCCTTTCCAGACCCCGAGCTGCTCTGGAATGGGAACAGTGCCGTTCACAGCTGCGAGCCCTCGGCCTCGCACAATGACGCAGTCTTGGGGGAGGACCGACCTCTGCTGCTCGTAAGTGTCCTCTGTTTCTCTGCAAACCATTTTAGTTCCTTAATACCTATGTCCAGTGCTACAGAGCACAGTGTCACCTGGGGCTGTCCTGCCTTGGGAATTCTAGATAAGATGGGCTCAACCCACATTCTATGCCGTAAGACCAAAGCCCCCCACCACCACCAACAAACTTCCTGCCAACTCGTAGAGGGGAAGGTGATCTTCTCATGGTGTTCTGTGTCACCTCTTTGGTTTATACATAAGCAGTTTCTGTCCGAGATCAGGTTGGCCTAAGCCTGAAACTGATTTCCTGACATGACTCTCCCCAAATTTCCCCCCAAATCCTCTCTGCTGAAAGCACCCCTGAGTGCAGACGACATTTCCGAGGGCTTGAGCACCACGGGAAGGGGTCACACCACACGCCACAGAGCAAATAACTTTAAAGCACAAAACAGCCAATTCTGTTTTTAGGAATTCCCAGGTTCTCTGCTTTTAGGTGCTGCCTTTAAACCCTGAGTATGTCCAAAGTTCTCCCTACTCACACTCTCCCCAAGGGAAATTAAAAAATAATAATCAAATAAGAGAATAAGATAAAATGCAGCCTTCCTCTTCTTGACATGTACAAGGCAGTCTGGGCACCCACGTTTGTTACCTGGGTTACCACCCACACCAAATCCTGGGCCTCTCGCTGTCATAGCACGCAGTCCTATCAAAATATTTCCCTGAACAGAGACAGTGCATCTTCTTGCCAGTTGTTAAGATATGCCATCACGTACGTATCCCCTTACTCCTGTCATAGTTTACAAGACATTCTCGCATCAGCTATCTCATTCGATTTTAACAATCTTGCAGCTGGTTGGGATAAGCGTCATTATCAGACTCAGTTTACAAATAAAGGGCTTGAGGCTGAAAAAAGGTTGGATCAGGAAAATGCATCACTCAAACCTGTATCTTTCGATGCTGTAGGGGTTGAACACTGTCCCCCCAAAATTCATATCTACCTGGAACCTCAGAATGTGGCTTTATTTGGAAATAGGGTCTTTGCAGATGTAGTTAGCTCAGGAGCTTGAGATGACATCATCCTAAATTTAGGGTGGCCCCTCAATCTAACGACTGGTGTCTTTATAAGAGAAAGGAGAGGGAAATTCGGACACACGGAGACACAGGGAAGAAGGCCATATGAAGACAGGGGCACAAGTTGGAGTGATAGAGCCCCCAGCCAAGGAATGGCCAGAGCCATCAGAAACTAGAAGCAGGAAGGAAGGAGTCTTGCCTGTGGCCTTTGGAAAAAGCATGTCCTTGGTGACACCTTGATCTTGTCTACCTTCCAGAATTGTGAAAGAATAAATTCCTCCTTTTGAAGCCACCAGTTTGTAGGAATTTGTTATAGCAGCCCTGAAAGACTAATCCAGATGTCATACACTGTGATCTTCCTTTACTCCTTGCTTCCTCCCTACAGGCATGACGGCCACAGCTCAGAGGGATCCTGGAAACCAAGCTTCTGTGAAGAATGCAGCAGAGGGCAGCTGGGACCCTCCAGCTCTGGAAGAAATCACTTCTGCTGTCCCAGCAGGGGGTAGTGGGGCATTGACTGATGCTGAGGCTTTGCTCCAAAAAAACATCAGTGCCATTTCCACCCCCAGCGAAACGGACAAGAGCTCCAACCCCGCCCAAGAACATACACACAAACGGCACTTTTGAGACACATTCGGTGGCTAAGAAAGGAAAATTTCTTCAGAATTCTTTTTCTAGAACTACATTTGAATGGAGTAGAATTCTTGGAACTGCGTGAGTAGGAAAATGCCCAAGGAGGGCAGCTCGGTGTTGGAGGTGGGACTGCTTGCTGTTCATGCTGAGGGCACACACACAGACTGGGGCCCAGTCAACACGGACCAAACACAGAACATCGTTCAACAGAACTACCAAAAAAAAAAAAAAAATGTTAATGTGCGTAATTCTTGCCACATGGTGTTAAAAAATCTTGTCGTTCTCAAATGGGAAAGCACATGTTTTCTAAACCAGTGGCTATAAAATGGACTCACGTCTGCATCTTAATTGCGTTTTACACATTCTGTGCTTAGCTGCCTATTAATTAAGGCACAAGATGAATAGGGTTTGGGAGGCTCACAGAATTCTTGTCTGGGAGTTTTCTTTTTAAGGAGTCCTCATCCAGCTCTCCACCAGCCCTGATGTCTGGTTTTCTTTGGCACATTCTGATATGAAGCAGAAAATGCAGCCCTTAGACCGGGATTTAGCCCAGAGTAAGCTTTTCCTCTTACTCATCCCCGACTGCCTACACTCAGGAAGGCCGCATGTGGCTTCACCTGCCGCAGAGAAGGGAAAACAGTGAGGGGAATTTGCCCCTCCCCCATCGCCGTACAAGACACACAAAGACCAAAACTCAAGCAAGATAAATTAGAGGGGAGTCGTGTACTTTGTACAAGGAGCCTCCAGCAAGTCTCTGTGCAAGCAGGAGACTTCCAGCAATGACTTGTAACACCACCTACCCAGCGTTGGGCTGAACTTCGCAGGTGAAGGGCATGGTCCTCTGCAAGATTGCACTCGTTTCAGGCACCAGCCAGTTTGGTCCCCAGGACTACCCTCCCTTCAAATCGTCTGGCTACAAAATTCAGGGGTCCATATGAACTCCCTTAGGTTCCCTAATTCACTAGAGTGACTCACAGAACTCAGGCAAGTGGTACACTTACGATGATAATTTTATGATAGCAAAAGGATACAAACCAGAACCAGCCAAAGGGAGAGACACGTAGGGTGAGTTCTGGGAGGGTCTCACTCTTGAAGCTTCCAATCATCCTCTCTCCACGGAGTCCTGAGCAGTGCCGGCTCCTCCTGGCTATGATCGGTGGTAATACTCAAGTACTGCCAACCACAGAAGCTCACCGGACCAGTAGTGCTCAGGGTTTTGATTGGGATTCATTACACAGGCTTAAGTGAATCATTGGCAAGACGGCTGAGCTCCATTTCTAGCTCCCTTGTCTCCCTGGAAGTTAGGCCGATATCATGGCTCGGAGCCCCAACCCCCTCATCACATGGTTGGTCCCTCTGGCTGGCCAGCCCCCATGTTGAGTTCATCTTAGCACAAACTATCTAGGGGCCCTCGTGAGTCACCTCACCGGCATAAACTATCAGGCGTGATCTGAGGGCCCACCGTGAACAACAGACACTCCTATTACTTACGGAAATTCCAAGGGTTTAGAGGTTCCCTCCCAGGAATGAGGAACAGTCAAATTATTTATCATATACTCCTATACTCAGAAGAGTCATCTCTAAAATGGGGAGAGTAATAACGTCCCCTGCCTGGGGGTTTTACAAGGATTACATAAAGCAATGTAGCCTTCTGGGCTAGCGTGCTCATTCGGTGAGTTAGCTCTGATTACTTTGCTGAGTTTGTGGCCACTAAGCTTCTTGAGAACATATCCACTGCTAACTCCATTGTGAGTTCCTTGAGGGCAGGGGAAACATTTGATCCATTTTTATATGCTTCACAGTAACTAACTATGTCTTGTACAAAAAAAGTTTCCAATCCATATTTACTGGTTTATCTGAAAAAAAAAATCTACCTTTCTTTTAAAGCTAATATATTCAAGATGAATGTCTATTGGACCTTATTTGATTTAAATAGCAGAACTCCTTCCTAAGGGGGATGAGAGGAGCAGCAGAATCTATATTGAAAACAATTAGAATGACAGATAACTCCCAGCATTACTGCGAACGTTGGTTGGTGAAGGTAGGCCTGTCTTTTTAGTGAAAAAAAAAAAAAACTGTTTGTATGCATTTCTTTTTTTTTTTTTTAAGATTTTATTTATTCATTTGACAGAGATAGAGACAGCCAGCAAGAGAGGGAACACGAGCAGGGGGAGTGGGGGAGGAAGAAGCAGGCTCCCAGCGAAGGAGCCTGATGCGGGGCTCGATCCCAGATCTCCGGGATCACGCCCTGAGCCAAAGGCAGACGCTTAACGACTGAGCCACCCAGGCGCCCCTTGTATGCATTTCTGCTCTCTCTTTTAAACCTTTAAAGACATTTTAAAGTTTCAAAAACATTTCTCCAGCATTGAAAAGAGTTAAGCCTTCCTTGCATAGGAAACTTCTGTTACGAAAAAAAGACTTTAAAAGTACTATCCTTGGGGTGCCTGAGTGGTGCAGTCAGTTTGGTTAAGCGTCGGACTCTTGGTTTCAGTTCAGGTCATGATCTTGGGGTCGTGAGATCGAGCCCCGCATCAGGCTCCACACTCAGCAGGGAGTCTGCTTGGGATTCTTTCCCCCTGCCACTACTCCCCATCCCCTTCCATGCACTCTTTCTCACAAATAAATAAAATAAAAGTACTATCCTTTCCTATACACCTGCAAAAAACAATCTAAAAATATACCATTCACAACAATAACAAAGCTATAAAGTATCTAAACAAATTTATCAAGATGTTCAAGACCCTTTCAAAGAAAACTCTAAAATATTACTGAAGAATATATCTGATAGTGAACAAGAAAATTCAATATTTGTAAACACTCCACTCTCCACAAATTAATCTGTAAATTCAATGCATTACTAACAAAAATCCCCAAATTATCTTTTTATGTAACTTAGCAAGCTCATACTAAAATTCACATGAAACAGTAAATGCAAAACAGTAATCAAGGTAATTTTGGAAATGAAGAACAAATTCTGGGACTTGTAATTTCCAATATCAAATTTCATTAAAAGTTATAATCATTTTTAAGCAATATAGTATTGCAACAAGAATGAAGTGGATCTCTGAACTAGAACAGAAATTCCACAAACATATGGAAATTTTGTATATGCAAAAGAAAGCATTTCTTTTTTTTTTTAAGATTTTATTTATTTATTTGACAGAGAGAATGGCAGTGATAGAGGGAATACAAGCAGGGGGAATGGGAGAGAGAGAAGCAGACTCCCCACTGAGCAGGGAGCCCAATGCGGGGCTCTATCCCAGAACGCTGGGATCATGACCTGAGCCGAAGGCTGATGCTTAACGACTGAGCCACCCAGGTGCCCCGAAAGAAAGCATTTCAAATCAGCAGGCAGGTTATTTAATAAATAGTATTGGGCCAACTGGAGATCCACTGGGGGAAAAATATGATATATCTTTATTTCATGCTAGTTGCAAAATAAATTACAACTGGATTAAGGTCCTAAAGATTAGATCAAAATACATAAAAGTATTCAAAAGAAATAAATGAAAATACATGCATGACCTTGGGTAGGTAGGTAGGTCCTTCTTGGAATAGAAAAACAAAAAGTCGTAAGAGAAAAGACTTGTAAAGTTAGCTATTTCAAATTTAAAATCTTAAGATGACAAATAACATCATAAAAAAAATATTTTTAAAAAGTAGTAGACAAGAAGAAGATACTGTGATATATGATAGATAAAAAATTGGCTTCTGGAATAGACAAAGAAAAATGCCTAAAAATGGGAGGGAGTGCAAATTACCCCATGTAAAAATGGACCCCCAAAAAATCCCAAAACACCCAAGCAGACAACTTACAGAAGGGAAATACATACAGGGCATTAAACACCTAAAAACAATGCTCAATTCAAATGGAAATCAAGAAAATGAAAATTAAAACAATAATATACCATCTTTAACCCATCCTATTGGTGAAAATTTAAATGTTTGATAATATTAATACAGGTAGGGTGTGGTCAAATATATATTCTGATCACCAGCAAACAGGACTCTAGATGGCACATATCTTACATCCCAGCAAAATAAAGAGACATTTGCACATCAGACCAAGAAGGGATGTTCAAGGTATGTAAGAGTGGGAGCGCCTGGGTGGCTCAGTTGGTAAAGCGTCTGCCTTCGGCTCAGGTCGTGATCCTGGGGTCCTGAGATCAAGCCCCACATCCGGCACCATGCTCAGCAGGGAGCCTGCTTCACCCTCTGCCTGCTGTTCCCCCCTGCTTGTGCTCTCTCTCTCTCTCTAATAAATAAGTAAAAATCTTTGGAAAAAAAAATAAAGATATGTAAGAGTGAAAATGGAAACCCCCTACATGTCCCTCAGTAGCAGAATGGTCAGATAACCTAAACACATATTCACTATGGTTTATTACGGATCAGTTAAAAAATAATACTAACTGACATTTATGTGTGTAGAATGAGATATGCATTATATGAGATAGAGTTGTACATACTAACATGGAAAGCTCTGGAAGCTACATTGTTGATGGAAAAAAGAAGTTGCAGAACTACACATACAGAATGTTATCGTTCGTGTTTTTTAAAAAAGCATCCTCACTAAAACAATAATACACATTTTCTATGAGTAGTAAATATTTGCAAATGCAAGTAAAAATATAAGAATACACACAAAACTTTTTCTGTGCCAAGGACACTAGGATTGGTTGGTAAGCAAAAATAATTTAGCCTGTAACATTTTAATTCTTCCAAGGTGAAGGGATTTATGCATTGCATCTGTAATGTAATTACATCTCCACATCATGGTTAACATATGCCATAAGAGACTGTGTATCTAGAATTCTATTTTAGGAAGACCGAATGGCAGAAAAGTTTTTAATGCCTATTTTTCTCCTTAGCTTCCATTGACTTGAATAATTCTCTCTCATGGTGTGTTCAAATGGATTTATCCTGAGAAACAGTCTTGAGGAAGCAGAAAAAGTTTTCTATATCTCAGAGGCTTCAGCAGAAGAATCATTGTTTTGTTTTCTCCCACGCTTACATCCATACCTCAAATATTCTATAGTTGTCCTCAAAACATGGTGCACTTTAAAAGCTTACCAAGTAGTTTCTCAAAAAAAAAAAAAAAAAAAGAATGAATAAAAGCCATTGGCCAGTTTATTTCTAATCTAGACCTAGGTGAAATCTTTGCTGATCACCCAGAAACGGAGACCCTTCTGGACAAAATATAATTCCTCTATTAGTTTTATTTTCTATCCCACTTATTTATTTTCCTGCTTTTGTGATTATAGACAGCTATCTTGAATCATAGAGAAAGCACTATTTTTTACATATTTGAAAAGGACAAGGATATAATGGAACTCTACGAGGTTTCAGAATTTTAAAAAACCCACAAATTTAGGCATAACTCTGGGAAGGGGATGGGAAATGTTTCTGTTTCTCATTATTTTGGGAAATGATGCTTTAAGTAGCAAGCAGCATGTTAAACTGAACTGACCAGTGATATGAAAATGAGCAGAAGCAGGAAACTCAGGCATGAATCATCCCAGGGTCATTTATCTCCAAGGAACAGGCTGCACAAATCTCTGGGCTTCTGCCCCTTAAAGGGAGAGAGGAGGGGAGGTCCCAGAGGGGGACAGGTCAGCCAGCAGGAAACAGCATTACAAGCCCTAAGAAGTGCCTGCTGACCCTCTGAAGTGGTGGGCCTGCTGTCCTCCTCCCCAGGGCCACAGAATTTTCCAGGACCCCTGATTCTTTGACCCCTAACAAATGAGGCTATGGTTACTCATTCTAATCCATTTCATACTCACAGGCTTCACAGCCGGCTGGGCATCTGCTACCTACACCTGCGCCCCAGGGCTGGCTGGCAGGCTGGACCCCCACTCAGGGTTGCAGATCTGTGCCACTTGGATGTCCAAGTGCCAAAGTGGAAGCAAGGAAAGGGAAATGGGCAAAAACCAGAGGCGACCAAAACAGGAATTCTCCTTAAGTAGGAAACCTTTGACTACATTGAGTATTCACGATCCACCATATGGGCCTTGAGGTTCGCATCTTTCAAGCCTCTGATCCAGCCGGAGTCAGCAATACACATACCTATCTGTACCCCGCAGCCTTGGGCAAAGCTGGCATAGCCAATTTACTGTGGCACCCTCTCCTGTGTCAAAGCCGCTGCACCAGCTAGCATAAGCTAGAACAATTCCCCGGCCCGAATGCCCTGCCCCAACTACACCTGCCTGTTTCAGGGCTTAATTCTGCTATTATTCTACCCTCCCAGTGAAAAATCCAAACACCTCCCAAGAAGAATGACACTGAGCTGCTGTTGACCTTTCCTGAGTTTTATAGCCCTGGAGGAGTTAATCTGGAGGAAGGCAAATCGAGAGGCACTGCTCCCTCTCCTGGCAGAATCCGGGAAGTACAAGGCTTCCCGGGTCCAGTGTAAGACAAGGGCGGGGGTGGGGGGCGGTGTCATGGGGACAAGGAGAAGACTGGATGATGCCAGGGCAGGCAAGGGGAAGAAGCGAGGAGGGGAAATGAAGAAAGGCAAGGAGGAGAATATTGAAGCAGACATCAAGGTTATGGCCAAGATCAGCCCTGGAAAAGAGCTGAGAAGGATCCTCCCATGAGAAAGGGAGTTGAGAGAGATTATACCAAAGAGGGACCCCAGAGATTTGGAGTCAGAGTACTGGGTTCAGCCCCAACTCATGTCTTACTGACCCAGGGACCTGTAGACTGTCACCACGTAAAAAAATAATGCCCCCTGGGAGCACTGAGGAAGACAGAAGAGTTTGCATGAGAGCAAGTCCAACACACAGTAAAAATCACTCTCACCACTGATGCTACAGGTTATTTCTGCTACAGAAGGATAGAGATTTCTGAGGGTGTCTTCCGAGGACAGAGCCAGCAGAACCACACCTTCCCAAATCCCTAACATCTTCTCATCTGTGCATCGATGGACTTGATTATTTTAAGTCAGCGCTCCCTAGAGAATCTTTTTAACCAGTAGCACATTGTCAGACTTTAAACATTTTGAGAGTTTTCTTTAATCAGTACTCAGAGAATGTTTATTAATAGCAACACACATTCTTTGCAAGTTTTAAAAGGAGCATTCTGATCTTAAATATAAATAGTGGTTTAACCAAGGACTGCTCTCTATTCCAATTTCTGAGAAAACCATCATGTTTTCACCCATGAGGCCAGGGATTGTCTCATCTTTCAGTACGTTTCTGTGAACAAGGGACAATAAAGGTCACAGGGAGACAGTTACAGAGCACTGTTTGTGGTAATAAAATATTAATGATAGCTGGATAGACGACCGTTGCTGCTGAAGAGTGAAAAGATAGGGTAGAGAAAAGGGAGAGAGGAACGAGGACAACACTAAGGACAGAGAGAATTTGTGGAGGTTGGATGTTTCCTTCTTTCCAATTTGGATGTAAACAGACGGTAATGAGGTCTTTGGGGACCACCAGCTTGGAGGCCTAGGCCTTGAATTTAGTATTGGATTAAAGTCTTAGTCCACATTTTTCACATGCTGGGGTTCTTAAAGCAGCTTCCTCGTATAATTTATCCACATCCACAACCATCTCAGGATGCCCATTTTACAGAGAGGGAAACTGAGGCTCAGAAAGTTGAAAGGACTTGATAAAAGAGTATGTAAAAGCTTCTCTGTTTTATGACATACATAGAGCTCTGCAGTGACTGGAGTATGCAGCTTGTCATGGAATAGAATCGTTAGGCTGGCATCAAGGAGTCAAAGGTGCCTAAAGATATTCCCATGATGCTTTGCTATAAAACAGAACTTCCTAATAGATTCAACAATGAGGTACCATCTCTGTTGTTCACTTTACGGCTTTGCCATCTTTTTCCCTACTGTGTCCACATTTCTCAAGAATTGATTTAGCAAAAAGCACTATTTGTATAACACTTTACAATACACAGAGCGTTTTAAATATGTGAATTCATTAGTTGACTTAGTAAACTGAGTTATAAGTGAATTCTATAGTGTTAAAGTCCGTGTTCGTTTGTGTGGATCTGTAAACCTCCTTAATCCTATGCTTTGGACCCCACTATAACTCTTCTGGAACAGAAGGGGCCCCTTCTCTGATATTCCGATTTATGAAATCTTCATTATCGTAAAGAGACATCATTTCCTGCTGTGGCTGGAGGGGGAAAAAAAAAGAGGGGGGAATAATTTAAAATAGCAGAAAATGTAAAATGATGGTATCCAACATGAAAGTAGCCTGATGACTACACCTTTTCCTTTTAGCTTCCAGGCCTATAAATTACAGTGAAAATAAAAGCGAAGCTATCCCTTATCATTATCCAAAGAAGGATACTGAAATATAAGGCAGCCTGTGAGGGTGTCTGTGTCAGCTCTCTATCTGGGAGGCGGTATAGGGCCTTGATGAAGAGTGTGGGTGCTTGGTTAAGAATCTGGACTGCCTGGATTCAACATTCCAGCTTCATGACTTCACTAGTTAAATAATGTCCCGAGCAAGTGACTTCAGCCCTTGAAACCCAATGTCTTCATCTGTAGCGTGGACACCAGAGCAGTGCTCTCTTCCCAGAGTCACGGGGAGATTAAGTAAGATCATCTATGAAGAGTTCTTGGCTTAGAGCCTGTATCGGGTTAGCTCCATTGACACTATTGAAGTATTTGAGCAACCAGAAAGAAACATTGGTGGAGAAAGGATCGTATCAGCTGCAATCTCTTCTCTTCTCCCGTGTTCTAGTGCTGTTTTCTCTACTTTGCCTTCTAGGAAGAGAATAGGGAAAGAAGCTGTTCCTGCCACTCTGACGAAATTTAGAAGTTTATTTAATTTAATGAACTTGCCCCAGTAATGGGATTCTTTTTGTTGTCTGTCTGTCTGTTCACTTGCTTGTTTCTTTTTCTTAGATTCAGCCACGGATAATAATAATTAATTCTTACTCAAGATGCTCTGAAGAAGTTGGGTGCTCTCTTTTTAAAAGCACAGTAGGCTTTCTTTCAAATATGCATGAAAAGGAGATTTTTTAATATCCCCATTTTGTTATATATGAAATCAATTTTGTATTATATACAAAATCAGTTTGATTTTGCAGTGTAACAAAACATCCCCAAACTTAGAGATTTCAAATGATTATTTAATAGTTCATAATTCCATAGATCACTCATTTGGGCTGGACTTAGTTAAGCAGTTCCTCCGCTGGTCGTCCCTGGGCTCACACGTGCCATTGCAGTCAACTGGTAGACTGACCAGGGACTGGTTGGTCCTAGATGGCTCACTTGCATGTCTGGATTTGGCTGGAACCACAGAGTGAACTGGGTCACAAATCTCCAGTGTTTTCCAGGCTACTCTGGGCTTTTTCATATGGCAGCTTGGTTCCAAAAACAACAAGACAGAGAACAAGTCCCAGTGAACAAGCCCTTGCCAAACCTTTGTTTATGCCATGCTCGCTAATGTCCCATAGGCCAGGACAAATCTAATGGCCGAACCAAAATTCTAAGGGGAGAAATAGACTTTCCTTCTTAGCAGTAAGAACCACAAAATAATGTTGCCTTTTTTTCCTTACTATTGAACTATAATCCTACTTAGGGAAAATTAAAGCTGCCTTGTTGCAGATAGCATGAAGCAGACTAAGACACTTATCTCTACTTTGGGACTATAGTGAAGAGATCAGCATAGCACACAGGAGGAGGGTGGGAGATGCAATCAATTAATATCTGTGCGTGTTGCCTCCACCCAGCTCATGTGCTATGTACAGTTGAATGTTGGGGGAGAGGGTTGTGTTTAATTCACAAAGGTCATAGTCCCGTCACTCAAGGACTCTGTAGTCTGTTGGCTTTGGAGGCACAGGCGAAGGCCACACTGTAAGGTAGTTTGTGATGACCATTATGGGAATGGTGCAGCCAAGAGTTACTAGAGTTCTCTAAAGACAGAGATCACTGAAGAGTATGTGTGTAGGGGGTGGGAAAACTCCTTGGGGGAAATGAGACTTAAGCAGAGCTGAAGAAATGGTAGGATTTGCAAATAAAACAGTAGTGTGTTCCAAGGGGATAAATGTCAAGTTCAGGGGTGTTGCCATGGGCATGAATTCCACATGTTTGGAAACAGTGAGAAGACCGTCAAGGGCTGGGAGCGATGATCGGGCAAATTGTGTTTGTGACACACAGTAGACCAATGGCTTTCCATGCCTTAATCATACCAAGCACCAAAATTAAGAATTTCAGGTCTCTAAAGGCTGGAGTACTCTTTCTAAAAGACTGTTCCCATCCCACTCCCCTTCTGCTCACTGAAAATCTGTGATGGTCACCTTGGTGCCTAGGGTAGAGTTCCGCTGTGGAGCTTAGTGTTAAATGTGCTTTAGTGATAGGCCTCAAATCACATTGTCACCCATCCCTCTCACTACTCCCCTCTCCCATTTCCAAAATTTCTCAGGAGCTGTAGCCATTAAAAATTAAGTGTGGAATCTCTCTTACCGGATTAAAAATTGTAAGGCCTTTCTGATTTTCAACCATAATGGTGGGCTTTAATTAGTAACAATAGTGAATTCTAATCACTTAGAAGCAGAATTTGGAATGAAATTATAAATGTTCTTTGAGAAAAGTAATCACAGTGATGCAGGAGAGCTAGGTTCTTGTCTCACGGAGTCAAAGAATGAATCTCTTGGACAAAGGAGAGTGAGTAAAGTGATAGAAGTTTATTACGCAAGGATACAGAAAAAGCTCTCGAGCGTGAGAGGGGTCCTGACAGGGTTGCCTCTGAGGGCTTTTAGGGTTGGTCTTTTATAGAAAGTTAACCAGGGAGCTTAAATCATCTTGACTTCTCTTCTTGACAGCACCTTTGTTTAAGCAGGACTAGTAATAACATCTTTAATGGCTTACTGTTTGTTAGGGTCTGTTTATTTTCTGTTGACCACAAGAGAGTGTCATATATAAGACTCCCTCCTCGGACACCTAGGGCAGGGTGGTCTGGAGTGTTCCCTTATCTCTGGTTTTCTTACACCTCCACATTTTTGGGATTTCTGTGAGCCTGATCACGGAGCCCCCTATCTATCTTTTCCCTACCTAGCCCCACCTGTCCCTTTCTCAACAGCAATCTCTACCATGTAGATTTTCCTTTACACTTTAAATATTTTACTTAAAGATTTCTTTCACTGCATAGGTTCCAGCAAAGGATGGTCTGCCATCAATCAATACTGCGTTTCCCACTGAGTACCGAGCACTGTCTATTTTTTAAACCTATGGATCTCCTATTTGGGCAGGACTATCGAAACCTTTATTGCTCCCTCTCTCTTGTTCTCTCTCTTTCTTTTAAGTATGTCTTTCACTGCCCCAGAAGCCAACAATGAACTTGGGAAGTTATCCAAGTCTTTATGTTGTGAGTATGAAGATGGGTCGCTTCATTAGACAGTACGACAACAACAGTTTTACCAGCAAATAGTTTCTGAATCACGTAGTAAAACAAAGAAATGTCTTTAATATCCAAAGTTGTGAGATATTTCTGGATGGGCAGTTTTTACTTTTTAAAAATAACAAAATTATCTTTGGCCAAGAACCAAAACAAAGTCCAATAAATCAGTCTCTTGATTTGTCCAGGAGTTTGAGTTTGGCAGTGGGGTTTTTTTCTGTAAAACTTATTAAAATAGTGTGATTCATTTTTGAGGACTTCTCAAACTTCTTGAATGGGAGGGGCTTTGTACATACATTTAAATTCCCTTTCTGTTTCTGAACAAAACAGATCAGCGCAAATCAAGGACCAGCTCCTAAGACTGGACAGCTCCAAGCCTCCACACTTGGCCTGCAGAATGTGTTTTATCTCCTTTCTAGAATCAACTGACTGCAGTGTCTTGAGCAAAGGGACCAGGACTTATGTGAACTGAACACAACCCTCTCTGAATAGTGTCAGAGTCACATGGTCCTAGGAAGCTGTGTGCATACAATCCAGTTACTGCTCTTTTAAGGTAAAAATCCCAGCTATTTCTGTGCAGTTTAGTCTAGACTTCCCAGGAAATTTGATTCACTGCTTCTAAAAGGAAAATGGGTTTGGTAACCCAGTCCTTTGGAAAAGTTCAGCTACACTCAGTATCATGTGTTTTGGACCCAAAATAGGAAGCTGAAAAGGCCATTAGTGTGAGCTTCTCTCAGCTGGGATGCGACAAGCAAACTGAATCTCCAGAGGGCATCGTTTTTAATAGGCAGCTTAAAATAATTACACAAAAAGCATTGCCCAAAGGAGCTTCAATCCACGTAGCTAGTTCTGAAACAATGTCTTTTTTTTTTTTTTTTGCTTAAATGCAATTCCACTTAATCTTTCTCTTCTCCACTGGTTAATTTAACCAACATTTACCTCTTTTGCTGTGAACCTTTGATGTTTGGAGATCTGTTTAAGCCAAATATTGAACAAATATTTCAATGTAATATTTGTTCTTCCTCTCTGATATGGTAGGATATGTATGATAACACAATTTTTTTATTTTTGTTTGTATGCAGAGAGAAGGAGAGTCCTGGAAAATGGCAAACAAAACCGTAATAATTTTTTTATATTAAGCTCTGTCCACAGTATTCAAGACTTGATATTAGCTCTCAAGCGTATGTATTTATTTCATACTTCAATCATGCATATATGACTTTTAAGTGGCTCGTCGTGTACTCAGATGTTGTTTGGTTTGGTTTGCTATGGTTTGGTTCAATTTTCCCACACACGAGCCAAGCCATGACCAGTTATGCAAGTTAAAAATAATGGTGCAAGTGAATTATGGACAGCCGTCCAGCAGAAACATGAATCTGTGCATTAAATCCTAAGTGGCAAAGAAAATGTAACTCCCATGTTTTTCATAACTGCTTTGTTGTTTTTTGTTTGTTTGTTCGTTTGTTTTTGAGAGAGAGAGAGAAAGACAGTGAGCCAGCCAGCACAAGCTGGGGTGGAGAGGCAGAGGGAGAAGGAGAGAGAGAGAATCTTAAGCAGGCTCCACACTCATGACCCTGAGATCATGACCTGAGCCAAAATCAAGAGTCAGACGCTTAACCAACTGAGCCACCCAGGTGCCCCCTCCCTTTTTTTCATACTGCTCTGTTTTTTTCATGAGCTCCTACCCCATTGAATAGCAAAAGAATAACATAGCATGGTCTGATAAACTCAGTTCTAACCAATACTCTAAGCAGTCTCTTAAGGAAACTTGATGTTCTCAAGATATATGCTCAGAACTTGCGATTTCCTTCTCATCCCTGGCTCCTCTTCTAGATAAACACCTGGATGTATAAGGAAGGGATATCCATATCCTTGTGATGATTGGGAGAAGGGGACTTGACTTAGTCCTGGTTCTTAGTCTTCTGCCTGATCCGTTCTCTGCAGTGATGTCCCCTTATTCACCTGGTTTCCGGGTATGGTAGAGATAAATGAAAATATTTAGAATTTTCCATCTGCCAGAGGGGAAAGAGGCTTCAATCCCCTCTTCTCTTGTTAGAGCATTTCTCTGAGAAGTCTGATGTTCTTGAATCCTTTCTCTCTCCCTTTGACAGGTATGTAAATTTTTGCAAAGGCTAGGTAAGCTTTTTGCCAGCTTTATAAACTCAAGGTCCCGGGAGCCATCTCTTTTGGAACCTAAACACCAAGGAACGTGGTGGCTCTGCTATCTCCCTGCGATGGTGGGATTTAGCCTCGGCACTTTGCTTCAAGCTAGAGCCATCTGTTTTTCACAGAGATACAGAGAGCCTGAAACACTCTAAACAGAGGTGATCTTAAGGAACCGGACAAAAGTATGAAATGTGCCTGAATTTAAGGTGTGGGCATTCATTTGCATAAAATTAAGACCGTTGTTTTCTTTTGAACCAGAAAAGTTGTGTAAGTGGGGCGCCTGGGTGGCACAGCGGTTAAGCGTCTGCCTTCCGCTCAGGGCGTGATCCCGGCATTATGGGATCGAGCCCCACATCAGGCTCTTCAGCTATAAGCCTGCTTCTTCCTCTCTCACTCCCCCTGCTTGTGTTCCCTCTCTCGCTGGCTGTCTCTATCTCTGTCGAATAAATAAATAAAATCTTAAAAAAAAAAAAGTTGTGTAAGTAACTGTGTGTGTCCAATGATTGGCTTTCTCCTCGGTGCCTCAACCGAAGGGAAAAAGAAGGGTGGTGGGCAGAAGTATCTTATATTTGGTTACTTATGTTATCTACCCATTATTCCTTACGGGGCAGTGATGGCATCGACTGATATTTGACTTAAAGCCTAAGAATAATATTCAGATAAAATATGCTAAGTCATCATAATTTGGGAGATTAAGATTCCACGCAAGTTATAGTTGATGTGTATACTAACAGGTCTACTGAGCCACTCTTCTTGATTTAGTTAGAGAAAATGAATCACAACGAAGTTCATAAATGTAATGTATCCACATTTTCAGTTTATCTCATGTCAGAGTCAGTTTTGTTTCATTAAAGAAATCTAATAAAATAATCTAGCCAAGGAGAAAGAGCCTAGCTTCAAGTTTACAATGAAAACGCAAGGGGGAAATGATTAAATTTCTGTTTAATGATTACATTTAGGACCTCTGATGAGTTCGTTGGTTTCCAGAGAGCACCACAATGCTGTTTGTGCCCAAAATTTCATGAGCTGTCCTTGAACATCAAAATGGTTAGCTGGTCCACTGTATATAGCTGGTTGTGGTATATACTGGTATATACTGGTTCTCCAACAAACAGCTTCTGTGCTTTTATGAAGCTCTATTCATCCAGGGTGAGGTGGTGATAAGTCCTCCAGGCAGGTGTTACATCCCCTTGTTCCACACGAATCTGAATCACTTTGTCCTCTTCATCCCTTACATCCGATTATCCACTTATACTGAATTGCAACATCCAAGTATAGACGCTCTTTATAAAGTATCTTAATCCTTGTCAAACAAGATAAAACTTCTGTTTCTTTGCACCAGTAGCTTCTCCAACGCATCTGTTATATCCTAATAACATCCTCTAATGCTCCTAGAGGAACATTTTCTTCATACTTTGGTAGTTTATCTCCGCACGCGGTTATTACGCCAATCCAGGAGTAGCTTCTCTCCTTTCAGTTCCTTCTACGTTTGGATCATCCTCATATTTGTCACATCCAGTTTCCACTAAAAGACACCGAGTCAACGTAGTTGCTCCAAGCTGACTGGGCACCTCATTCTCATTAATGAGTTTTCTCTAGTCTGAGAAATTGGCCACATTCACGACTCCATGATTCTGTGGAACAGGTGGCCTTCCTCCCCGAGAGAAATACCACATGTCCCAGGTGGCATGGCTCCAGCCTCTGTTGTAAGCCCCATCCTTTAACTGTTAAGCTGTTTTCTTTGTATTAAAAGTGGTTCTTGTAGACAGCGTAGAGTTGGCTCTTGCTTTTTTATCCAATCTGACAATCACTGTCTTTAATTGGATGTTTGTACCATTTACATTTCATGTGACTATTGATACAATTGGGTTTAAATCTATCCCCTTGTAGTTTGTTTTCTCTATGTTCCATAGGTTTTTCATTTCCCTTTTCTCCTCTTCTGTTCTCTTTTGGATTAACTGAGCATTTTTTATGATATCATTTTATTTACTTCATTAATATATTAGCTATCACTTTTTGTGGTTATTTTTAGTGGCTGTTGCTTTATGGTGTACATATTTTTAAGGTAATACAGTCTCTCTTCTAGCAATATTACACCACTTACATGTATTTCCATTTCTCCCCTCCCATTCTTTATGCTATTGTGGCCACACATCTTAGTTCTTCTCATATTATAAACCCCACAATACACTGCTATTAATTTTGCATTGAAAGTCAATTATCTTTGGGGCGTCTGGGTGGCTCAGTTGGTTAAGCATCCGATTCTTGATTTAGGCTCAGGTCATGATCTCAGGGTCCTGGGATCCAGCCCCACATTGGACTCCACACTCAGCAGGGAATCTGCTTGAGGATTCTCTCTCCCCCTTTCCTTCTGCCCCTCCCCCCACTGTCTCCCTCTCTCTCCCTCTCTATCAAGTAAGTAAATAAATCTTTAAAAAAAAAAGTATCTTTTTTTTAAGACTTTATTTATTTGAGAATGAGAGGAAGCATGAGAGAGACAGAGAGCACCAGCAGGGGGAGAGGCAGAGGGAGAGGGAGAAACAGGCTCCCACTGATCAGGGAGCCCAGCTCGGGGCTCAATACTCAGGGATGCCTAACCAACTGAGCCCTCAGGCACCCCAAAAATGAATTATCCTTCAAAGAGATTTTAAAAATAAGAAAACATGTTTTATATTTATCCACGTGGTTACCATTTCTGTATTCTTCATTCCTTTGGTTGATCTAGGCTTCCATCTGATAGCCTTTTCTTCTGCCCGAAGGACGTCCTTTAACATTTCTCATGGCGCAGGTGTGATAGCGTGAGTTCTCTCAGCTCTTGTATGTCTCCTTCATTTTTCAAAATTGTTGGGGTTGGGGGATCTGAAAAGCAGATTGACGGCTTGTTTTTTCCTTTTACTGTCATTCTTATCTTTGTTCTTTTGCACTTCATGTGTCTTTTATCTCTGGCTACTTTTAAGAATTCCCTTTATCACTATTTATAAGCCAACCGATCGTGATGTAGCTCAGTGGGACTTCCTTGATATTTCTTATGCTCGGGTTTTGTTGAGTCTCTTGTGTTTGCAAGTTATAGTTTTCACTGAATTGGGAGATTTTTTTTTTGTCTCATTTTTTAAAAATCATTTTTCTTCTCTCTCCTTCGAAGACTACAATTACCTAGTGGGATATTAGGCCATTTGGAGTCTTTCCACAGCTCAGTGACACTCTGTTCACTTTCCTTTCAATCTTCCTTTTCTGTGTATATAATTTTGAATAGTTTCTATCTATGTTGTCAAGTCCTTAATCTTTTCTTTTTTTAATTTTTTTAAACATTTTTTTAAAGATTTTATTTATTTATTTGGCAGAGATAGAGACAGCCAGCCAGAGAGGGAACACAAGCAGAGGGAGTGGGAGAGGAAGAAGCAGGCTCCCAGCAGAGCAGCCCGATGTGGGGCTCGATCCCATAACGCCGGGATCACGCCCTGAGCCGAAGGCAGACGTTTAACCGCTGTGCCACCCAGGAGCCCCAAGTCATTAATCTTTTCTTTTGCAATTCTCTAACATCCTGTTAATCCCACCCAGTATATTTGTCTTTTCAGATATTATAGTTTTCATCTCTAGAAGCTCAGTTTGAACCTTCTTTATGCTTTTACTTACCATATGAAATCTTTCCTCCAAGCTTCTTGAACATGTGGGACACAGTAATAACAACTGCTGTATTGTCTTTGTCTGCCAGTTCCATATCAGTTCTAGGGTGGTTTCAATAAACAGATTTTTCTCCTCTTCTTGGGTTGTATTTTCCTTCTTCTTCGTATGTTGGCAAGTTTTAATTAGATGCTAAACATTGTGAATTTAATCTTTTGGGGTGTTGGATATTTTTTATTTCTCTAAATATTCTTCAACTTTGCTTTGAAACTGAATTAAAGGACGTGGAGATAGTTTGAGCATCTTGGGTCTCACTTTTACACTCTCTTCTGTGGGGCCAGAAAGCATAATGTTAATTTTGCCCCACTACTGAGATAAAAAACCTTCTGAGTACTTACTCTCCCTGACATACCAGGAATTGTGAGGTTTTCCACTCTGGCTGATAGGAACAAGAACTACTCCTTGCCTTGTGTGAGGTCCAGAAATTCCATTTAATCCATTCATGTAGCTGTTTCCGGGACCTTGGGTTGTCCCTCAACTCTGTGCATTGGTCAGTAGTCAGCTGCATACTTAAGGGGGACCCTCTGCAGATCTCCATAGCGCATTCTCTCTCTTCCTTTCTCTCTATAGTTATTTCCTCTTTAGTACTCTGCTCCATGAACTCCAGCAGCATGGTGTTAAACTCCCAGCAATGTCTCCTCAACTCAGGGATACCACCTGGGTCCCCCCTCCTTGTGTTACAGACCAGAAACTCTGGGCTCAATCACAGGGCTCACATCATTCATTTCCTACGTCTCAGGGATCCCTGTCCTTTATTGTCTGATGTCCAGTGTCTTAAAAACTGTTGTTTCATATATTTTGTTTGGTTGTTTACTGTTTCAGGTGGGAGGGTAAATGCGTCCGTGGTACTCCATCTTGGCCAGTAGTGGAAGTCTTGATGTCCTTATTAATAGTTCCCTACATCCATCCTCAAAAGCGGCTTGGTTTGCACAATATGTGACATCATCACTCTGCTTACACATAATAGCCTAACAACAGTGCAAATTGGTGTAAATTTCCTATAAATGTGTTCTCTTTTTATAACACTTTCCCCAACTTCAGACAAAAGCCTTTCCTAAAGTAGAAACTTTCCATTGAAGTGAGATAAGCACAACCTTCTCAGGCCCTCCAAATTACAAATGCAAAATTGGTTGAAAGTATGACATTTTGAGGATTGTTTTTATCTCAAATGTCTAATTTGTCCCCAAGGCTCTACAGGGAAATGAAAGTTGCCCTTGCACTGTATCCTTATTCTGAAGGGCAAGCAATTCAGAATATGGAGACTGTGGAAGGGCAAAAATTTCAGAGTCTATGTCAAAGGAAAATTATTAATATCTTTCATTGCCCTGAGTATTAAAAGTATTTAGAGAGTTTTGGTTAACGTGGGTCAGTAGATGAAAAGAGACATGATCAACCAGACCACACAATTTTTTAGGCAATGTGATGGAACTCCTATTTCAACTTGACCTCTGGGAATAAGTGCAACTAGAGGTATTAAAAAACAAAACCCAAAAGAATACACCTTCCAACCAGCCTCAACTGGGGAGGAGAACGGCCTTGGGGGAAAACTAATCCCGCCATGACAAGGTAGAAATCCAAGGTTTAACTTAGTTTCCATGGAGCTTAAGAAGCAGCCAGGAAGAAGTGCGTACCTCAGTAAATGGCTTCATTTCTTGCTTCGGATGAGTTTCAAGTGCACAAGTTGAGTTGAGAAACATGTACTAAGCAGTCATGCACAATAATGTACAGAGACTGACATTTCTCTGGGCAAGAATGCCCTGCAGACTATCATGCATGTGAAAAATGTTTTTCTTCCTTCTTATGAACGGCAATGACTTCATAACATCCACAAATTAATATTTTCCCTTAGGAGTGTGTGTATTTGGTGAAAGGGGGAAGAGAGATTGAGGCAGAGAGAGAGAGAGAGAAGGAGAGAGAGATTGATTTTGACCCTTGCACACTCTGCTGGACTCTTACATAACACCAGATCAATTAGGTCGCTATGTTGTAAGTAATGGAAAACACAACTCTAATTGGCTTAAACAATAAAGACAACCTATTGTCTCACATAACTGAACAGTCCAGAGAAATTCCGGCTCAGCTTGATGCAGAAACCAATGCTCCTCGTTCCCTTTCTCTCTGTCTCCTTCTACCTCTCTGTCTGTCAGTCTGTCTGTCTGTCTCTCTCTCCCTCCTACCTCCCTCCCTCCTTCATTTTCAGTGTGTGTGCACCTGCTGCTGACAGCACCCTTAGGCAGGCTCAGCGCTCCTGTTCTGAGGTGGCTGCAGCACTCCAAGGCTATTTCCCTCCTCATACACACCCAGTCAGGAAGGGAGACCATGGGGGTCAAAGGGCACTTCGGAAATCCCCAGCAGAAGAAGCCAGCTTGGTCAGAAGCCCCAGCAAATGTCTCCTCTTGTCTTATTGTTTGTGATTGGCTTTACTGAGCTCTATCCTGAACCAATCACCAGAGCCAGGGGTACAGAATCCATGCGTGTTGGCTTTAGTTGACTCCTCGAACTGAGGAAGGGGAAATCCTACCCTGACTTCATGGCTGAGTACAGGGAAGGAGCGACGCCCTCAATAGAAAATCAAGGTAGTGTTGGTGGGAGAGGAGGACGGACAGATGGGGAGCACAACCGACAAATGTCTCTTTGCCCAGAAGACTTTGCAGGAGACTGAACACGAGCTACCAGGGCCCGCCCTGGGCTGTCGGATGCTTTTCTGGCCTGAAAAATTCAGCCTGGGGAAGTAGTCATTGGGGAAACAGGAAGTATTTACAGGATGAGAGCTCTGTGGGGACAGAATGAGGTTGTTGCAAAGCAGGGGGTGGCAGAAGATCCAGAAAACAAAGATGTGAACATGGAGGTGCCTCAGGAGAGGACGGAAGCCCTAGGGGAGGGAGGCAGGTCCAGAAATGCAACACTTCCACACTTCCCGGGAGCCTTTCACTGCTGGGACCTCTTCCTTGGAGTCTTAAGGAAATCACGTTTCATTTGACAATGTAAAACTCTCAAAATTCTATTGAATTTCCCCCAACCTTCTTAGAAAGGTTAATGCAGGACGAACGTGGGACTGGAACCCAGAACAGGAGTACGAGGAAGAGGTGTGCTCCTGGGCACTTACCCTGGGCGGGTAAGTCTTTGTGGTCTTTGTGCTTCGCCTGTCTGCACGCGGGACAACCCAACAAGGCAGGCTGTATTTGTAGCATCATCAACCCATTTTTCAAACAAGGACACGGAAGTACAAAGAGATGAATAGGTATGTCCATTCCTAGAATTGATGCCCTTCAGCACTGGGGTATCCTGCTGCCGAGGTGAGATGGCTCAGACCCCACCTGCACCCTCCCCTTCATTAAGGACTGGAGTCCATAAATTCTAGGCTGTGGCCAGCATGCGGGGCCTGGACCAGTGAAGATGACCTTGAGCCTGCACAACCCCTAGACAAAATACCTCCTCAAACTGTGGTCCCCAGCTGCCTCCCTTGCCCCGAGCTGGTACTGGCCCCCGGCATGGCAAAGGGAGGAGAAGCCCACGGGGGCCCGAGAGTTCGGTACCCACACTGCGGCCCGGGCTACCGCTGGGTTACATGGGAAAGAGCATCTGACACA
Organism: Ailuropoda melanoleuca; assembly: GCF_002007445.2. NCBI lineage: Eukaryota > Metazoa > Chordata > Mammalia > Carnivora > Ursidae > Ailuropoda > Ailuropoda melanoleuca. The sequence continues at coordinate 37,760,708 of NC_048233.1, forward strand.
CCTTCCCTTTTTCCAAATGCACCAAAGGAAGGATTATTGAAAAGGGAAGAGAAAGCGGACACCGGGCCTATGCATACATAAGCTGAGGCTGCTTCCTATTGGTAATGTCAAAGCCGGCATTCCGCGGGAGGGGACAGGGGGCCTGAGACGTGAATCGGACTGTTATCCCAGGCAGGTCTTAAAATCTTTACTTCATGGATGGCTTAGCTCCCTGGAGTAGCCCCTCAAATGCTTTTTGGAATTGGATGGCATGCGTATTCTAAATATCTATTACACTCTGCAAGCACGACAGTCCTTCTGCCAATCACAACCGGGGCGAATTGCCAATAATTTGATTTACAAATTACAGCAAATTCTGCCCTAGACACAAGAGATTTCCAAATTTCAAATACAAAGAGGGACAGGAAGAGGCTGCAGAGAGGCACTGCATGCTGTTTATAAACCGTCCCTCGTCATTGTCTTTTCTGACATTCTCATGAGCTTCACAGCACTTCCCAATCGAATCCGGGACCCCACTGGACCTCACAAGAGGGGATTTGCACCATAGTCTGTACACACAAAGCAGCCGGAAGCTGATTGGAAGAATACATTCAGCCTTTAAGAGAACATGGTGGGAAGAAGAAACCCAATATCACAGCCAATGAGGGACATTTATCTTTTACAAAATGCCAAAGTCGCGTTCAGAGTGTGAATTTCCTGTTGCGCTTCAAGCACGTTACTCGCAGGGAACAGAAGCATCGAAATACAAACATGGCTTGTGAAGCTGGAAGAGCGACACTGGAGACGAGGAAGACATTGGCTCACGTATTTGAATCATGAGCCAGACAGCTTTTAAAGTCCTCCAAGCTGACCACAAACCTCCATGACACATTTAGCAGTATAAAAATCTCAAATGTCTTTTTACTTTGCTGTTGCTTAAAGTGGAGAAGACTTCAAAGGGAAGACCCCCCCGGTGGGTAGCAGCGGTCAAGGGAGAAAACTCTGGATTCAGAAACCTGGCTCCGTTTCTCACTGGCTGTGTGACCTTGGTTGAGCTCCTTACCTCCTTGAGCCTCAATGTCCTCATCTCTAAAACGGGAAGAAAAATAGCACCCGCCTTATGGGATGTTAATGGATTAAATAAGGTAATACCTGTAAAGTGCTTCGCATAGTGTCTGAATATCGTAAGTGCTCAATGAATGTTAGCTTTTAAAATTATAGTTGACCCTTGAACACCACCAATTTGAACTGTGCGAGATTTTCTTATACTTATACACAGTTTTTTAAAAATAAATTATGTATTTGCTCTTTTGATTTTCTCAATGCATTTTCTTTTCTCTAGCTTACTTCATGGGAAGAATACAATATGTATTCAATTCAACAATGTGCATACATACAAAATATGTGTCAATCAACTGTTTATGTTTTTGGTAAGGCTTCCGGTCAACAGGAGGCAAATAGTTAGGCTTTGGAGGAGTCAAAAGTTATAGGCAAATTTTCGACTGTGTGGGGGATTGGCACCCCACGTTGCTCAAATGTCATATTATTTTATTGTTGTTAAAAGTAAAAGTAAAAATTGTTTAATGTTCTTAGTTTTAAATTTGAGAAATCCAGTAAGTATTAAAGCTACATGACCAGCCTCATTGTTATGTGAGCCCCTTGGGGGCATTTGGTAACCATCCCTGAGGCACTTCTATCTCACATTGAAATAAAACCACCAGACCCTTTGTGGGTCTTAGAGTCTGCCTTTAGCTCCTTGCATGCTGTGTGCTCACCAGTGCACATAAATTATCTGAATTTTTCCTACCCCCGTTTATTAGTGATTTATTTATACGGGCTGCCTTGCTATGTCACACATTATGAAGAAGGTTTTTACAGATCATTGGCTAACTTTCTGGATATGTTCTAGTGGCAGGAGGCTGCTGCTAATTTTACCAATGTCCTCAATTTCTCAAATTATTTACTACAGCACTGACTAGAGCAAAATGCTGGAAATAACCTAAATGTTATGTTTAAATAAACTGCAGCACATACAATATCATGCAGCTAAGAAACCAATGAGGACATTCTAAGTACTTCCGATGCGCTATTACCAAGATGCAGTTTTAAGTGCAAAACACAAGATGCTACCAATGTGTGTATGTGGCCATTTGTGTGGGAATAAAGGTAAGGAAAATACACACGTACACACACACAATACATATATATAAACTGGGGTATCGGGGGGCAGTGTTTGAAGGGGACACTTTTCTCCTAAGACCCTTTTGACTTTTGAATGTTGTATCATGGGCCGGTATGACATATTTTAAAAACAAACAATATTAAAATAAATAAAAGCTAACACATTATTTTGGTATTTAAAAATTAAGTAGAAAAAAGATTAAATAGAAAGTTCCCAGAGAAGGGATTATATCACAGGTAATGACAAATGGGCTCAGACACATGATCCAGAATGTTATCACAAACCAACACACTGAGGTAAATGTCCTTAATTGAAATAGTTAGGTAAAGACTATTCATAACGAAAGCACAAATAAGGCCCTTAGAAGCAAGCTAGCCAGAGGAAGGAGCTGAGGAAAAGCTCACCTTCAGAGGCCTTCCTCTCCTTTCCTCTTAGTTTCCCAACTTCAGAGCAAAGGAACGGTCATCGAGTGACTGACAAAGATGGGGGCTCTCCAGGAGCGTTTGGTGGCTTCTCTGACTGGAAGGCTGGATCTGCAGGGGTTAGAAGTTATGTGGAGACAGTCCAGCCTCTCCAGGTTGAATAAAGCTTTCTCTTCTGTTGAACTGCCAGGAGACTTCAATGTGTGAATGGCTACTCTGAGCTTCCCAGGAGAGGGTATACATTCCCCAAACCCCTGACCACCAAAAGCAGTGCACCTTGTTGGACTCAAGCTCCTCAGAATGCTCCCTGGAGCCCTGGGTCCACTCAGAGTCCTGCTACCCAAGGCAGACACAGAGGAAGTGCGTGAGCTTAGGTACACAAACCAGCGCCTGGTACCAAAGATCCCCACTTCTTCCCTGCGGGCCTGAACTTTACCACCTGTAAAATGGGGAACAGAGAGAAATTCACAGCTACATCTCCCTTCCTCATTCTTTGAAAGACTGCGTATTTAATTTATATTCAAAATGTGACATTTTTCCCATTCTATCTTGTGTTACATTTGCATGTTTCCTTGTTCTACTCAACGCCAGTGGCCTATAAACAACTTGAGTACAGAGATTTTGCCTTTGTTTGCAAAGCACTCAAATGCGTAATGGATGAAATGCTCTAACTGTGCAACACAGGCAAGAAGCATAAAAGGACTCGGGGAGGAAGAAGACAGTGGAGTCTGGTGGTGTTGCTGGCAGCAGAAACAGGAAAATGCAGTGACCAGAGAGGAGAGATGGGGTGGGTGGGGACAGGTCCAGAGGAAGGCACACACACCTGAGTCGAATGACAGAAGCACTAAGCATAATATCTATAGTGACTACCATGCCAGTTTGGGGCATTCTGTTATTTTTTTTTAATAAAAATCTTGGATCTTAACCATTTCCACACTGGCATAGCCAGAGAATTAGAGGCAATTTTTTTTTTCAAATTCTGACAACAATCTTCTCTCAGTTAAAACCCTTCTAAAGTGCAGCCACTCTGGAAAACAGCACGGAGGTTCCTCAAAAAGTTAAAAATAGAGCTACCCTATGACCCAGCAATTGCTCTACTAGGTATTTACCCCAAAGATACAAATGTAGTGATCCGAAGGGGCACCTGCACCCCAGTGTTTATAACAGCAGTGTCCACAATAGCCAAACTATGGAAAGAGCCCGGACGTCCATTGACGGATGAATGGATAAGGAAGATGTGGTATATATATATACAATGGAATACTACTCAGCCATCAAAAAAATGAAATCTTGCCATTTGCAACAACATAGATGAAGCTAGAGGGTATTATGCTAAGTGAAATAAGTCAATCACAGAAAGACAATTATCATATGATTTCACTCCTATGTGGACTTTAAGAAACAAAACAGAGGATCATAGGGGAAGGGAGGGAAAAATAAAACAAGATGAAATCAGAGAGGGAGACAAACCATAAGAGACTCTTAAATCATAGGAAACAAACTGAGGGTTGCTGGAGGGGAGGGAGTGGGGGGATGGGGTGGCTGGGTGATGGAAATTAAGGAGGGCACGTGATGTAATGAGCACTGGGTGTTACATAAGACTGATGAATCACTGACCTCTACCTCTGAAGCTATTAATACACTACGTGTTAATTAACTGAATTTAAATTTAAAAAAATAATTGAGGGGCGCCTGGGTGGCACTGCGGTTAAGGGTCTGCCTTCGGCTCAGGGCGTGATCCCGGCGTTATGGGATCGAGCCCCACGTCAGGCTCCTCCGCTATGAGCCTGCTTCTTCCTCTCCCACTCCCCCTGCTTGTTCCCTCTCTCGCTGGCTGTCTCTGTCTCTGTCAAATAAACAAATAAAATCTTTAAAAAAAATAAAAAAATAATTGAAAAAAATAAAGTATTTTATTGTTGTTCTAATAATTAGTATAATTCTCATTTCTTGCATTTCTAGGGACAGTGAGAATATTTTCTTCAGTTTATTAGTCATCTCTATTTCTCCCAAAACGAGTTTGCACTCCAGCTTGACTTCATACCTCCTTAGCACTGTTTTCTGACAACGGGGCTGGAGGTGGGGGCGGAGACGCAGACTAGTCTTTGGTGGTCCTCAAAGTGTGTCCCCTCATTTGAATAGCAACTTTCTTTAATGGTCCTTAAAATTAAATGGCTTCTCCTGAGCTGTGACTGAAAAGATTCTCAACCTCTCTCACTTGAAGATGTCCTGGGGATTCCTATCAGCAAACACCAACCCACAGCAAAAAGATGACAGAGTGGGGTTTATCTCTGCTGCGACCCCACCTCCCCCATCAGGGCTCTAGCCACCATACCCCGATTTCCTACCCACTGTGATGGCCCTCTCAGCCCCCACCCGAGGAGCCCCACCTGGACATGTCTTCTTGACACATCCACTCATGAGCTTTTCTTTCTAGCAACAAAACTGTCCTGCCTGCCTCAGTTCCTTCTTCGTAAGTTAACTGTGGCTGTAGGTTAATGGGCTTGACCTGCTACAAGACCTCTTTACACCTGGACACAACAGCAATAGCTTAACCCAAAGGGATAATTTTAATGGTAATAATAACCACCATTTAATAAGTGGTTGGCATATGCTAAGTACTTTAAAGACATTATCTAAATTACATTAAGCCCTGGAGCTAGGTTATAATTACCTCAATTTTATACAGGAAGAAAATGAAGAGTAGAGAGCCAAGTTGTTTGTCCAAGGTCACACAGCTGGTGCTGCTGAGAGCCATCTGTGCTCGAAATTGTGCCACCTCAAGGTATTTTAGTCCCTGCAGGAGGTGAGACAGGGAGAGGGTGGGGTCTGCAGCATCCTACAACCCTGAAGAACAAAACACTCGGGATCAGAAAGGCCTGGATTCTAGTCTTTGTGTCTGTCTACATTTCTTTCAAGATCCTGGCCACATTACAACTCTTCTGGCTTTAGTTTCCTCGGCTGAAAATTAGGATAGTGAGACCATTTACTTTAAAAGACTGGAGATACGCCAGTGAGGGAAAAAAGGAAAAGCAATTTGTTAGCTCTCAAATTCTGCACAGATGAAAGGCATTTCTCTTTAGGGAGCAAAGCACTCCGGCTGCGTGTAGGACGAGCCCCGGTCAGCCCTTGAATTTACCAAGTTTCTGAGCTTAAGACGCTGAGTTTCAGAGGAAAAGCATCTGTGATCTGATTTCCAGTTGCCTATGTTTGTTTGCCATTTTACATTCATAAATATGACAGTTGACATTACATCTCTCCTAGTAGTGATAACTCAGTTTATGTGCTTTCCCCGAATTGCATTCATATTACAAATAACTCAAGGTAGCACATTAAAGCATTTCTTCTCTCTTTTACCTCCACTCATATGGACCACAAAACTGACACTTTTACCTTGAGATGAAGAAAAGAAGGAAAATAAGAATAAGTCTATAAGTGCAAATTTGTTGGGATTTTCATTACAAAGAGCCAAACTCTCCCAAAGAAAGCATTGGACTCTCACTCGAACGCTGGCCCCACGGTCTCCCTTTGGGAATAGCAACGTTAAGTGAGGCTCCTTCAGGACCAGCCTCTGAGAAGGACTTCAGGCAAATATTTTGGCCTCTCACTTACTTTAATATGACCCCTTGGCCACAGAGAACCGGACAAAAAGGCAAACAATAGGCTGGGCAGTGGCCTATGGTGCGGTAGGAAGGGTTTTGACATCCTGGGTCAATTCAATTTCCTCTCTTCAAAAGTTTGAATATGGCTCCCTAGTGAGACAGCTAGTAGTTGATACTGGAAGGAAAACTAAAGAATCACAGAGGAATAATGCAGACAAGGAGCATATGAAGAAGCAGCTGTCTTGGGTCCAGAGAGGTCTCTGAGTGGCCAGGTTGAGCAGAGTGCCCCCCACCCCTGTGCTAGACGTGTGCTGTGAATTAGGGGAAAAAGTGTGTGCTCCACCTCTGAGATTCTGAAATCATTTTTACTACAACTGACTGATACAGTTCCTTTTAGTCTCAAACTAGGAATGGCCTTAAAGTTTTCCCCTTTTTTTGTGATCTTACTCTTTCTCTATGTTCAATCTCAAGTATGATCATCCTTTCGTGTCATTTTAATACCGCTTTCATGGGGAAAGCTTCCCTAAGGAAGCCGTATGCCCAGATGCCTATATCTTCCCTCGACTTTCCAGCCAATCACCTTACACTCCATTCAATTCTAGTCAAAGGCTATGCACCTGGCTTCGTGCTGGTTGCTGAAGATGCTGAGCTTAAAAAGACAAACACGTAGTTAAATAGGTTACCTTAATTTAAATGCAATAACTTCATCCCCCCCCCGAAAAAACTCATCATACGTCCTACACAAATTGACGTGTTTACCTGAATACATGATGGCTACCATGGACAGTTCTTTCTCCCCATCCCTCCTTAGTCAGCATGGGAGGTGGTGTTGGCTCTCCTATCATTCTCCTTCCCTGAATCAAAATGGACACAAGTTCCTTTGTTTTTTCTGAGGAAATGCTACTCAGAGGGCCCCTCTACTCTTCGTCCCTCGGGCATAGCTTGAGTCCCTCTTCTTTGCCCCACAGCTAGCTGGCTTCTCTGCCTCTCTCGTCCACTTGCCCCAGGTAAGATACATCTAGATTTCTAAAACACCACTGCCTTATTATCACCCATTCAGGAACATTAAATGACTTTCCTGATGTTCTGAACCCCATTAAATCTAAATTCTTCATTGCAGTTTTCATCATTTACCCCAAATATATGTTTCTACTTCTCTAAATAACAATAGTAATTTAGCTAAATTTATTGAGCCCTTACTATGCAGCTGACACTATATTTAACTCTTTTGTTCATTCTTTCATTAAATCCCGACTAAAATTCCATCAAACAGAAAGATTATTAACCCCATTTACAGGCAAGGAAACTAAGACTTGAAGAGGTGAGGCAAGCTCAAGATCAAATAGTAAGTGGTTTTAAACTTGGGTCCTAAATCATGCTCCCTTCTGTGACATGACAGCAGGGATCACACTTCATATTTGCTTGTAAATCCACAGCTCTGAGCACAGTGCCAAGCAAACATCAATTGCATTCGTAATAGTTATTGATTGATTAAAATACTGTCTCTAAACTATTCTGGTAAAGGAATAAGGTATTCTTAAATGTCTGAGATCACCTCTACAGGGAATGCTGTTTCAGAGGAATAGATATTGATTTTTTTTTTCTTAAAAGGGGCAAGGTCCATGAGAGATGCAAAGGAGGGACAGGTCTGAGCCAGTAGCCTGGAAGTTAAAAAAAAAAAAAAAAACATAGTTATAAAGGAGCCAAAAAGTGAGTTTGTCCTCTCAATTTTTTTTCTGTTTTGTTTTACATTAAGAGATTTGACACATCAGATACTGCCTTGGAGATTCCATTAAGGGGAGCTGAGGAAGGCTGGATGAGGGGGAGTGTGGTGCCCAGAAAGTGAAATGTGGTCCAGTCAGTACATGTGAGCAAAGCTGAGGGACTCTTAAAACCTGAGCTGTGATTCTGAAGCTTATGTGCAGTCCAACCTTTACCCTAATCACACTGCTTAATTAAACAGCTTTCTAAAAATTCCAATGAAGAGCTTGCCATGTGGGGAACCAAAGGATTGCCTACCCAAAAGAAGAGATATTTCGAGTTCCACTGGGGAAAAAAAAAGGAGGGCAGCAAAGAAAGAAAGAGAGGAACCCTCCTGAAATACCTCCTGAACCATTCAAGTAAAGAATGAGATTGAGATGAGGTTGGTGCCTGGGAGGTGTTACTACGTGCAGTGACAGGAATTGCTCAGTGTTCGGGACATGATGGGATGATCAAGCATTGAACAGTTTCACCTGCTGATCTCTTGGGTCATCACTGGAAACCTCAACTACCCTGGTGCAAGTAGAACATGAAAATGCCAACTAATAGTGATTCCTGTTTGACAGACGCTGAATAGAATGCTAAGAGTGGTGAAAAGAGAAGTAGTTAAATCCAGAGACAGGAGCACAGAGCCCTGGTTCTGCCTGCAGCTTGCCCTGATGGCCTCATGCCTGGCACTCAAAGGCATCAATGTCTACATATGTAAAACGAGAAGGTTGGCAGCCTCCAACATCCCTTCCAAATCTAACAGTATATTATTTGATATATATGGCATACCATATATCACAGATCATACAGGACAGACCCATAGCTAACATCATATTCAATGTGGAAAGGCTGAAAGCTTTTCCTCTAAGATCAGAAACAAGACAAGGGTGTCCACTGTTGCCACTTTTATTCAACATAATACTGGAAGTCCTAGCCACAGCAATCACACAACAAAAAGAAATAAAAGGCATCCAGATTGGTAAGTAAGAAATAAAGCTGTCATTATTTGCAGATGACATGATACTGCATATAGAGACCCTACACTCTCCACCAAAAAACTATTATAACTAATATATGAATTCAGTTATGTTGCAGCATACAAAATTAATATACAGAAAACTGCTGTGTTTCTATACATTAATAATAAAGTAGCAGAAAGAGAAATTAGGAAAACAATCCCATGTAAAATTGCACCAAAAAGAATAAAACACCTAGGAATAAATTGAACCAAGGAGGTGAAACATCTGTACTCTGAAAACTATAAAACACTAATGGAAGATGGAGTTATCACTAATTGATCTGGGCATGGTTATTTTATGTGTTATGTGTTCGAAGAAACGACATCATATCTGCTGAATGGTAAAATATTCAAATAAGTAAATGTAATTTTTAATAAGCAGTTATTTTTCATTTTCTTTTTCTATATGATTCAGAGATGTAATATTTTTTCTAGGAAATACAATATGTTATCGGAAACACTAAAAAAAAACAAATTGAAAGTAACACAAACAAATGGAATGATATAGCATGTTCATGGATTGGAAGGTTTAATATTATTAAAATGTCCATACCACCCAAAACAACCTACAGATTCAATGAAATTTCTATCAAAATACCAAGAGAATTTTCCACAGAACTAGAATAAATAATCCTAAAATTTACATGAAACCATCAAAGACCCCAAATAGCCAAATCAATCTTGAAAAGGAAGAACAAAACTAGAGGTGTCATAATCCTAGATTCAAGAAATACAATAGTGATCAGAACCATATGGTACTAACACAAAAATAGATACACAGATCAATAGAACATGATAGAGACTCCAGAAATAAACTCATGCTCATATGGTCAATTAATTTATGACAAAGGAGGCAAGAATATAAAATGGGGAAAGACAGTCTCTTCAATAAATGCGTTGGGGAAACTGGACAGCTACACACAAAAGAATGAAAGTAGACCACTTTCTCACATCATACACACAAGTAAACCCGAAATGGATTAAAGACCTAAATGTGAGAAAAAGAAAACATAGGCAATATTGGAAATCAGCCCTAGTAACATTTTTCTGACTATTTCTCCTCAGGCGAGAAAAACAAAAGCAAAAATAACTGTTGGGAACTCCAACAAAATAAAAAGCTTTTGCACAGCAAAGGAAACCAACAAAACAAAAGGTGACCTATTGAATGGGAGAAGGTATTTGCAAATGAAGTATCCAAATAACGGTTAATATCCAAAATATATAAAGAACTTTTACAACTCAACACCAAAAAACAAATAATCCAATTTAAAAATGCATAGAGGACCTGAATAGACATTTTTCCAAAGAAGACATACAGATGGCCAACAGACACATGAAAAGATGCTCAACTTCACTAATCATCAGGGAAATGCAAATCAAAACTGCAATGAGATACCACCTTACACCATTCAGAATGACTAGTATCAAAAATACAAGTTTGGGCAAGAATGTGGAGAAAAGGGAACCCTTGTGCACTTTGGGTTGGAATGTAAATTGGTACAGCCACTGTGAAAAACAGTACGGAGTTTCCTCAAAAAATTAAAAGTAGAAATACCATAGGATCTAGTAATTCCACTACTGAGTATCTACCCAAAGAAAGTGAAAACACTAATTCAAAAAGATATATGCACCCCTAGGTTTATTGCAGCATTATTTACGATAGCAAACTAGAAGAAAACAAGAATGAAAGAAAACTAGAAAAATAGAATAGAAGCAAACTGGATGTCCATCGATGGATGAATGGATAAAGATGTGATAGATATAGATAGATACAGATATAAATATAGATACAGTGGAATATTACTCAGCCATAAAAAGAATGAGATCTTGCTTTTGTGACAACATGGATGGACCTGGAGGGTGTTGTGCTAAGTGAAATAAGTCAAAGAAAGAAAGACAAATACCATATGATTTCAGTTATATGTGGAATCTGAAAAAATAAAGCAGATGAGCAAAAAGCCAAAAAAATAGAATCATAAATACAGAGAGCAAACTGGTGGTTGCAAGAGGGGAGGTGGTTGCAGGGATGGCTGAAATAGGTGAAGGTGATTAAGAGGCACAATGTTCCAGTTATAAGACAAATAAGTCATGGGAATAGAGAGTACAGCATGGGTACTATAGTCAATAATATTGTAACAGCGTCATATGGTGACCGATGGCAACTATACTTACCGTAGTTTGCATAACTTACTGCGTAGAATTGTCAGATCGCTATGCTGTTCACCCGAAGCTAACGTAACATTGAGCATCAACTACACTTCCAATAAAAAAGTATATTATTTGAAGATGTTTTAAACCATGTTTTTAAAAAAAATCAAAGGATGTAGAATTAAGAATTAAAATAGGTATAGAACATTTTGGTTTCTCCTTTTCATTTTCTAAATCACTTAATGCCATTTGAGGAAGAATCTTAAAACCTTTCATCAACGATGGGAAAGGCTACTAAAGGAAAATATTTTCTCTGGGAAATACATTGGAAAGGAGAGATGAGTGAAGGGGAAAAGGAAGGTATAGGTGGAAAATGACTTGAGAGACAAATCAATGAATTATAATGTGAGGGCCTCATTTTGATCATGACGAACTATAATAAATATTGAGAAAACTGAGGTAATATGAATACTGACTGCATATTGGATGATTTGGGACATTTTTATTACCCTCTTACTGATTGTGATTTTTAACAAGAGTGCATTACTTTCAAAGATACTGAAATAGCTACTGATCATGTGATGTGATGTCTGGAATTTGCTTCAGAATAATCCATTGAGGAGAGGGGAACATAGCGGGGGGGGGGGGGGGGGGGTGCGGTATAGATGAAACAAGATGGGCCGTGAGTTGACAATTGTTAAAGCTGGTATGCGGCTGTCAGGGGAAAGGGGTATTATTTTAGTATTTGGCTAAAATTTTCCCTGATAAAAAGCTTACATAAAATATTGCCACTTTTACTAAACTATGAGACATTATTATTAGCAACTTGATCTGATTTGATGAGACACGGTGGGATAGGAGAGAGGGTTTGGAGGTAGCAGCGACAGGGCTTGCTGATGGGCCAGAAATGCGGGCTGGGGAGAGAGAGGTGTCAAGGATGACTCTCAGGCTTCTGACCTTCAGAGCTCCTGGGTCCTGGTACCACTTACTGATACAGAGAACACTAGAAGAGAGGAGAACACCAGCAGAGGTTTGCATGGGAAGATCCTGACTTGGGTATTAAATGTGCTGAACTTTAAATGCCTTTGAGGTATCAAGGAGGTTCAAAAAATGTCTGCTTAATGAATGAATGAACTAGCCAGCCAATGCTGTAGGGACGTGAAATTCAATAGCAGTGTTTCTTAAACTTTTTTGGGTTATGGATTCTCTTGTGACTATATGGAAAGCTGTAAGCCTTTATTCTCACATAAGCACAAAATCTCACATCACTTTGGAGACATGCACGGAACCTCTAAGGATACTTAGACCCCAAGTGAAGAACTTCTATTGTCTTTCATTATAGCAATTACATCTCCTCTGTCTGGAACTTAATAACTCTGTCTACAAAATACAAATGGCAGGTTGGATTCATTTGTAATGGTTTGAGCACCTAAGAGCATGTGGGCCTCTGCTTAGCAGTTCAGACCTAGCCTGCTGTCGTGGGTCATTCTCCAGTACCTGGCCTGCTGTCTGTGCTCTCTGGCTCCCTTCTAGTAGCAGGGCTTCTGAGCTGACCTTCACTAAACTCCCAGCCATATGCCTCTCCCTTTCAATTCTAAAGACCACATGCTTGCTCCACTTAAGACGAGAGATCAGACAGCTTGGGTTTGTCCATGACTTCCCTGTAAGCCCTCTCGTGTGGGTGGGCTCTAGAGATTGGGGTCTCTGCCTGCACATCAGTAGTAGTGATAAATAATAATAACAATAATAATAATAATACATATTTATTAAGTGCTTACTATGTACCAGCTACATGCTATTTTGTATTCATTATCTCAACACATTAATCCTCATAACACCCCTACGAGACAGATGCTATTATTATCCCAGTTTTATAGATGAGGAACCCAAAGTTTCACGAGGTTAGGTAATTGTTCAATGCCACACGGCAAATAAGTGGTAGAGATCGAATCTGAGGAGGCCGTCTGACCACGTAGTTTACTGCTCTACTGCCATTGTTTCTCCTGGCCCAGAGAAACAGAAACCTTTCTAGGTATACAAGCAAAAAGAGATTTACTGCTCTTTTGTGTACTGTGATGTGCTTACAAACCTGTTAGAATTATGTGCTTACAACTATGTGCTTTCAAATTATATGAACTAGGTGCTCACAAAAAGAAGAGCAAAAGCCAGGGGGGTGCCAATAAGTGGTTTTGATCACATGGCCACAAGCTACGACCCAGAGCCTAGGACACTATTATTGCCCACGAGAGATCCGAAAGCTTCCAAAGCCGCTGCTGAAATCAGCGTGGCCCCGTAGCCCCAAAGTCACTGAATGGCAGAGGGAGGCGGAGTGTGGCTAGACGCTGGCAATCTCGTCCCCTGAAGCCCCTATGTACTGGAGGATGAATGGCTTCTGCCTGTCTGCTTCCCAAATACCACCTCGTTTGCTGAATCTCAATCGTACCCAGAACCCGGATGGGAAGGGAGTCTGAGAAAAGCAGTTCCTCCCAGGAGGAAGCGTAAAAGGAGTGCGAATAGTTGCCAGAGGGCAAGTGCACCAAACAGAAAATACCCAGTGCTTCTAGAGGTAGTGCCTCTGGCCAGCTTCCAGCGTCAGCCGCGGCCACGACCCCAATGATCTCCCACTTGAAAGTGTGAAAAAGCGATGGAACCTGCAAGTTACAAAATTGCCGAAAACTTCTGTGATCTTTCTGGGAAAAATCCTTTCTAAAAGCAGCCATGTTCCAGGGGGCGCCTGGGTGGCTCAGTCAGTTAAGCGCTCAACTCTCGATTTCGGCTCAGGTCGTGATCTCAGGGTCCTGAGATCAAACCCCACCTGGGACTCCGTGCTCAGTGGGGAGTCTGCTTAGGACTCTCTCTCTCCCTCTCTCTTTACCCCTCCCCCCTTCCAATAAATAAATAAATAAAGTCTTACATAAAATAAAATAAAAAATAAAAGCAGCCTGTCCCTTCAACGGTCTTCTGAAAAAGCTACAACTTCTTCCCTGGCTAATGGCGTTTCCCGAGGCGAAGCGGAATAAGGACAAGGGAGCGCCCCTCCCGTCTGCCAGTGCTGACGAGTGTGCACGGGTGCCACCCGCTTAATGTGAATGAGGACATGTTGTTAGCTAGAAACCCCAGACAAATGCTACAACCAAGGTTCAGTGGAATTTTCCCCATCACCTTCTGTGACAGGAAGCAAGACTCAGCTCTCCCAGCTCTTGCCACGATCACCCCACCGTGCTTGAGTGGTCTTCACCCGGACTTCTCCGTCTCCCCCGCCCACTGTCCCTGGTAAGACTCATCTGCTTCATGAGCTCCGACGGCGCCTTCTTGGGGAAGTCTTTTCCTGCAAGGCCTGGGAGAGGCACCGGGTCTCTCTGTTGAGCCGCGCTGTACTGGGTGCGCAATGCTATTTCAACACTGGACTGTTGAAAAAAAAAAACCTGATCTCCTTCCTTATAAGCCCAGCTCTCAACAGTAGGTGACGAAATCCTGTAGAGCTGACCCTGAACTGACGGTCAGCCCGTGGGCTGACTTCTGATCCACCGATGCTCATTGCCCTTTAGCTGCTTCCTCTATGAAATGCTGGTGACGATGCTTCCTTCAGGTTTTAAGATGACTCTGTGAGCTATGGTGGGGTCAAGCCTGACCCAGCAGCATGTACAGAATTCCACACAAAGCAGCTTTCTGGGGAGAGAAAACATCTTGTAAAGATACAGGCACTTCTCACAGAACTCAAGAAAAGTACAGATAGGTTTCAGATGCAGGAATCAAGAACCAGAAAACCCTCAGGCCCTGGGCAGCCTCTCCCATCCCCCCTGTGTCTGTGACATGCCTGCAAGCACGGGCACACAGAGAACATGGCCGCCTCTGTACCTCAGTCTCCTCATCTGCAGAATGGGGAGAACATTGGGAACCTATCTCATGGGGTTGTTCTATTAAATGAACAAATTGAGAGAGAGCTCTTCCAGTGCCTGGAAAGTAAAGAAGTGCAAAAAAAGGAAGAAGAAAAGGAGGAGGAGGAAGGGGAGGAGGAAGAAACGATGTCAAAGGGACACAGAAGCCAAACCAAAAAGCCCCCAAAGGCCAAAGCTGGAACAATCTGAGCAGCAAAAGAAATAACACGGAAGTAGATTATAATCCAAAGCATAAAAGTATTGGCTAGCCCGCATTAATATAATTAAATGATGGAATAAATACTCATTTTTAAGGAAAAAGGACAATTCTTCCTTAGAAAATTTCAAATACTCTATGTAGATACTGCTCACTCCAGGAGGTAGAGCTTAATTCCCCTCTCCATGAGTATAGACCGGGTTTAATGACTCACTTCCAAAGAATAGAGAATGGAAAGGGTAAATCATCACTTTACAGTGGAGCAACCTGACAGACAGTACCTTAACCAAACGATCGAGGTTAACATCACCTGCGATAAGTCATGTAGATATCATAACACTCCGATATGAAATGATGAGGAGGGCACCTGACCCCTCTGGACTTCTTCCCAGATATGACTAACCTCAGTTTCTCCATAAGAAAAATAACAGGAAAACTTAAGTTGGGATTATTCTACAAAATATCCGGTCAGTACTCCTTAAAACTGTCAAGGTCATGGCAAACAAGGGACATCTGGGAAGTTGTCAGAAACCCAGAGACTAAGGAGACATGATGACTAAATTCAACGAGGTATCCTGGATTGGATCCAAAAAGGGCGGGGGGGCGGTAGGTGTTAATAGATAATTTAGTGTAAAAACTGGTAAAAATCCAAATAAATTCTGAAATTTAGTTAATAGTAACGTATCAGTATTAATTTCTTAGTTTTGATGATTATACTGTAGTTATTTAAGATGCTAATATAGGGAAACTGGGTGAAACGTACACAGGAGGAGCTCTGCATTATCCTTGTAACTTTTCTATAAGTACACCGCACCTTAGCACTTATACAATTCAATTCATGAAACCAGTAGAGAACTGACTAGTATCTCTGAGTCCCAATTACAAATTCCCGAGGGAGAAAATCCAGCTGATCCAGCTTGGGTCAGGCACCCTCTTACGATCTACAGCCTGTGGCTGAGGGAAGCAATCATGGACTACGCATATGGCCACAGGAACCTATTATTCTGAAAAAATAAGAGGAAGGTCTCAGAACAGGAGTTTAAGGATGGGGCAGCCACCCAACAAGCTGTCTTAGTAGTACTACTCAAAATGTGGTCCATGGGTCAACCCCATCAACATCACCTGGGAGTGGGAAATGCAAATTCTTGGCCTCATCCCAGACCTTTGGAGTCAGAATCTAGGAGAGGTGAGGTAAGGAGCCCATGAATCTGTTTTAACACAAACTTTCTGGGTGATTCTTATGCATACTATATTTTGCATCCATGACAAAGAAAAAAAAAATCCCCTAAAAATCCCGGAGAATAAGACTACCCTACATAAAGAATTAGATGGCTCAACAACAAAAAGATAAACAATCCAATTTTTTAAATGGGCAAAGGGCTTGAATAGCCATTTCTCCAAAGAAGATATACAAAAAGCAAACAAAAAAGTGAAAAGATCGATGTCATTAGTCATTAAGGAGATGCAAATCAAAACCACCGTAAGATACTTCTTCAGACCCACTATGATGGCTCGTAGCAAAAAGTTAGATAATCACAGGTGTTGACAAGGATGTGGAGAAACTGGAACCCTAGTACATTACTGATGGGAATGGTCAATGTGACAAGTAGTCTGGCAGTTCCTCAAAAAGTTAAACAAAGAATTACTATATGACCCCACAATTCAACTGCTAGGTATATACCTTCAAAATTGAAAACAGGTGCTCAGACAAGTTTGTGTGCATACATGTGTATAGCAGCCCTGCTCACAATAGCCAAAAGGTAGAAAAAGCCTAGGGCACCTGGGTGGCTCAGTTGGTTGAGCGTCCAACTCTTGATCTCAGCTCAGGTCTTGATCTCAGGGTCATGAGTTCAGGCCCCATGACGGGCTCCATGCTGGGGTGTGGAGCCTACTTAAAAAAAAAAAAAAAAGGTAGAAATAGCCCAAACGCCCATCAACTGATGAATGGCTAAGCAAATTGTGGTAAATATGTGCACTGGAATATTATTCGGCCATAAAAAGGAATGAGATACTGCTACAGGCTTCAATGTAGATGACGCTTAAAAACATCATGCTGGGGTGCCTGGGTGGCTCAGTCGTTAAGCGTCTGCCTTTGGCCCAGGGCATGATCCCAGGGTCCTGGGATCAAGCCCCACATCAGCCTCCCTGCTCTGCTGGAAGCCTGCTTCTTCCTCTCCCACTCCCCCTGCTTGTGTTCCCTCTCTCACTGGCTGTCTCTCTCTGTCAAATAAATAAATAAAATCTTTAAAAAAATAAAAATAAGAATAAAAATAAAAACATCATGCCAAGGGAAAGAAGCCAGACACAGAAGGTCACATACTGCATGATTCCATTTATATGAAATATGCAGAATAGATAAATCTATAGAAAGAGGATGCAGATTAGGTGTGGCCGGGGGTTAACCTGGGGTGGAAGGAATGGGGAGAAACTGCTAAATGGGTAAGAGGTTTTACTTTGGATTAATGGAAATGTTTAGAAACTAGATAGAGGTGGTATTTGCACAATATTGGGAGTGTACAAAACCCACTGAATCATTCACTTTAACATGGTTAATTTTATGTCATATGGATTTCATCTCAATAAATTATATGATGATGGTAATTTTTCCTGATTCACCTTCCATTGACAGGTTGGAAAAGATCCAGAGAGATTATGTGATTTTACCACAGGCAGGACTGACCTCAGCTCAAGCACGTCTAAGACAACATAAAGGTCTCAGGGGCGCCTGGGTGGCACAGCGGTTAGGCGTCTGCCTTCGGCTCAGGGCGTGATCCCAGCGTTATGGGATCGAGCCCCACATCAGGCTCCTCCGCTATGAGCCTGCTTCTTCCTCTCCCACTCCGCCTGCTTGTGTTCTCTCTCTCGCTGGCTGTCTCTATCTCTGTCGAATAAATAAATAAAATCTTTAAAAAAAAAAAAAAAAAAGACAACATAAAGGTCTCTGCCGCCACCCCAAACTCTTTCCCTCCAGCCTGTTCCTAATTTCTAAAGACTCACTCCAAGACACTAGTTCCTACTGGTTAGAGATAAACATGAAACAGATATATCTTTAAAGAATGATGCTAAGATTCCACGGTTGGTGGGGAAAGGTTATTTGAAACGTCACCTAGAGCCTCCTATATTTGTTGCCATGATCAAGATGGCCATCCCTGCCTGTGGTTGAAGTCCATTCCTCCTTAGTCAGGCCTCTGTTGAGGTAGAGAACCACAGCAGTGGTCCTAGTAGTGCCTTAAATACAAGACAGCTACTAAATCATTTCCAATCCTTCTCTTTTCCAGGCGAAAGAACATCAGCCTTTTATTCAACGTTATCCTTTTATTCAAAAGAATGATGTTCTGGCCCTTTAATCAATAGTGTAGCATTTCTCTGGTCCTCACTCCTGTTTCCCCTCACCTGTCAAATCGCAGGCCTGTAAACTACACAAAATGCTTGTGTGAGGGCCAGACTAATGTCAAGTAAAGTATACAGAGCATTTCCCAGCTCTTGCATGTTACATTCCTACAGCTCAGCCCAGTAAGATTTTGACATGAAAGAATTCTCTTCTCTTCCCTTAATCCTAGCATCTATTCTAGCTGGCCCCGGAGCCCAGAAGCCATCTTGTCATGGTTAAAGTCTTGTCCATAAGAGTCAGTCATCCAACTCCTTACAGAGATTTGGTTTTTGTTGTGATTCAGATGTTTTGCATAACAGTCCTAAGAAAAAGGAGAAAAAGTGGCAGTCACAAATGGATTTAAGAGGAATTTCCATTTTCCTTCTTAAAAGAATTCAAACTACTTGGTTTTTTATATTGTGTTGAACCAAATTAATTCAGATTTTTGCAGGTAAAAAAGTGGTCAAATAACAGCAATTTCATATCGTTCAACCTAATAAAAGACAATATGAGCAATAATTCACAGCAGCAACATAGAATGTACATGGCATTTCTTCAGAAGCGCAGACAGTGTTGACCTGGAAAATCAGTGGGTGCCATATTGGTGTCATGACACGGCTTCTGAGCAGCGTTCTGCCCGCCAGAAAACCCTCCCTTACTTGTGCTCAGAAACCTCTACCTGGGCTTAAATTCACCTCAACCTTTTGGGGGATCACTGACCCCTTTGATGATCTGATGAAAGCTATGGACTGTCTTCATGGTAATTACACAGAAAACGTAATTACCACTGGAATAGAACACAACTTCATTTAGCCAACATACAAACTATACAGATAACACTCAATGCTTATAATCTTTAATGCACATAAAAACACAAAATAGATTTCCTTAAGTGATCCACAAGACATTCACAATTGTAAATCAGAAGTCAGCAAAGCTCTGAGAGCAGACCTATGTGTGAGACAAGCCATGTGTACAACTGCCAAGAAGATACCATGGGTGACTCACGCCTCCTGGCATTCTGCAGCTCACAAGGCTCCTGAGTCCATGTGGGTCTTCATATATTCTAATGCCTCTGAAGCCTAAGTAAGGAGCTAAAATAATTAGCCTGTAAAGCTGGGTTTTCTCAATCCCAGTAGACATGTATTGGGGTGTAATTGCATTTGTCAACACCTAGGAAACAGAAGAATTCCCTATGATCTGATGGTGTTAAGCTTGGAAATGAGACCTCTTAATACTCACAGACCCAGCGCACCAGACTTCAGCACCCAGGACATCCAGAAACTTCAGCAGACACAGACTGGGGTTCAGGGCCGGGACTGCGTCGGAGGCGGAGGGCAAGGAAAGGCTCCTATCTTCTGCCTATCAACCCACCCTGCAGAGATAACCACCTTTAACAACACAATTTAAATTGTGTGCTTTAAGTTGTTTGAATCCCATATACTCCTAATACCAGAAATGAGGCATAAAGTTAACTTTTTCATGCAGCGATTTTACCCTTTTAGACCCACTTTGTATTTTGTTTCTCTGTTGCTCAGCATTTGCGTCATGCTTTATATTACAGCTGTTTGTCTATCTGACTGTCCTCTCCAAATATAATTTCCTGTTGGACTGCAACCATATCTCACTATCTTTACTGCTTACTACCATCTCTGGTATAAACTGGACTCTAAGAACTATCTTTTGAAAGAATAAATGAATAAGTGAAAGGTTTAGTATTCAAGTTGAATACCTTGAAAATACGACTGGTGTTGACACGTAAGATGTAAGCACGTCGGCTATCGCTTTGGCTTTCATAGCAAGTATTACCTTAGATATTATTTTTCAGTTTTGCGTATTAAAGATACCATGCTGATATTCAGCCATACATAACTGTAAGCTCTAGCATTATCTGCCTCTGGTCCATAATTCTAAAGATGTTTACTGAAATAAGCAGAAGTAAAATATAAAGTCCTTATTACAGTCCCGTCATGCTAAGACTTCCTTGAGAGATTTCATTTCCGGAAACAGAGGCAACTCTATTTAAATGGCCTTAATGTTTTTACTGATTTCCTTTCTTAGCCAAGACTTGTCATCTGGCAGGCAACAGAACATCCCACTCCCTCCTTGACTAATTAAAATGTGTGACTCTCCAGAGGAGAAGAAAGTAACGTTTGGCAACAGATTGCCAGAATGAAGCACCAACAAAAAGAAATGGTATGTGGGTAAGTCAGCAGCACCCGCCCCTCACTGGTGTAATAGTTGATATCTACACTGCGCTCAAGAATTCACAGCTGCTGAAGCTCTTTTAGGTTAAACACAAGACCCTTTATGACTCTCACCATTTTTTCATTCAACAGTAATTTGATTCCAGCCACAGCACAGTAAAATCCTACTTCCAGAAAAATCTCTGTCATCTTTCTCTCTCCAAGTTGCTCATCATGGCAGCCATGTTCCCAAACACCTCTAGAATGGACATCTGTTAGACTGGAAGCTTCCAGATTTCATGGTGCGTTGAAGCTAGCCTAACCACACGTGGTGAGTTAGAAATGGGCATTTGGTCAAACATGTATTTAAAACAAGGACATTAAAAAAAAAAAAAGCATGAAAAAATACTCAGCTTCCCTTTAGCCAGAGAAATACAAATTGAAACTAAAATAAGTTCACGTATAGGCCTATTAAGGTGGTGGGAACAAAATTAAGTACTGTATGTAATAGTGTCCAAGAGTTTGGGGTTTGGGAAGCATAAATTGATAGAGTCTTTGTGTCAGATAATATATCAATATTGATAAAAGTCTTTTAAAAACCACATGCCCTCTGATCCAGTAGTTACATTTATAGGAATTTAACCCGAGAAAGCAAGTAAACATGTGGATAAGAGATTTAACTATAAGACTGTTTATTTCAGCACTGTGGCAAAAAGATGAAACCCACCCAAATATCCAATAATGGAGAATTTATTAAGTACAGTATGCCACGACAGAACACCACTGCAGCCATCAGAGAAGACTATCAAAGCAGCTTTAGCGACTTGGGGAGATGTGTAGGGAATATTTTGAATGCGGAAACCAGTTCACAGGAAACTATGTATGGAAAGAGCATATATATAAGGGATATAGTACAAAATGCATGCAGTGATACTGTATCTCAGAAGTGGAATTATGATTGCTTCTTATGGCTTATTTGATTACATCATTTGTCTACAATGAATATGAATCCCTTGTGTAATAAAAGTTATTTAAAACAGAATGCATTATGATACAGCTTGCATGCCCTGGATCGTCCCGATAAGCTGAAGAGCCTCATCGCCTTTGAAACCTGATAATGACTGAGTACATCCCACAAATCCCCTTACAGTAGGGATGATGACATTGTCTGGACCAGTTCCAGAAACCACATGAATGAGTGCTGCCTTCATCAAGGCAAAACCCTAGAACTAAGCAGCCGCTTCCAGAGCAGGATTTGAGGGCGAGCCTTCCCACACTCTCTGAGGCATTGTATTAGTCAATCCTTGGCGTGAAGCTCTTGAAAGCCTCTCTTTAAGGGCATAATAATATGTATACTTTTACATTTGAAAAACGTACACAACTGGTTGGGAAAATATTTATACCTTACGCTGTCAGTAGAAATGAAATACAAAGACTCATGTTGTTGACCAAATAGGACTACAACATTGCACACTCTTCGGGGGAAACAATTTAGCAAATATCTGCGTATGAAGAGGGACTGGGCCGCCTGATGTGAAGCCCATGAGCTTTGAAATCAGGTTGACCTTGGTTTGAATCCCCAGCTCAGTCTCTCACTGGCTGTGTGACCTTGGGCAAGTTACTTACCTTCTCTGAACCTCGGTTTTCTCGTCTGCCAAACAGGAATGTAACAATGCTACCCTTAGTGATATTGCGGGGTTGAAATAATATATGTAAACACCTGGCAGCATAGTGCCTGGCACTGAGCAGACATTTAATGGGGAGTAATTATGATAACGGATGTCTTTTTTTGCCACTAGGTGCTGAATTGAGTGCAGCTCTATGACTTCCATGTGTAACGATTCAAGACCTAGCACAGCAGATCCACAGAACATGTTCGTTAAGTGAATTGCTCAGCTCTAAAATTGTTCTTAGCCTTTGACTCAGTTCAATTCTTTGAAATTTATTCTTTGGAAATCATTCAAAAGGAGAAAAGAATTGAGGGTATCTATTTTTCAAAGTGGCTGATAATGGAGAAAAATAGAAATAACCCACATATCCAAAAAGGGAAGAATGGTTAAAGAAGTGCTAATATAGTCATGGTATGAAATATCATATGACCATTAAATATGATGATTCTGGGAGCTACGTAACAACACGGCAAAAGAACATACTCGTATGACTAAAGCAGAGACTGAATTATAGCCGCTCTGCAAAGCTGGTAGCATATGGACAAAGACCAGCAGGAAACTCAAGGAATGGAAATAGTTGGCATGGTCAAGGGTGGAACGGTGGTGGATTTTTTTCATTTACTGTTACCGTTATACTGCTTTAAAATAAAGAAGATTCATGAGATAGGTATGCACAGTTATCATGGGGAGCAATAAAGACATCGGGCCATTATTCTCGTTTAATTTCTCAGTAAGAGTTCAGAACACTACTTTCCTCGGGAGCATCCGGGAGAAATGGGGGAAGGGGGACTGAATGTTTGGACAAAGGACAGGAGCCAAGAAGGTTTGAATCCATAGGAATTTCTCAAAAGCTGCCTCAGGGTACCAGCACAACCCTGAGTGGAGCTGGGGATGGATAAAGGAAGAGAAGGTACCGAAATTTGAGAAAAAGCAAAACATTCAGGATGAGGCCCCAAAGCCCAATTTGTCCTTCATCACAACCTTGCCTAGGCCTGTCCTTTATCATTTATCACCTTGCTATCAGGGTCTCCAATGTTAATAGGAAGGGAGAGACAGGGGCTTCAGCCAATACTCTGTTCCCTCACGCCAACAACACTTTCTCCTATGAAACACCTTAAAAATAGCTCAGTTTGTAAATGCCGGGTGGCCGTGACATCGCCTGAGTTACCCTGAGAGAAGAATCTTCTCAGGAGGGTCCGTTTGAAAGGCAGAGACAAAACAAGGCTCAAACCCAGGTCTTCAGCTCCGAGATGAACCTTCTGCTCATGACAAAGCAGAGCCTCGGGAATTAGGACAGCAGGCGAGGGTTTCTGGAAAGCCCAGAGGTCCTGAGGACAGGTTCTGGAAAGACCAATCTTACTGAGGCAAGGAGCCTGTCCAGAGGGCAACCAAGGGCGTCGGGGTGGGGCCAGCAACAAACAGATGGCAACCAACCTCAAGTCTTTTCATTTCTCAGGGACCCAGGGGTCTGATAACCCAACAACAGAGCCCCCATTGAGTCCAGCGATGATTTTGCAGAGACCACCTGTTGATGGAAAAATTGAGCACACATTTTTAAAGCCTCAGTCTTTTCCCTTTCACATTTAATTTAGGAACCATGCAACACATTCTGTTCTGAATCAGATGTCTCATTGTCCCTTTGTTCAAAGGAGGAAATTAAAGTCTAGAAAAGAAGACAGGCGCTTGTCTGCTGATGTGTTTTATATTTGGCCACAGGAAGGTCATTAAAATGCACTTCCAGCTCCTGCAGGAACATTTACATTTGAAGCAAAGTTAATTTACTTCCCTGCCCAGTGATATCCATTTCTTTTCACCTACTGACTAGCTATCCCCTTGTATTCTGGATGGCTACTGCACTCACTATCACAGAAAAGTTGAGATAAGCTCACCAAGCTCAGACAGGGAGATGTCGCAGAGAGAATGCTAAGGGGAAGCATCAAGGTGCAACAGACTATACAGCAGGGTCTCAGAGCAGCTGCTTCCATGGGCTCCCAGTTCTCCAGCCGTCTGGGGCCGCCCTTTCCTGTGACATCCAGAGACTGATTCAAGCCTTCATCCTCTAGGATAGTAGCCTCAGTTCCAGGGGCCTCCCAATATTGTCAAAGAAAAGGAATTCAAAGGAATCCAAGGTCATACCATTCTCCACTTACTGAGGACATCCTTTTACTGTATCATGCAAAGCAGCTTAGTGCTTCTCAGTCTCCATCTCTCCCAGTGAACTGGGCTCTAGACCTTGGCTCTGCATTTTCAAAAAGCCCATAAAAGGGTTTTGTTTCCCTAAACAAAAGATCGATCTCTTCCTAGAACAAGGAGTACATACATCTGACAGCTTTGAAAGATCAATTTTTCCTGTTTCTGCTAAAACCATATACGGATCTAGAAATGGATGATTACCTTTGAATAGGGGAGAGTGTAGAAGGCTCCAAGGCCATCTTTTATGGGTGATCTTTTAAATCTGGTGAGTGGGATTGAGGAGGAGAGGGCAGGAATAAATGGTAACATTTCACTTGGCACGTCTGTATTGTTTGAAATAGAATAAAAATATTAAACTATAAATATATTATTTACCATTTCCTCTCTCTTTTTAAAGAGGTTGGGCCTGGAGATGACATTATTTGGAAAAAGGGTCCTAACCAGAGGGCGGGAGTGGGGGGGTGGGGAGTGGGATGGGGAGAGTGGTCGGGGATGGTGCAGCTTGGACCTGACAGGAGGAGGGGTGACAATTTGAGGACAGCTTTTGTGAGGCTCGTGGGGCAGGGAGACCTCCAAATGTGATTTGGGGGCCATCTGTGCTATGTAACACCCTGCTCTGGACCCCCAGAGAGGTGTTTTCCAAGAACAGACATATTTCACTTTAAAAGCGCTCTAGCACCTGCCTTTGTCTGGTGGAAGGGGTGGGACTTGTGGAGGGAAACACTTAGAGATGCAGGGCAGTCCTCCAGGAGCTCAGCTGCTGAGACCACACCACTGAGGGGCAAGGGCTGAGACACACTTCCCATCATGGGATGGACTCTGCACGGCCCCGCTGGTATTTTCTCTGGCCTCCAGGGCATATATGCACAACGAGTTTGGAAGGGAATGCACCTTAACAGGCAGCTCCCTTCAATTCTCCTTTGTCTTTCTGAATCCCCGGGACACTGGCACCTTCTGCCTTCTGTGCCGAAAGCTAGGTCTTTGCAATTAGTCCTACCTGGGTTGGAATCACAGTTCTGCGGACTTCTCCCTGTGTGCTTTTGCACAAGCTATTTTTAACCTCACTGAGCCTAAGCTGATTCACCTGTTTAATAATTGTAACACCTCCCTTAACCATGGTTTTTAAAAATTAGAGATAATGTGTTAAAAAATCATTTAGCACATAGCGGATATTCAATAAGATGTAAGCAATCATGAAAGCCCTACAAAAAAATCAGAGCCCACCAAATGAAGGAATATTTTTCTGAATGCCTCTTTTGTATAAGACCTCCCCATAGCCATGGAGAGAGGGTTTTTAAATATACATAGAAGAAATCCCTACCTGCTGGGAGGTTTTAATCCAGTTGAGATGAAATACAGATGTGTTAAACAGTAACTGACAACATGGGACTGTAGCTGCTGAGTGTCTGATAAACCATAGAAAACATCACTGAAATGGAAGTCCAGAAACTGGAAAATGTCTGGAAGAGCTATGATGTAAGAAGCATCACATGAGAGGCCTTTCAAGGCTGGGTTAGCTATATGAAGGTTCTCAAGAAGAAATGAAGAAAATTGGGGCGCCTGGGTGGCACAGCGGTTAAGCGTCTGCCTTCGGCTCAGGGCGTGATCCCAGCATTCTGGGATCGAGTCCCACATCAGGCTCCTCCGCTGGGAGCCTGCTTCTTCCTCTCCCACTCCCCCTGCTTGTGTTCCCTCTCTCGTTGGCTGTCTCTGTCTCTGTCGAATAAATAAATAAAATCTTTAAAAAAAAAAAAAAAGAAGAAATGAGAAAATTGGGGGTTTTTTTTCCAATTTTTTAATAGGTGAGTAACATTTCTGACTTCAATTTATTTAATACTTTTTAAAAACTTTTTTGCAGCAGTTTTTAGGTTTACAGCAAAATTGAGAGGAAGGTACAGATGTGTCCCATATGCCCCTGTCCTTACACATGCAGCACTTCTCCCATTATCAACATCACTCACCGCAGTGAAATATTTCTTATAACTGACGAACTTATACTGGCACGTCATAATCCCCCAAAGTCCATAGTTTATATGAGGGTTCACTCTGGTATTATACCTACTATGGTTTGGACAATATATAATGACATATATCCGTTATTACAATATCATACCAACCGTTTTCCCTGCCCTTAAATCCTCTGTGCTCTGCCTATTCATGCTTTCCCACGAGTCCTTCATCAGATGTGTCTTTTGCAAATACTTTCTCCCAGTCTATAGCTCATCTTCTGATTCTCTTGACATTACCTATCACAGGGCAGAAGGTTTTTTTTTTTATTTTAATCAAGTCCATCTTATCAATTCTTTCTTCCATTGATAATGCCTTTGGTTATATCTAAAAAGTCGTTACCATACCCAAGTTTATCTAAATTTTCTCCTATGTTTTCTTTTAGAAGTTTTATACCTTAGCATTTTACATTTAGGTGTATGATTGGTTTTGAGTTAATTTTTGTGAAAGATGTAAGGTCTATGTCTAGATTCATTTATTTGCATTTGGAAGTTTAGTTGTTTGGCACCATTTGTCAAAGAGAATATCTTTGCTCCATTGTATTGCCTTGGCTTCTTTGTCAAAGATCAGTTGACTATACTTATGTGGGTCTACAGCTGAGCTCTCCAATTTGTTCCATTTATCTGTCTATTCTTTTACCAATACCATACCGTCTTGATTTCTGTAACTTTATAGTAAGTCTTGAAAGCATATAATGTCAGTTCTCCAAATTAATTTTTCTTCCCCAATATTGTGTTTGCTCTTCTGGGTCTTTTGACTCTTCATATGAACTTTAAAATCAGTTGTCATTACTTACAAAATAACTTGCTAGGGTTTTGTTAGAAGTTTTGTTTGGGTTTTCTTTGAATTTATAGAACAAGCTGGAAAGAACTGACATTTTGACAGTACTGAGTCTTCCCATCCATGAACATGGAATATCTCTCCATTTATTTATGCTAGGAACATCTGACACCAAGCTCCTAGATTTCTTAGAATTTCCTGGGTGATAAGAATGTTTTTTGTTCTAATGAGACTCCTGGTGGGCTCCTGCATGGGGGCTGATCAACAGAAAGATCAAGCCATGATTAGAAGCTCAGTACTTTCAACCCCACTGCCCATCCTCTGGGAAGGGTTGGAGGGGCTAGAGATTGAATTACTAATCCATAACATCTACATGATGAAACCTCCAAAAAATTTCAAAAGTACAGGGTTCAGGGAGCTTTCAGGTTGGTGAATATATTTACATGCCAGGAGGGGGGTGCCGCCCAGCTCCACAAAAACAGAAGTTCCTGTGATCAAGACCCTTTCAGATCTCACCCTACATCTGGCTGTTTACCTGAATCCTTTATCATATCCTTCATTATACAATAGAAATTGATAAACATAAACATATTTATTATGCAATAAAAACTGGTAAACATAAGTAAGTGCTTCACTGAGTTCTATGAGGTGTTCTAGCAAATAACTGAATTCAAGGTGGGGGTCATGAAAACCTCCAATTTGCAGCCAAGTCAGCAGAAGTTGTGGGTAACCTGGGGACTACTTGTGGTTGGCATTTAAAGTGGAAGGCAGTCTTGTGGGACTGAGCCCTTAATCTGTATTGTCTGCACTAACTAATATTAGTGTCAGAATTAAATCAAATTATAGGACAGCCAGCTGGTGTTTGACAAAATTTCATGACATGTGGAAAACCCCCACAACTGGTATTAGAAGTATTGTAAGATAACAGTGTAAGCACAGAGGAGAAACACGGAAGTGTTTTCCCAGTTTGCATTTACATTTACAACTCATAGAAGTCCACTTTCAAATAACACTATATCATTTCACACGTAGTGTGAGTGCCTTATAATAACAAAAATAATTTTAATTCCTCTTTCCCATCCCTCATGCCATTGTCATTCATGTCACTTACATATATAACTAAATATATTAGTATTAGTATTTTGAACAAATTCTTATCTGAGAGAGATCAATTAAGAATAAGAAAAATAAGAGTTTTATTTTACTCTGACTTAATCTTTCTTTGATGCTCTTCCTTTCGTTACGTAGATGAGTCTCTGATCTATGTTATGTCCCTTCTCTCTAAAGAAATTCTTTTAACATTTCTTGCAAGGCAGGTCTACTAGCAACAAATTTCTCAATTTTGGTTTGTCTGAAAAGTCTTTATTTCCTCTTCACTTTTGAAGGATGCAGAATTCTATGTTGGTAGTTGTTTCTCTAACACTTTAAATATAGCCCTCCACTGTCTTCCTGTCTGCATGGTTTCTGAGAAGAAGTCAACTGTAGTTCTTATCTTCATTCCTCTGTAATGAAGGTGTTTTTCCTCTGGCTTTTTTCAGCAGTTTGATTTCCTATAGTTTGAAAATGATATACCTAGGTTTAGTTTGGGGGGCATGTATCATGCTTGGTGTTCTCTGAGCTCCCTGGATCTGCGTTTTGGTGTCTGACATTAATTTAGGGAAATTATCAGTAATTATATTACAAATACATCTTCTGTTTCTTTCTCTCTTCTTCTCCAGCAGTCCTATTATGTGTATATTACACTGTTGTTATTGTTTCACAGTCCTTGGATATTCTGTTCTGTTTTTTCAGACTCTTTTATCTTTGTTTTTCAGTTTTGGAAGTTTCTATAGAGATACCCTCAAGCTCAGAAATTCTTTCCTCAGTCATGTGCAGACTACTAGTAAGCCCATCAAAAGCATTCATTTCTTTTATGATTTTTTGTTTTGTTTTGTTTTGTTTTACTCTCTGGTATTTCTTTTTGGTTTTCTTTTTGGATTTCCATCTCTCTACTTACATTACCCATATGTTGCTGTATGCTATCTACTTTATCCATTAGATCCCTTAGCATATTAATCATAGGTGTTTTAATATTTTGGGTCTGATCATTCCAAAATCCCTGCCATGTCTAGTTCTGATGCTTACTCTGTCTCTTCGAATTGTGCATTTTTCTTCATAGCCAGACACGGTATACCAGGTAAAAGGAACTGTTGTAAGTAGGCCTTTAGCAGTGTGCTGGTAAGATGTGCACAGAGGAGAAGGCATTCTGCAGTCCTATGATTAAGTCTCAGTCTTTAGTGAGCCAATGCTCTAAACTGTGAATGTCACAGGTGTTTAAATTTTTTCTCTCTTCCTCTGTGTGGACCAGGATGGCTAGAGTAGACTAGAACTTCTCCAGGTCAGTTAGGCTCTGATAATAGCCCAGCAGGTCGAGTTCTCATTAACTAGTTTCTCCTGAGGACAGACCTTGTTAGGGACAGAGTGCTCTGGTGTATTTCAAAATGATCCTTTTCCCCTCCGCCTGGCTAAGAGCATGAGGGGATTTTCCTTTGATATTTACTGTGAGAATGTGAACAAGCTCCTGGAGGTAAATCTCACAAAAAAACTGAAGACCCTGGAGTTTTTAACTCAGACTTGTTCACACGGAACCTCCAGCAATTGGCCAATTAGAGTTGTGGTTTGCCTACCCGGCACCAGTTATCATGGTAGTTTCTGAGTCTCTGTTCAGGTAAGCTGTTATTCTCTGTATTCACTGCCTATTCTCCACTCCTGTGGGCCGCTGTGTGCCCTGCTTCATCACTTCTCTCATGGCTCCTGGAAGAGTTGTTGATTTTTAATCTGTTCAGCTTTTTACTTGTTGTTGGGACAGTGTATGGAACCCCCAATTCATTTTTCCTGTGTAACGCCATCACTCCTCTAATCACCTTTGTTTGCTTGCCTTCATATTGTTATTATAGGAAATTAGCTGTACACAACAGCTGAGAGACTAGAACAATGAACCTCATTGCCCAGAATCAACAATGAGTCTCACGGTCATGTTATGAATTCATGGACAAATCTAAGATGTTTTGTCCATAAATAGTTCAGTATGTATCTCTGAAAGATAAAGACTCTAAAATATCACCACAATATTATCACCATACCGAAAAATTAATGGTAATTCCATAAAAGTCACAAACATTCCACTATTGTCCCCATGTTTCATAAATTTGTTTAACATATTGTTTGTTCAAGTCAGTATCCAAATAAGGCCATGAATTGCTACTGGTTGATATTTCCATAAAGTCTCTTTTAATCCATAGATCTCTATGGATTTTTAAAATAATTTTTAAATTTTTAAAATAATTTTTAAAATAATTCAACAACCTTTAAAGCTGTAGGAAACCTTGTTCATTTAGGACCAGAAAAAGCTACAGTTTGATTTGTTCACAAATTGTTCTGCAAACATTGTTATGTCAGATAAAATAACTTAGTAATTCTCATTTTTAAATGATTTTTGTCATAAATGGAGCAAAAGCTTCTGATCTCTAAGGAAGATGTCATCTTTAATTTTCACCAAATTGAGAGAAGCTGGAAAAACTTTAGAATTGAAATTATCAACATTATAGCAAAGAAAAAACAGTCCTGGTTTCTGAACGTTAATTCCTTCTGTCCTAACAAACTCATGTCAAGGAACCATTTCAGAAAAGGAAGTGAGAGGGGGAGAAAAACACATTTCTTTTTATTCAACCTATGTTACATGAAAGTTTGCCTAATCTGTCCCCCTTTGTAAGTTATCATAATATACAATTTATGGGGGAGGGGCAGCATCAGTTAGAAATGTATTTAGCCACAAATAACAGAAACCTAACCAAAAGAAACTAAACAAATAGAGATTTGTTTTCCTCATATTACCAGAAGTCCTGGGTTCTTTAGTCCAAGGTTGGAAGAGCTATTCTATGGTGTCCTCATGGACCTAAGCTATTTCTCCCTCTCTGCTCTGCCATCTTTTGTGTGTAGCTTTAGTCTTCGTGGTGACAAAATGGCATTAAGTGTCCCATGTGAAGGCATGCAGCACAGGGGAACATGCTGAGTGGATCTAACCGTGAGATTAACCAAATCTTTCTGAGATTAAAGTGAAAGCACTTTCTAGAATCAGTGTCAGAATTAAATAATAGAGCATGGCTGAAACACCAGCATCAATGCCTGACACCCCAAACTATTTATCATGAATCTCATAGTGACCCTTATCAAGTTCACTCCAACTTCTGAGGTGGGGTTTTGAACCACGTGGTCCAGCTCTAAATCCAGAGCTCTAGCCACTTCATCACTCTGTTCTCCACATTTACTACTCAGTGAATCAGGAATCGATCCCTCCACTTAAAAGGCATCTAGGTAAAGAGTGGTCCCAAAATTACTCATATGTTTAGTCCCTGAGATTCCCAAAGAGAATAAATATCCCTAACATGGTGGCAAGACTGTCAACATTTTAGTAGGTCCTTTCACCAGTTTCATGTCAACCTATTAAGAAGACCCAAATCACTCTACCCAAGCCTCAGAAGACATCTGTGATTAATATCCTACCATGTGAACCGAAAAAGAGTCAAATAAAGTAGCCTGTACATAATAATCAACCATTGTCACATCTCAACTTTGAGTAAGGAAGGGAAGTTGTATTTAACGATGTGTAACGTACTTTTAGTGCCTCAGCTTAAAGAGTCAGCCTGTCAAAACAACCATTAATTTTCCCCGCCACTCCCCATCCCCTCTTGAAGTGGACGCTGTACAGATGTTCTACATAAAAGCTTCGCCTTCTACTCTTTGTTCTCAGCGGCCTACATGATTCAGGCAGTGGTTTCCAGAGAAACAGCTGAGATGGGAATTGGCCGGAACTGAAGAGGATGTTCCTTGGTCTTTTGTGGGTCTACCTTGGAAAGGGCGTGCCCTTACATAAAGTCGGGGGCCCAGGAAACATAAATCACTCACTGAACCTATTCCTACTGTCTCCATGCCTGAAAGCTTGAAAACAAAACCAACAAAAATGGAGGGTATGTGTATTCTAAGCTGTTACTGAAACTCCCCCTCACATATAGGAAGTGCCCTACTTAAAGCTCGAAACCCAGGCAGCCTCACCTGAGATGCACACGAGTCAGCAAACGGCCCCCTGGCCGCAGCTGAGTATCCCTTTCAATTTAGCCAGACACAGTTGGCTCTAAAGAGCAATTGGGAAGCAGATCTTAACGAGGCCTCTCTGCCTGGACATGGAACCCCGATGGGAGGATGGGGGGAAGACAGGAGGGCCGGCTAGTTACTAGTTTGTTGACTAGTTATTGAACCCATCCACGTGTACCATTGGACCTTCACGGCGGACATGGGGCAAACCCAGGTCTCTCCGACCCAAGCCCATGCTTTTTCAACCACACTTACGTAAATCATTATGGTTTTAATGAAATGATGAAGAATTTTTATTCTAAATCGATTGATAAATATTTACTCCTCCAGACCTAATATTGTTAAATAAAACAGGAAATGTAAGCTCCCACAACACTTAACACTGCATCTTCCCCAGGAAAGCAGAACCAACCTAGGCCAATATGGGTCCTAGGGGGCATTAATTTGTAATCCTTTTTAAGCTGAACACCTATGCACCCCCCCAAAAAGGGAGATATGGCAGACAGAGACTGCTAGTTTTCACCCCATATCCTGTCCTTCTTTGGTAACAGAACCCCAATTTTTGCTAGGCACATTACCTCCTGGCTAAGATTACATTTTTTTTTAAACCCTTGCAGATAGCTGTGGTCATGTGACTACTTTTTTTGGCAATGAGATGTAAGAAGCATTATGTGCTGTTTTCAGGGAGTCTCCTTTTTATAAAGGGGACCAGACCTTCTCTTTCCCTTTCTCAGTCCTCCTGCCTGGAACACAGATGTGATGGCTGAAGTTCTGGCAGCCATTTTCTACCATGAGAACAAATGCCAAACCCTAGGGATGACGGATGGAAGGGCTAACAAGAAACTTGTTATTTTTAGACTCCTTGTACACAAGAAAATAAAATCGGGAATGTTGAAATCACTATTGTTTTGGCTGGATAGGATTTATTCATCTTAGGAATGTCAGCATCTTAAACGCTATTTCATTAAAATCTCTAACAAATTGAAAACACAGAGAAACCCGGTTGTAATTTATGTATCAGTGGGCAGCACAAGCTGGGGAGAGGGACCTGGGGAGGTACACTGGATAATAAAGCAGCGCCCTGAGTGGTTAGCTGGCCCAGCCCAGTAAGGAGGAGCGGCTATTCCCATCCCTGTGGCACGCTGTGGCAGGTCCTCCATCATCAAAAGCAATGCAAAATCCCTGATGGAATCTTGAGTGGGGGGAGAAAAAAGTTATAAAGGGTTGGGGGAGGGGGACAATTAGGGAAATCAGAAGACAGAGTGTGTCTCAAATAATGTTAGGGATCAATGTTAATTTCCTTGCATATAATCGTGATAATTATTGGGGACTCTAGATGAAAGTATTCCAGGTATTCACTATATTATTCTTTCAACTTTTCTGCAGTTCACAGTTTTTTCAGAAGAAAAAGCTAGGGGTTGGGAGGAGAAAAGAGAAGGGACTGAGGAGAAATGGACCCAAGTTAAGAATCAATCCCTGTCATCTTACTACTAAAAGTAGTAAGATGTTTGGGGAGAAACTACCACTTCAAATCTTTGGTAACGGTCACTGTCCAAGTACTTTTTTCTTTTTTTAAAGATTTTATTTAGAGAGAGTGGGCATGCAAGCAGGGAGAGGGGCAAAGGGAGAGGGAAAAAGAGAATCCCAAGCAGACTGCACAGAGCGTGGAGCCCGATGTAGGCCTCAATCTCACCACCCTGAGATCATGACCCGAACTGAAATCAGGAGTCAGACGCTTAACTGACAGGCACCCCTCATGTACTTCTTTTAAAGTTTGAAATTATTCAAAAATTATTTTAATCCGTAGGGAAAGCATTCATTCATATTACATTTATTTATTGAGCAGCTTCTATGGCTTATCATCTCTGCCTATTGTGGAAGAAATAAGAGAAATGAGACACAACTTTTATCCTTAGAAACACGGCAACCAGTGGAGAAAACAAACATTTAAATAGAAAGCATTTTCTGATGGCATGGTGAGCTGAGGTACATTACTCTTGTCTTTAGCTCCCAAAAGTTTCTTAAAGAGCCTCTGGGTTAGGGGCAGACCAGAAGGGGAGAACCAGCACATGAACCCCACGTGCCCATCACACACTGCGTATTGCTGAGTCTGTAGTTGGGCAAACAGCATATGTGCATTTCAGGAATGGACAGTGTTAAACAGCTCCCAACTTGCTGAAGAGCTTGCTTTCTTCTGGAATCCATTCAGGAGCTGAAAGAGAAATTCCTGTGCCCCCTACAGTTGCTCATTGTGAAAAGCGGGCACCAACAGAGACGAGAGGAGCAAGCCAGCTGTCTGACAAGCAGAGGTACACAGCAATTGAAGCAGGGCAGAGCTGCCATGCAAAGGCGCCCCAGGAAGGCTTCTAACCAGAGAAGGAGCGGTTCCAGAATAAACCATGTCCAAATTCTGAGAGACTGTTAAAAATTTGTTCAGAACAAAGAGAGGAGCCAAAAGACTTTAAATGGGCCTAGAGTCTTCTGAAGTCTCTAAACTTCATTTTATTTTTTTAAAGATTTTTGTTTATTTATTTGACAGAGAGAGAGAACACGAGCAGGGGGAGCGGCAGGCAGAGGCAGAGGGAGAAGCAGGCTCCCCACCCAGCACGGAGCCCAACGTGGGGCTCGATCCCACATGACCTGAGCCGAAGGCAGGTGCCTAACCAACTGAGCCACTCAAGCGCCCTCTAAACTTCATTTTAAGTCATACAGTATCCACTTCTTCCTACATCTTCTAGAAACTAGTTTGTAAGCAATGTGATTCTCTGTTAATAACGAGAGGATTTTGGGAGCTGGTATTTGCCAAAGTGTTCATGAGTTATTAATGGGCTTTATGGGGGAAAAAAATGATTACATGGTCAAGAAAATTTGAGAAGTACCAGATTAAATAAAGACAAAAAAGTTTATTTACTGTAAGATTTTTCAGAGTCCTTAATCTGCTAATATTCACTTTGAATCTCTATGAGCAGAACACGTTATGCAGCATTTCCCAAAGCTCTTTCCCCCTGGAATTCTTTCATCAGACAGCACTTCACAAAATTAATGCTCTTTCCTTTAGGTCGCGGATCGTGTTGTAACTTATCTCGGTATCCAATCTGTCCTAGAGCGCTAGCCTTCACTTACCAGTGCATCGCGTCCTGACTGGGGTATATCGTCAAAGGGCATCACTGTACATTCACGCGGGGATTTCCTCGCCTCCCGACACTTTTTGTTCCAACACTGAGACATGGCATGAACATATAAAAAGAAAACCGAAAGAACTTGTCAGCTTCGCAAACAAGAGTAACACCTCTGAGGGCGCAACGTGAAGTAGGAAGCCAAAGTGATCTGCAGGCACAGGGCCGGCTCCACTTCCAGAGCAGGCCGGACAGCAGGACAGGTCAGGTCCCCTAGGATCAGAGAGATTAACAGTGTCTCATTGAAGGGAGGGACCTGGAAGCCAGACTTGCTTCTCAAAACTCAGGAGCTCGGGTACGGCTGTCCCAACAGCTAAAGAGGATTGGAAATAAAAGCTGAAATCAGCAGTTACCTGAGGACTAGAGGTTACACAATGCCACACACCTAAGCAGACAGCGAGAACAGTCACGACAGGCTCAAGCTTCCGCTTCCGCCTGCGGCCGGATGTGCAATCCCATGATGACCCGATGGGAAGAGAGCCTTGAGCTGACACAGTAAACCACTGGGGGTGGGGAGGAGAGGGTGCGAGCGCAAAGACGGGAAGAAGAGCGCTTTGGTGATGCCTTTTCTTCACGCGCACCCAGCCCGGGACACTCTGCAATCCCCGCCCCAGGCCTCAAGCACCAGCTCAAAGGTCACTTTCTCAGTGACTCTTACCTGATTCCTCCAAATAGAACGGTCCCTCACCCTCTGCATTGCCAACCCCCCGCCCCCCCACTCAGGGAACGGTAGTCAGAGTACTCTCCCCCGTCATTGTCTGCAGGTCTGAACTTCCATGCGGCCAGATGCTCCCTGTGGGAAAGGCGTGGGTCCTGTCCCCCGCCGCCCCGTGTCCCAGCTCATCACAGTGACTGGCATGAGGACACACCACGGAAGCTTTCTGCAGCCGTGAGGACTGTCATCTTAGACCTGTTTGGGTAAGCCAACTTTCTGAAATGAGATTTGGGTATTGTCTGTGGAGGGGCCTGTAGGAGACATCACTGAAGATCTCTTTTATAGAGTGACAGCCAGATCACACCATTCCAGGTCTGTGAAAATGGAATGAGGCGGAGGCATTGATGGCAAAAACATGCTGTCTGTGCGCTCCTATGCACTTTTTTAAAAAATAACTTTGTTATCCTATTATTCACATGCTATAAAATTCATCCATTTTAAATGCACAGTTCAGTGATTTTTTTAGTTAAAGTTGTGTGACTGTCACCAAAATCTGGTTTGAGAACATTTTCATCACCTCAAAATGAAACCCCATAGCTGATAGCTGGCACTCAACATTCTCTGCGCCCCCCCCACCTACCCCAGGCCTCACCAAATATGAATCTCCTCTCTCTCTCTACAGATTTGCCAATTCTGAACATTTCATATAAATGAGATCATGCAATACATGGTCTTTTATGACTGGCTTCTTCCACTTGGGGAATTGTGTTCCAGGTTCCCCCGTGTTGGAGCCTGTATCAGTATTTCATTCTTTTATGGCTGAATAATATTCCATTGGATGGATATACCACATTTTGTTTATCTATTCTGTTAGAAATGTGAGTTGTTTTTAGTTTCTGGCTATTGTGAATAAAGCTGCTTTGAGCAGGAATGTACAAATTTTTGTCCAGATATACATTTTTATTTCTAGGTATACACCTAGGAGTGGAATTGCTAGGCTATATGGTAACTCTATGTTTGACATTGTGAGGAAATACCAAACTGTTTTCAAAAGTGACCACACTATTTTACATTCCTGCCAGAAATGTATGAGGGTTCCAATTTCTACACATCCTTCCAAACACTTGTTTTCTGTCTTTTTTATCAGAGCCATACTAGCGGATGTGAAGTGGTATGTCACTGTGGTTTTGATTTCCCTAATAACTAGTCCCACGGAGCATCTTTTCTTGTCCTTACTGGCTATTTGTAACTCTTTTTTGGAGAAATGTCTATTGAAATCCTTTGCCCATCTTTAAATTGAGTTATTTCTCTTTTTATTAGAGTTGGAGGTTACTTTATATGTGGTGAATGAAAGTCCCTTATCAGAAATATGATTTGCAAGCATTTTCTCACATTCTGCTGGTTTTCCTTTTACTTTCTCAATGGTGTCCTTTAAAGCAAAAATGTTTATCATTTTGTTGAAATCCTATTTTTCTTTTGTCACTTGTGCTTTTGATTTTTTGTCTGAAAAACAGTTGCCTGGGGGCGCCTAGGTGACTCAGTCAGTTAAGCATCTGACTCTTGATTTCAGCTCAGGTCATGATCACAGGGTCTTGGAATCGAGCCCCATGTCAGGCTCTGTGCTCAGCTTGGAGTCTGCTTGGGATTCTCTCTCCCCCTCTCCCTCTGCCTCTCTCTCTCCTCTCTCAAATAAATAAATAGATTACTAAAAAAAAAAAAGGAAGGAAAGAAAGAGAAAAGAAAAGAAGAAAAAGGAAAAGAAAAGAAAAAGAAACAGTTGGCCTAACCCAAAGTCATAAAGATTTGTTCCTATATTTTTTCCAGGAGATTTATAGTTTTAGCTCTTCTCTCATCCATTTTGAGTTAATCTGTGTGTGTGTGGTGTGGGATAGGGCTCTAAAGTCATTAATTTGTATATGCATATCCATTTATCCCAGTACCATTTCTTGAAAAGACCATTCTATCTCTGTGTGATTTCCTGGGTTGAACATAAATATGAGGGTTTATTTCTGGACCCTTAAGTCTATTCCACTTACCTATATATCTATACTTATGCCAGTAACACACTGTCTTGACTACCGTAGGTTTGTAGTAACTTCTTCAATCTGGAAGTGAGTCCTCGAACTTTGCTCTTCTTTTTCGAGATCGTTTGATCTAATCTGGGTCTTCTGCATTTCTATATGAATTTTGTGATCAGCTTGTCAATTTCCACAAAAACGTCAGCTGTGATTTGATAAGGATTGTGCTGAGTCGGTAGATCGGTTTGGGTAGTATTGCCGTCTCAACAATGTTAAGTCTTCTCGTTAATGAACATGATGTCTCTCCATTTATTTAGATCTTTGTTTTCTTTCAATAGTGCTTTACAGTTTTAATTATATAAGTCTTAGATTTCTTATGTTAAACAAATATATAAGTATTTTATTCTTGTTGATGTTATTGTCAATAGAATTGTTTTCTTAATTTCATTTTCTGACTATTCATTGCAAGTGTATAGAAACACAATTGATATTTGTACATTGATCTGGCATCTTGGTCCTTCCTAAACTCATTTATTAGTTCTAATAATTTTTTAGTGGATTCCTTAGGATTTTCCACATGGAAGATGATATCATCTGCAAGTAGAATATCTTATTTCTTCCTTTACAATCCATATGCCTTTTATTTCTTTCTTCCCTAATTGTCTTAGCTAGACTCCTCAATATAATGTTGAATGGAAGTGGTGAGAGCGGACATCTCTGTTTAGTTTATGACCTTAGAGGGGAAGAATTCAGTCTTTCACAATTGAGTATGATGTTCATCAAGGGTTTTTCAAAGATAGCTTTTCTCAGGTTAAGGAAATTACCTTCTTATTTCTAGTTTGATGAGTGTTTTTATCACAACAATGTTGGACTTGGTAAAATGTTTTGTCAATATACTATGTGCTTTTGTATCAGATGTTTATTGCTGTGTCACAAATAACCCAAAACTTAGTGACTTAAAACAACATTCCTTTTCCTGACTCTCAATTTGGTAGGTCAGCAATATGGGCTCACCTAGATTATTCTTCTCCTGGTCTTGCCTGAGTCTGGAGCTGGATAGTCTAAGATGGCCTCCCTCATATGTCTGGCAGTTGGTGCTGGCTGTCAGCTGGGTATTTTTCATGTGATCTGTCATTTTCCAGGTGACTCAAGCAAACTTCTTTACATGGCAATCTCAGGGCAATGATGCAAGAAAATTAGAGCAGAAGTTGTAAGTACTCTTGAGGCCTTGCTCGGAAGTCGCACTCTTCAATTTGCCAAAGCTAGTTGCAAAATACAGCCCAGATTCAAGGGTATACGAGGCTTCACCTGCTGTTTGGAGAAGTGGCATTTTGATCCACCATACCCATTAAAGGTCCTGGATTCCGTCCTCCTGAGAGTCTGAGTTACATCTTCCCATAATCTTCCTTCCCCATTCTTCTTTCCTTGAAATTCTGGAGACAGAATTTTCTTGGGCAGATAAGAACCAATAAAGATCATTTGTTTTGTGGTTTATAACCTCCTTCTCAAGGGAGAGAAAGAAACTAAATAAAATGTCACTCTTAGAAGATAAGTAGAAATGTCAGATCTGTGCAATGGTAAAGAGCAATTTACTGTTTGGTACCAGCTCTTATAAATGCAATGAAGAAGCATAATCTGGATGATTGTAAACAGAATTCAGTTTTTTCTGTTTTCTGCTCTGAGCCTGCTATTTTTCCTAACTAATTACATTTACATGATTTGTTTGTTAATTGTTTAGAAGCAGCTGGTCCAAAATAAATAGAGACAATGATAGTAATTTGCATATTTTTTATTATAATTAAAGTTCCAGACACAAGTTTGAGTCCTTACAATGTAGAGCGGTTATGTAAGACTCTGTTTTGCAGAATGCGCCCATGGAAAGCAAAGAATGTTGACACATTGGATTTATTCAATTGCCTAGAACCTAAAAGTTAACTGGAATTTTCAGCACTCCGTTGTGAAAGAAAAAAGAAGCAAGTCATTAGAAAACCTTGACAACTCCACTGACTTATTAAAAACAAAACAAAACAAAACTTCCTTCTATAAGCAGGACACGTTCAATTTCAACCTCTTGCAATTAAAGAGAGGCACTCGGGCCTGTAAGTCAAAAAAAAAAAAAAGAGATTTAATTTTAATCAGTGTAAGGATGGATGAGGCATATTTAAAAAGTTTAAACATCAGAATGGAAACAAAGGACCCTCTGGCACTCAGAGACATCGAGTAATCTTGATAGCCTTATCAGTCCAATAATTCAAGGGAGTTAGGATTTATTTTTGTTTAAAGTAGAGCCAATTTTATTGTTATTGACAATAATAGCTACCACATATTGAATATTATCACATGCTTTGCTGTATTATATAAATTATTTAATCCCCAGGACTACTCTCTGTATTAGTTTCCTAGGGCTGCCGTAACACAGCGCCACAGACTGGGTGAGCCTTAACAAGACAGATTTATTTTCTCACAGTTCTGGAGGCTAGAAGTCCCAGATCAAGGTCTCCTACCAAGGGCTGTGAGGGCAGGAGCTGCTCCAGGCCTCTCTCCTTGGCTGTAAATGGCCGTCTTCTCCCTGTGACTTCACATCATCTTCCCTCTGTATGTGTCCGTGTCCAGATTCATACAAGGACACCAGTCATATGCACTAGGGCCCACCCTAATGAGCTCATTTAAATTTTAAAGACTCTGTCTCCAAATATAGTCACATTCTGGAGACCCTATCTCCAAACACAGTGCCGGGGGTTAGGACTTCAACATGTGAATGGGGAAGAAGGACACAATTCAATCCATAACAGCTGAGAAGATAGACCCAGAAAGATTCCTGTTTGTTCAGAGTCTCCAGCTAGCGGTAGTAAGAGTGGAGACCAACTCACATCTGTTGAGTTCCCAAGCCCAGCTGTTAACCATGGCGCTACACTACCGCCCTTCGTCATAGTCGGATGGATCTTTTCTCCTCAGCGTGCCCACCAAGCTCAGGCTTCCATGCCCCCAGGGGCTGCATTACCTCACACCAACTACACCTCCCACACTAGCCTCCAGTTGTCCCCACTCTGCCCCCCCTCCAGGTCCAGTTGAATGTTCTAGCCAGGACTTTCCCCCGTGAGGGCCCCCAAATGGTTCCCCTTATTTCCAGCCCCCAACCCTCCCGGCTTCCGTCACTACCATCTCCACCCGCCAAACACCCACAAGTGACACACCCCCAGCTTTCTTTGTATCATA
The DNA here is from genome assembly GCF_002007445.2 of Ailuropoda melanoleuca. NCBI lineage: Eukaryota > Metazoa > Chordata > Mammalia > Carnivora > Ursidae > Ailuropoda > Ailuropoda melanoleuca. The sequence goes on from NC_048233.1 coordinate 37,802,301, forward strand.
TTTATACTTTATCTCACAAAGACTCCCTGGGCTTTCTAAGGTCTCAACCCACTAGCCAGTAAATGAAACCGAGAGAGTGGACTCAGGAGAGCATTTAAGAGGTGTGCGCTACACACCTGTGTCTGCCTCACAACTCGCCTGCGTCCTGGGCCTTTCCTGACTCTCACACCCCTCCCCAGCAGAACGACTCCCCCATCCCTGATGCCCCACAGGGCCAGATGGGCTTTTATCAGACACCAGCACTACCTTATTGTGACTATTTATTTTCATATCTGCCTTTCCACCAGACTGAGATAGAAACAATGTCTTCTTCGTCTCTGAATCCTCAGGGCTCAGCATTTCGCCTGTACTTATTGGCGAGTATTTAATACGTGCTTGGTGAATGAATAAATGAATGAGTGAAGTCTCTACCCTCTACATCGAAATCCTTCTTCATCCAGCCAAATGATGCATAAAATCAGAATATTCAATATTATGAGAGTTTCTTCTTTTGAAGTAAGAGTGCCTTAAATTAAAGGATGAATACTTGTCAGTTGCTTACGCCTCGGCGTGAGTGATTTCCTTAGGGGAAGGTGTACGGAGTTATTAGGAGAAATGATTGCTTGAGGTGCCTAATAAGGGGAGAAGAAAGGGGCAAGATACAGAAGGATAATCAGAAGAGTAGACAGCTTTTTCTCTTCAACAGCTTTTTCGAGGAGCAGCCCTGGTTGCCATAGCAACAGCAGCACTTGGCAGTACTTCCTTCCAGCTTCCTACCTGCCAGGGAGGAGGAAGTGAAAGCCACAACCTGCTAACCCAGCAGGGCATCCTCCTGGCCTCTCTGGAGAGTGCATGCGGGGAGACGGGAGGGGGGAGACTCAGGGAGATGGCAGCCTGCACCCAACCAGCAAGGGTGGCAGCGGCAAAGGAGACAAGCTCAGGGGGGCGGGCCCACACTGCTGCCAGGGGTGAAGGCTAAGGCGTGGGCGCCAGTGACACGGGAACCCGGCGTAAGCTGCCACAGTCGGCAAATAATCGCATCTGGGGCAACAGTTCTTAGAACTGATTACCCAGAGATCCTCTGACTTAATTGATTTTATACGACCTCCTGACTGCAAAATTGGGAGCCTCAAACAATAAGGGCAATTTTCAAAGGACAGCTGCTTGCTCAAATGGACGCCCCACACAGAATTGTTTACTGGAGCTTCTAATGACTTGCTCTTCTCAACTAAGCCAGAAAATGTTTTTCTAAACAAGAAATGGGGGAAATGCCAGATCTATGAATAGGAGATCATGCATGAGGGTGTTGCTACAGTGTGTAATTAGTAGTCTCCCTAATCAAATCAGCAGCTTTATTGTAAGATTTGCCCATTTCCCCAGCAGAAATTTGATTTGAAAATGCTAAGAAAAGTTTCATCTTTCTAGGATCTTCTTTCTTTCTGCCCATTCTAAGTCTTGAGCATAACTCAAGTCAACAGCAGTTTTTTTGCAAGGGATAAGGAAAAGGGAGAGTTGGAGGTAATCAGAAATTACATTTGATTCATGTATTAATCAGTTTAATTCATGTATTGCTGTGTCACCAACAACTCAAAATGAAGATATAAGGAACTTGTGAATTCAGAAAAAAAAAATGGAGCTTATAAAGGTTTTCTTTTAGAGAGAATTTTCTTTTGTATCAACGCTAAAGAGAAAACTTATCCAAACAATTCCTAGAGTTGATTATGGTTCATTGAGGAACAAAACAGCAGAAACATATAATTTCGTTGGCAACTCTCACCAAGTACAACCTCTCATTACCAGCAACAAGCCAAATAATTTACTTAGCAACCCTGCTGCTGGCATTTAGCCTTTGTCTTTCTCACATCTGGTGCTCCAAGTATGATGCATTTAATAAACATGTTGATAAGCTGATAATTTATATTTGGCACTATTTTTGCTTCTTCTTACACCAAACTTCATTCATGGGGTGGAAACATATTGATTGTCTCATTGTTAAGTGACCTTTCTTACTATGCTGATACGAGATTACAAAGCATGCGAGTGAGCTTGGTCTTAGAAATCAAGCCTAGTATCAGCCATAGGCTGACATTCTGTACCACAGCCAGAAGTGAAGCAGCCAGCCACGGTACAGTGGGAGTGAGAGCCACCTCCAAGCGTTCCCTGAAGGCATCTCAGAGTCACAACAACATAGGGAGTTGATGTATTCGTGACCTCTAGATGACAATGCACCATGTTTTATTTTACCACTGCATGTTAAGTTGGAAAATCAAATAGAGCTAATTTGATTTGGTTTATGAAATTTTTATGTAAAAAATGAGCAGATGGAGATGCCAGATAGTTACAGAATCAACCAAAGATTGTTTGATATGTCTTCTAAAACAGAGGTTCATTCTACAAAATCTAAATGGACCTTCTTTGCATAAAGATGTCATCCAGGCATCCATGTGACTGCCATTGACTCCATGACGGGACAGAATGCACCAGTGGCCAGTCTTCTGTGGACAAGAGCTCAGCTCCTCGAGGGGCAGGCAGGTAGATCAATTCAAAAGTATGCTATGGTAGACAAACGCCTAGACCGGGAGTAAGAAGCAGCCTGATTCTACTCCTAGCTCTGCCACCAACAAACTGTCACGTAACCTCAGTCTCTGAGTCTCTAGGTCATTTCTCACAGATCTACACCTAGGTGATTCTGCTGATCGGGGAGAGGCGCAACTGAGCTCAGCTGGGGTCCACTGGCAGCTCATCTGGGGGCTGGCAGTTCTTTTTTTTTTTTTAAGATTTTATTTATTTGACAGAGACACAGCGTGAGAGGGAACACAAGCAGGGGGAGTGGGAGAGGGAGAAGTAGGCTTCCCGCTGAGCCAGGGAGCCCAATGCGGGGCTTGATCCCATGACCCCGGGATCATGACCTGAGCCAAAGGCAGACTGAGCCACCCAGGTGCCCCTGGGGGCTGGCAGTTCTAAGATGGCTTCAGTTGTGACAAACTAGTTCCATTTCAGATTTATCTCCACCTCCAGCAGGCTAGTCCAAGATTGTTCTTATGGTGGGGGGAGGGGGGGATGAGGGAGAAACAGGGGAAGAGAGGAGGGAAGAAGGGGAGAGGAGGGAAGGGAAGAGAATAGAGGGGATAAGAGAAAGAGTGAGGGAGGGAGAGAGGGAAAGAGAGAGAGAGTGAGTGAGAGACAGAGACAAAGACAGAAAGAGAACATGGTCTCTTGAGAGAACTGGCTGTCTAACACCTCCGCCACATTCTTTTGGTGTGCCTTTACACAAATTTGTTTTGAGTAATAAGCGAGTCGGTCTCTTTGTAGAATTTATACAGCAAATTGTGAAATGTCATGAAGTAGATATAATAAGACATCCAACACGTCCTGTCTTAGTGCTGTCCTCCATAAGATACACAGACTTATATCCTCACGAGAGATGAAGTCAGTAATGACATCTGGGGGCAGGGAATGTCATGTGAGATATCTTACGTACTCCTGCCCCGTTCCACAAAGCTTTGCGGTGGCTTGGTACAAGAACTCATCCACAAAAATGCCAGCATACCATAAATACAAACAATGAATATGAACTGAGAAAAACACAATTGATAGTAGGAAATCAAGACCCGGGGTTAGGAGTGGTAAGGGACACTAACCCAAATACTCAAGCCATAAGGACAATATCACGACTATAGTTGAGTCTTATGTTTGGTTCTTTATTTCCTAGAAGAAAACAAAAAAAGATGTGCTTCCTCAAGTATGGCATACAAGTTGATCCATGAAGGCCCAAGCCTGCCAGCACACTCGCCCTCCGCACCCTCTGGGCACTGACTGCGGAGAAGCCCGTCAGCAGGTGCAGTGTGAGGCACTTTCCTGTCCGTGGTCTCGCCGGACTGCACAGAATGCTGGGTATGGCTGGGAGGTAGGCAGGGAGGGCCCTGGGCTCTCAGCTGCGAGGTGCAGACTGTGGTCAGAAGAACCGAGGTTTATGAAACAAGAGGAAGGGAAGTGAGACGGATTTTTCCATTCATGCCAGCGACACAAAGTTTCCTTTTTAAATAAATTTAACTTTAAAAAAAGAAGTCAACATCGATATCAATATTAAGGGTACAGACGATGCACAGGTAAGGCAAACTAGTGCAGGTATGCTGTAAACACCTGACGTCTCAGAAGCAGCTTTCTGGGATGTCCCTTTATGAGCAGCAATGGTTCCCAGTGAACTTTCCAGGGTACGTTAATAGCAAATACCCCTCTGCCTAGAGTCTGTGCACCGTAGGGGCCCTGTAAGATGGTACACACTTTTATCTACATTTATGTGTAACCATATGAAATGAGTCAAGTTTTACTATTTAAATATTCTCATGGATACAGGCACCTCCCCTGCTTGGTCAGCTTGCCAGGTGTGACCTCGCTGGGGCATCCCCCACCCCCTGTGGTTCTCTAGGTATCTGGGCAGGGGGGGGGGGCAGTGGAAATTCTCTAAACAAGGAGTTGACACATTTTTTGTTGTTGTTGGTCACTTTCACCCAATGGACATGCCGGAGTTCAGAGGTGTCTCAGTGGGTGTGATGCTCAGAGCATCTGGCTTCCACTAAACTACCTTTCCAAAACAGAGAGGATTAAAGACAAATCCCCCAAATAATAAGCACAAGCAAACAAAAAGGAAATGGCACAACCTGCCTGTCTCTGATCCTTCAGGTGGGCGAGCTTTTTCTCAGCCACGTTATGAGGTAAACATGGTTCTGATCTAGCCAACCAAACGTCAACTTCCAAACTTAAACGTAATAGAAAGACTACTTAAAATATGGATTTAACTCCCCTCTTGTGAATTTTGAGCCTTGCCTTGAGTTTGTGTTGTGCCTGTGCCATTAGCTATGGGGAACATGAAGCCGTCAGGATTACAAGGCATTTTTAAAGGGAAGCAGCTTAAACAGCCATCATCATAATTCAGTGACACTGTTCTAGTAATGAATAAAATAAGAAAAAAGTCACTAATTTTTATCTGTATGTCATCCTTTTAAATTGCCATTTTATGCATGCTTTCTACCGTAGATAACGTATTGATATCTTGGCATAGGCATATAATTTATAAATAAATCCATACAGATTGGGAGAACACGTGGATACATTTTTTCATTCATGAGGGATGTAATTAAAACCATTGGGATACTGCTGCTTTAATTTAAAAATTAGCTGGTTGAATGGGATTCTTAAACTTAGAATCACTACATTTGGAGAACACCCACATAATAATTATTTTAATATGAAAACAGTTGACTGAAGACTCGTCTCCCCCGGTGTGGATGATGGCAGCTGCTTCCCCCCATGTCCACATCGGGCACCCGGCTGCACCCCGGGCCTGTGAAGACCAGCCGCCTCCACCATGGCCCCTTCTGCCTCTCGGTAGCTCAAAATGGAGCTCTGTCATTTCTGGAAGGAAACATGCCCAGCGGATCAAGCAGGAAGTGTGGCAGGAGGGAAGAATGGGTGGCATTGGGCCACATGCTGCCAAGGGGGTTGTGAGTGTGGTTCTGGTTGGTGAGAAAGCTGCGAGTCACTCCTCCATCCTCAACAAAACCAGGGCAGCTGCAGGTGTGGGAATCACCGCAGCACTGTGAAACCAGCTTCAGTTTCAGAGGAAGAACTGTTGAACTGAAGCCATAAACTAAATAATGATAATGTAGGTGGCCTCCTTGTTCAGCTGCCTCTTCCAGAGCACACTGCCGAGGGAGAGATCTGTAATGCGGTTTCTCCAGACAAGGATGTGGATGGCTTTCACGTCATTCATGTAGGGCGAATGCGTTTGGATCAGTACTCCATGTTACCGACGACCTCAGGAATGTCTAGGAAATAATGAAGCAAACTGGCCTTCCAACCCCAGGGAAGAATGTGGTTGTGGCTGGAAGGTCAAAAATGTTGGAATGCCCATTGCGATGCTACGACGCACAGATGGGGCGCATGAATGACCTGGAGATGATGAGATTATAATATCTCATCCGTACACTCTATACACACCCAAACATACAGTTCTGGCAGATACTGTGGTCTCTGCTGCAGGCAGTCCAAATCTGATCACAGCAGATAAGATCAAGGAGGGAGCAGCTCAACATCACTGGGCATCAGGGAAATACAAACCAAAACCACAATGAGATACCACCTCACACCAGTCAGAATGGCTAAAATTAACAAGTCAGGAAACAACAGATCTTGGCGAGGATGTGGAGGAAGGGGAATCCTCTTACGCGGTTGGTGGGAATGCGAGCTGGTGCAGCCACTCTGGAAAACAGTATACGGAGGTTCTTTAAAAACTTGAAAATAGAGCTACCCTATGACCCAGCAATTGCACTACTGAGTATTTACCCCAAAGATACAAATGTAGTGTGCAAAGGAGCACCTGTACCCCAATGTTTATAGCAGCAATGTCCACAATAGCCAAACTATGGAAAGAACCCGAATGTCTATCTACAGATGAATGGAATCTTGCCATTTGCAAAGACATGGATGGAACTAGAGGGTATTACGCTAAGTGAAATAAGTCAATCAGAGAAAGACAATTATCATATGATCTCAGTCATATGTGGAATTTAAGAAACAAAGTAGAGGATGATAAGGGAAGGGAGGGAAAAACAAAACAAGATGAAATCAGAGAGGGAGACAAACCATAAGAGACTCTTAACCATAGGAAACAGACTGAGGGTTGCTGGAGGGGAGAGGGATGGGGGATGGGGTAACTGGGTAATGGACATTAAGGAGGGTACATGATATAATGAGCACTGGGTGTTATAATAGACTGATGAATCACTGAACTCTATCTCTGAAACTAATAATACATTATATGTTAATTAACTGAATTTAAATAAAATAATTTTTTTTAAAGGAGGGAGCAGCAGTCACCAATATGGGAATAAATAGGCTTCAGGATCCCATAACAGTTAACCCCAAGTTGGTTGGAAATGTGGATTTTTTTTTAAAGATTTTATTTATTTATTTGACAGCGAGAGAGAGACAGCCAGCGAGAGAGGGAACACAAGCAGGGGGAGTGGGAGAGGAAGAAGCAGGCTCCCAGCGAAAGAGCCTGATGTGGGGCTCGATCCCAGGACTCCAGGATCACGCCCTGAGCTGAAGGCAGATGCTTAACGACTGAGCCACCCAGAAGCCCCGGAGATGTGGATTTTGAAGGAGTCAGAAAGAAAACCAGTGACATCACTCCAGTCCTGGGGGTGTTGGTCCCATGACAGCAGCAATGCTAATGGAGAATACCATTATTGTTGCAAAAAAGGTGCTGAGGCTTGAAAAACAGGAAGTATTGAAGCCTGAGGAGCTTGGAGTAGCAATTAATTAATTGTTGTGTCTTCTGTCATGAACAACACTCCAAGCTAGTTGAAGAGGCAAAACAGGCCAACAGAAATGCAGTATTTTTTAGTTTATTTTACTGAAATGGTTTTAAAAGGTTTAAAATGGTTTGTATTTACTAAAAGCTTAAATAGGTGGGTGTTTATGCACACGGTTCTCCAATACCTCACCTCGGAGCACACACCATTGTCATTCTGGGTCATGTGATCCAGCCAAGAAAAGCCATTCGCCTAGTGATTAGCATGGCGGACATTGCCACATTGAAAGCAGATGCTTAAATTTGCCAAGCCACTTCCGTTAAAATTTGCCTTTTCTAGGATTGCATTTCCCAAGTTGTTTTCCAATAAGAGTTGATATTCACTTTAGGTTCCAAAACTTTTGAGTTCAACTGGTCAAACTAAAGGAAAAATGTTGCTAGAGAAAATTAGCGAAATGATCAAAAGGAAGAAATGTCAGTTGAGTTAAAAAAAAAAAAAAAAACTACTCCAGGGGCGCCTGGGTGGCACAGCGGTTAAGCGTCTGCCTTCGGCTCAGGGTGTGATCCCGGCGTTATGGGGATCGAGCCCCACATCAGGCTCCTCCGCTATGAGCCTGCTTCTTCCTCTCCCACTCCCCCTGCTTGTGTTCCCTCTCTTGCTGGCTGTCTCTATCTCTGTCAAATAAATAAATAAAATCTTTAAAAAAAAAAAAAACTACTCCAATTTACATATATATTGTATGTAAAAACTATATGTTAATGGTGTCCTAAGCTGTCATTTGTGGCTCAGTCATTGAGAAAATGTTTAAGGTTGCTCCACGTGGGGTTAGTTCTCTTTTTATGTGTTACATTCATGAGGTGTCCAATTTTTTTCCAGGATTGAAAGGCTTATTTTATTTTATAGATTATTGGTGTGTATTGTCATATTTGGCTTTTTCTATATCCTTGAACTTCATTGTCACATCTTTGTACTGGTGGGGGTGTCCGTGTGGTTTCTTTGGTATATCTTGAAACCTATTTTTGAAAAACAAAACTTGGGCTTGATAATCATTAGGGCAGCTTGTATAAGAATGCAACTGACTTTTCCACTGAAGACTTGTCAGCAGCTGCCTGCTTTTCTCTGATGTACCTGCTGGCTTTCTCTGATGGGCTTTTGAGAACTTGAGTTAATATTGAATTTAATTAGACTTACTGATTTAAAGGGGTTTTTTGTTAGTTTCATTCTTTTTTTTTAATAAAACACTTCTGAGTGGTGTAGGGAAAAAAAAAAAAAAGACTAGTCTTAGTGTTAGTGGTGTAATCACAGGATGCATCACCCACACAGGCCACTTCCAGTTTGTGATATTAATGCTAGTGTACAGGAAGAAACTCACTTAACTATTTTCTATGACCAATGAACAGGCATCCACATTTACTAAAGTCGGTTTCAAATCGTTAATATTGAAGTAATACAAAAGGGGTTGCAGAACACAGCCCTGCTTTGTGCTACTGGACACCGTTAGTTGAATCATCAAAAGATAAGCCAGAAACAACGTAAGCGTCTGTCGATAGATGAATGGTAAAGAAGATGTGTCATATATATTATATATTATATATTTATTATATATTATATATTATATATATATAATATTATTCACCCATGAGAAAGGAAATCCTGCTATTTGCAACAACATAGATGGATCTTGAGGACATTATGCTCAATAAAGGAAGACAAATACTGTATTATCTCACTTATATATGCAACCTAAAAAAGTAAAACTCATAAAAACAGTGAGTAGAATGGTGGTTACCAGTAACTGGAGGCAGGAGAACAGGAGAGATGTTGATTAATGGTACAAACTTGCAACTCACGGATAAGTAAGTCCCAGAGATTTCATGTACAGTATAGTAATTATAGACAACAGCCCTGTATTATGAACATCAAACTTGCTAAGAGACTAGATCTTAATTTTTCCCACCACAAAAAAAAAGAAATGGTAATTATGTGATGTGATAGAGGTGCTAAGGGTCACTACAATAGTAATCATGACTTAAATGGATATCAACAGCTCTGAATCCATACGGAACTCATTCAGCCTGAGCCAAAGCTGGCTACTGTCATAGAGCCACGTATTGAGGAGAGGTCGGTAAAAGTTTCAAGCAAGGTGGAGGATGCACCATGGCCATGAATGGACAAGGCAAAGAGAAGCTCATTCACTCCTCACACAAAATGTTGGCCTGGAAAGCCAGACTGCAGGATAGAGAGAAGAAAGCTATGACAATGAGGTGAAATGCCTACTGTGCATGAAATGGTTGTCATTTTAAAAATGGGGTCCCATGTTCTTTGAGTCTAATTGGATGGAACTGTGTCTATTGCTATGAATGTTTGTGCCCCCAAAATTCATATGTTGAATCCTAACCCCAAAAGTTGATGGTGTTAGGAGACAGGGTCTCTAAAGGTGTTTAGGTCATGAGGTATCCGCCTTATAGAATCAGAGCCTTCTAGAAAAGGCTGCACAGAAGCCCCTAGCCTTTTCCACCATGTGAGGACACAGGGAGAAGTAGCAGCTATGGACCAGGAAGAGGGCCCTCTCCAGAACACAACCATGTGGCACCTTGGTCTTGGACACTCCAGCATCCAGAACTGTGAGACATAAATTTCCATTGTGTATAAGCCACCCAGGCAGTGATATTTTGTTATAGCAGCTGGAATGAGCTAAAACGTCTATGAAGTTCATTTAAGTTATGCAGTTGATAAGGATTAGTGCTTATCAGTATGAAAAATTGCAGACTAGTTCTAGTGGCAAAAGGTATTCATCCACCATCTTATTTAAGCAATGAGGAATGTTACCAGATCTCAGCTGAAAGGGGCATGGGGGGTCTATCACATTTGAATCACCTTCCCAAGGGCCTTAAGAAATGGGTCCTTTGGGACACCAGAGTTGCTCAGTCATTTAAGCATCAGACTCTTGATCTAAGCTCAGGTCTTGATCTCAGGGTCATGAGTTCAAGCCCCATGTTGGGCTCCATGCTGGGCATGGAGCCTACCTGAAAGAAAGAAAGAAAGAAAGAAAGAAAGAAAGAAAGAAAGAAAGAAAGAGAAAGAAAGAAAGAAAGAAAGAAAGAAAGAAAGAAAGAAAGAGGAAAGGAAGGAAGGAAGAAAGGGAAAGAGAAAGAAAGAAAGAAAGAAAGAAAGAAAGAAAGAAAGAAAGAAAAAGAAAAGGAAGGAAGGAAAGAAGAAAGAGAGAAAGAAAGAGAAAGAAAGAAGAAAGAAAAGAAAGAAAGAAAGAAAGAAAAAGAAAGAAAGAAAGAGAAAGAAAGAAAAAGAAAGAAAGAAAGAAAGAGGAAAGGAAGGAAGGAAGAAAGGGAAAGAAGAAAGAAAGAAGAAAGAAAGAAAGAAAGAAGAAAGAAAGAAAGAAAAGAAGGAAGAAAGAGAAAGAAAGAAGAAAGAAAAGAAAGAAAGAAAGAAAGAAAGAAAGAAAGAAAGAAAGAGAAAGAAAGAAAGAAAGAAAGAAAGAAAGAAAGAAAGAAAGAAAGAAAGAAAGAAAGAAAGAAAAAGAAAGAAAGAAGTCCCTTAGGGAAGAACAACCTACAATAAAACCAATAAAAGATGGTGTGTAACCTTGAAGACATGTAACTCAAAAGGGAAATGATGAAACGAAGGAAGCGTTCTCGGCTTGTAAGCATAGGCCATGGCCCCCACAGAACAGAAAAAGCAGAGTCAGAGAGTAAAAAGTTGTACCAGTTATTCTGGATCTTCCAAAGAAAGGCCCTTCTGACATTTCCTTAATCTTTAGACCAAAGTAACCATAAATACAGATGAACCATAAATGAGGAAAGGTCTTTGGAGAATAACGAGCTCTCTGCTCTGCTTCCTCATGCATCAGGCAGTCTCCTAAGGAGTCTTTGGGCTCCTGCACAGATACGTACACCAGGAAGAGGATTCCTTTCCCCAGTGGCAGGAGCTGGACCTGGGCCAGGTGTGGCTCACTGCAAACAAATAAGTAGGACGGGGTGCCTGGGTAGCTCAGTCGGTTAAGCGTCTGCCTTCAGTTCAGGTCATGATCTCGGGATCCTGGGATGGAGGCCTGTGATAGGCTCCCTGCTCAGTGGGGAGTCTGCTGCTCCCTCTCCCTCTGCCCCTGCTCATGTACCCTCTCTCTTGCTCACTCTCTCTCTCTCTCAAATAAATAAATAAAATCTTTTAAAAAAAAATAAGTAGGACAGGACAACACCTGTGAGTTTAGTTCTTGTGACTCCCTCCAAATCTGATTTTCCACATGTGTACAAATACAACTAGGCTGCATAACCAGCAAACTGAGCCCCCAAATCACCAAAAGCTTGTGTCCCTCAAAATGATCTGCCTGCCTTATCTATTTCATCATTCATTAATGTGTTCAAATATTTATTGAGTACCCACTGTGTGCCAGGCAGTGTTCTGGGTGCCAGAATGAACAAGAGATAAAAATCCAGGTAGACAAAAATATAATAAATAGAATTATAGAGTTAGATAGTGACAAGTACTATAACATGGTGGAGGAGAAAAACCTAACAGAGGGAAAGAGAGTGCCATTGGTGTGTTGGGGGGGGGGGGCCATTTTAGAGAAAGTGGCCTGGGAAGTCTTCAATGAGAAGGCCACATTTGAGAAAATTCTGGAAGGAGATGAGAAAGAGCAATGTGATATTGAGGGAAAAAACATTCCAGGAAAAGGCAATAGCCAGTGCAAAGGCCCTGGGGTAGGAGTGTGCTCACCATGTTTAAGGAAGAACTCAAGAGGAATGAGCAACAAAGAGTGTAGATGAGGCAGGAAAGGTAATGAAGCTATAAGGGAGTGGGATGGGAGGGAGGCAGACTGTGCTGGACCTTGCAGTGGGGGGGGGGGGCCTT
>NC_048233.1:37814496-37960626 GCF_002007445.2 Ailuropoda melanoleuca
GACTTTGTTATCACTTTAGCTTTTTTTTTACTCAGGGTGAGATGGGAAGCCACTGGAGAGAATTAATCCCCACAGTAACCCTATAAAATCGGAATGATTACAGGTGAGGAATCGAAATTTCGCAAAGCTCATGTGCTGGCTCACCAAGGTCACGGATTGTGAGGAAGGACCCAGGTGCTCTGAATTCAGAGTCCAAACCCCTAGTCCTCAGGCCACAGGGCCTCCTTTTGGTTTTAACACCCACACGAAGGACATCACAGAAAGGAGGCTCCAGCAGGCTCCTAGCAGGCTGCCCTCGCTGGCTCCCCAGGGCGGGTGGATGTGGAATCTGGGGGGCCCTGGTGCTGAGGGCTCGGGCACTGGATGTGCTTGTCACAAGGAAAATAGACAGTTGGCAGTGTGTCTGGTTCTTCTCTTCCAAAGAAGATCCAAAGAGAGGAGGGTCCCACTGCGGAGCGGCTGGAGGTGAATTGGGAAGGAGAGGCTGGGCCAGATGACAGGGGCCCATCTTAAGTGCCAGGCTAGGGGTCTGGGCTTCATCCTCCAGACCAATGCTTTCAAATTTGGTTTGTTTGTTCTGCTTTTTAGGCGTGGGACTCGATAAAATAAAATATTACGTGGGAAGTCCAAAAAACCAAGCAGGCAAGGAGAAGCAGAGAGCCTGAATTCCTGCAGATGTGGTCCCTTCACAACCCCTGGAGAGCGGCTGGGGGCAGGGCAGGCTGCCCTAAAGCCCGGGGTGGGGGGGGGGCCTGCAGGAGCAGAAGGTTGGGGGAGGGAAGCCCTGGGGAGACAAAGGGAAGATTGCTGTGAGCTGAGTTTTTGTCTTCTTCCTTCCTTCCTTTCTTTTCCTTCCTTCCTTTTTCTTTCTATCCTTCCTTCTTAGTAACTTAGGCAAGGAGCTTGAATAGGAGCCCGCTAGCCTTTCTGATACCCACTGAAATTTGTGAACCACTGCTCCAGGCAGTCCTCCTCTCCCCTCTTCCTCCTCCTCCTCCTCTTTCTCTTCTCTTCCTCTTTCTCCATGTGCATCTTGTCTTTCTTACTTTCTTTCCTTTTTTTAACTTCAGCAAAGCATCCAATACCCACCAAAGAACACACAGTCTCTGTAGGCGTCCGCATCGGGAGCACCTCGGGGTGGAAGCCGGTGTGATGGGCGTCGAAGCCTCGGGGCGAGTACAGAACCTGCCATAGAGCACGCGCTCAATAAATGTTGAATTATGAATGACGTAAGGGATCGTAGGTAGAATTTTTTAAGTTTTATTAATTTTAGACACTAACTTCCTCTACTCTCATATTAAAAGAAAAGGAAAGAAAGACTTTGTAACAGCATTTTTCAGATGTCCAGTTGCTGATGACTGATTGTGACATTTCTCCGTCCGAGCTTCTAATAACCAGCACGGGCTGGCTTCTACAGAATAATGGCTGTTCATATTCGTAATAACGAGCCGACAGCTCTGCAAAACGCGAAGTCCCTGCAGGAGCACAAATTAGGTTGCATTTTAGAGCTGCGTGTTGCCCTGTGCCCAGCTATACTGGTAGTGACTTTAATGCCTCACTGGAAAATCGAACCAAAGACTGGATGACGGTCAGAGGTGGGTGGAAGAGCTCGTACAACTACAAGGGGAGGGGAGAGGCCGGCCAGATGGTGTCGTGCTCTAACAGAATATGCCGTGGGCATGACTTGCAATTTTTAAAAACTGGCAATAGAATACAGCAAGGTTTATACCAGTAGGAAACTGGTTAAATAAATTCTGTTCTACCTACTGGAATACCACACAAGGAAGGGAGATAGGCGTGTTATATTGACATAGAAGCCCATGAACCATTTTCTTGAAATAGATGATAAAATAGATCATAATAACTTTTTTTTAAAAAATTTGCTATGAAAAAGCAAATACCAGAAGATTATGTATATATATAAATAATTTAATTTTAATTTCTAAAACTAAATTGTGTGTGTTTGGGGGAAGACGGAAGAGTTTTAAATGTGCGTAGAAAATCTGGATGTCTATAGACCAGGCTATTGTGGTGAGCCCTGGGAAATGAGACCAGAAGCGGCCAGGAAGAGGTGGGCTCTCACTTTTACATACTTTATACATATTCATATTATTTGAAATTTTTACAGGTGTGTAGCATTACAAATATATACATAGTCAGTCACCCGTGTGTGGCTTACCATTCATGTGCCCCGACTTTCCATTAGCCAATGTGTGAATTTCCTGTATCTTACACAGGCAAGCTCGCCCCATTTGCAGCAGGAACAACAGTCCAAAGTCAGGACATCGCATCCATTCTACCTCTGCCCTAACCAGCTCTGTGTCCTGAGACAAGTCACTTCACCGTTTGGACCTCTATGAAGAGGATGGAAACAGATTTCTTCTGCACATCTTCCTAAGCTCAGAATTCCTAACCAGGAAACAAACTTTACATAAAAGTCCATTTAAAAACCCGATTCAGCTACACATACCTAAATATATTGTCTTTGTGAATCAAACAGTTCAAAACTTTGAAGAAAAAGGGTTCAGTGGGAACTTTTTTTTAATCCATTGGACTTTTACCCCCAGTGCTGATTTTCCAAAAAACAAACATACTCATTTACACACAGGACAACTTTTCTCCGTTCTCTGATACTGTGTGTGGTTCGCCCAAAGTTACCAAGAGCTGCAAATTGCTTTTTCCCCCAGCCTCCTGCTCCGTGCATATTTATAACTTCTGTCTTCTTCTGGAAAAAAAAAATACGGAGTTATAAAAGAGTTCGCTATGGGGATATCTAACCAGCCATTAAGCCCAACAAACTTCATGACAAAGCAAGAGTTAGGAAGAGAGAAAAAATGATTTATGTTGAGCCTAACTAAACATTTAAATATCAGAGTGGATAGTATATCAACACCATGAGATTTCACGTAAACCCAGGAAACCAGGAAATTGGTTATATTTCGGTAATGTTTTAATAATAAATACATTTTTAGTTCAAGCCGGTCCAACAGATTGTGTTTATCAGTCAGATGGAGCATTACTAATAAATAGGCCTACTTAAATGCCTTTTTAAATGATTTGACTGCTACATGAAGAAATATGGCCTGAAGCATAAATACTTTATATTGTCAACAGTGACATTAACGCAGGATTTCCACGAATCTCCATATAGATGGCGCGCCCGGTTCATCACAGGTTTGTGGCTCTTGGGACAGTCAGCCCCAGTTGCATAGCCACACCCAGCCAAGACCACCCTTGCTTGAGGGAAGCTCTGTTATGATGGCCCGGCTAGGAAAGTCTAGCCAGGAGCCGTGTTCCACGATCCCTGGCCATTCTGGGCTTTGGAGTAAGAGAAGAAAGGTTCAAATCCATCTCCACCTCCCATAAGGGCCAGTCACATACACTTCCTGAACCTCAGTTCTCTCATCTGTAAAGTGGGTATAATTCATACACAGCAACACGGGAAGGAGGCCGCCCACCATGAAAGAATACAGGTAAATTGATTTATCATTGGTGCCCTGAACAGAGTAAGCACCCAATAAATATTAGTTTCCTTCCATCCAAGCAGAGATTCTGTCTCCAAAGCCACTGGATACCAGGGTGAATTTAGGAACAATTTTACACTCTTGGTCTGATGATTCCGCTGAGGCAGAACGGACTACCGTGGGCTCCGGAGTGAGCTAGCTCGCTCAAGCCCCAGGCCAGGTTCGCATTTGTGAGATTGGAGCCATGTCTCCTTGCCAGCCTGCTGCACAGGGATGTCGTGCAGACTGAGCTTTTCTATTTCTCTAAGTGATGAAGTGTTCCTGTAAGGGTGAGCGGGGACATGATGACCATCCCTTCCGGCGAAATTGCAGGACCTGCTTAAAATTCTAAGGTGAGAAAGAACCTTGTAGGACACGCAAGCTCTCTTCTGGATTTTGCCATCGGAAAGGGACACCTCCTAGGTGGCCCCTCACCAGCGGCCTTCTGGGGATGACGGCGAGTGACAAACTTGAAGCCAGTGGCCAAAGGAGATAGTCCGGGGAGATGAGGGTCCCCTGCGCAGCCTGATGGCCCCTCCTCCGGGGGCACACAGCCTGCATTCAAATGAGCACCATGAAGAGAAATAAAATGTAGACAGTACACGACTGGGGAAGAGAGCCCAATAGGCGCTTCCAGACGTTCAGAAAGAAAACAGCCCATGCTCCTTCCGTGAGGGCCGCCCTTCCCCGCGCCTCAGCGGCCAGGAAGCCCGCTCCCTGAAACCCCAGAGCCTATCGCTGACATTTTGTTTCAATTTGACTTTTTATCTAATGTCCAGCCCAAGACTGACAACATGATACACTTTTATTTTTCTTCCAGAAAGCAAACAAATAGAAGGCTTTGCGCAAGGGGAAGAAAAAAAAGCCAAATGTGGCTATTATTCCTCATTAAAACTTAAAGTGTCAGGCTCTAAACCCCAAGGAAGTGCCGACAGGCAATAGGTGTGAGACATTTATTGACTAGAGAAAGGCAGTGATAGATAGAAAGAGAAGGGAAATGCAATTGCGTTCTCCCCATCTCTCACTGATGTTTTCCAGGGCTTGCTGTGGGAAGCCTGGACCGTAGCAGGAGTTCCCGTCACACACTGAAAACAACATTTGTCATCCTATAGCCCCAGCTGCTCCTTCCAAGTCATCTTCCCCTCCTTCAGACCGGGAGGCGTGAGATGGGGGTCTCGCAGCGCAGCGAAGCCTGCCACACGGGCAGCTGGGCCTCAGGCTCCAGGCTTTGCAGAATATTCCTGACTCACCACTCAGACAAGCAAAAACTCATGATCTCATTTAATCCTCACTACAACCCAGTGGGGAGGTCCTCTTTTCATCTCCGTTTTTACATGAGGAAATTCAGGTTTAGAGAGATCAAGTAATTGGAGAGAGATTAAAACTATGAACTGAGGCCTAGCGATGCAATTGAGCGGCCTCATCTCTGAGCGTCTGGGGATAGAAGGGGCAAAGTGCACCCTTTTCAAAATGCTTATGTTTCCTCCGTTTTCTAGTTGCTCCTCAGTAACGGGGGGTGGGTGGGAACGTTGAGAATACTGGGGGCCAGCAGGTGTGAGGGGCATGGTGGCCCACAGTAAGCACGAAGGCAATGGCAGGGGTCACCATGAATCCTCACAGCGTCCCTGTGAGGAATCTGCCTCCACTTGCCCAGGAGTGCACTGAGGCTTCACCACATAGAGATGGGCCCACAGCCATCCAGGTAGGAGAGGGAGCTGCTGGAAGGGGAGCCCAGTTCCCACCCAGTCTGGAACCCTTCCTGCCACCCCAGGCTCCCCGCAAACTCTTCCTGCACTCCTGGGGGATGCCCCACGCGGCACTATGTGCTTATTATCTTATTCAGTGCACATGACAGCCTGGAGAAGATGGTGTGTCATTGCGCATTTTAAATGACCTAGGATGAGAGCTTTGAAACTTCCAGACAAAATGCCCTTATCTCTACTTTTCCATCCTTCTTGTTGTTACCAAGATTTGGGCATTCAGAGAACAGTCGGGCAGGGAACACATAGCCCATTTTTACAATACTTCAGGTCTGGAACTGAACGACTTAAGTTAGAAGAGAAAAAAATCAAATAAAACAGGGAGATTAAAGTTCTCTGAATGTTTTTTAGGGGTTTTTTTCTTTTCTTTTCTTTTTTTTTAAAGGAGAGAAGCTTATTTCTTGTTTGATTCGGGCAGCCCAGGTAACGAGCGATGCCTCAGGTCACCTTTTAACAGCACTACACCATAATGACTCTGCAGACAGTCTCTCAAGACCCTAAATTTACTCATTTGAAGCTGGCCCTGGGGTTATTTTAAATAACATTTTAATTTCTTCATCCCAACCCGAAAGAATTATGCGTTTGCATCTGAAGATCCCTGATGACATTATGTTCTCCAAATTAGCCATGAATCCGGAATGAGTCCACCCCAGAGCTGCTCCATTTACCTGAAACGATGAAGTGAAAATCGCATGTCTAATAATGCATGCCTGAATGGTACTGTTTTGTAAAACTTTGAGATGAAAATCTTTTGAACCAAAGGAAAAATATAAAACCTCACTTTGGAGAAATCGAGTCCTACTCAGAATATTAAGGGCAGCGTTCTGAACTTAGGATAGCCTTCTAAAACCTGCTCTCCCGGGGAGAAAGAGGGTTGTGACTCAGGGGCTGGGGGGCCTTGGAAGAGTCCTGGCAGACTGAGAGGGTTCCGGGTCCCATATGGGGCAGGGGTGGTTACCGTCCAACAAGTCATTAACCTGCCCGTTTTCTGTTATATTTAACAATTCTTAAAAGTTTGCTTGTTTGTTTGTTTTAAAGAGTAATGGAGGGGCGCCTGGGTGGCGCAGTCGTTAAGCGTCTGCCTTCGGCTCAGGGCGTGATCGAGCCCCACATCAGGCTCCTCCACTAGGAGCCTGCTTCTTCCTCTCCCACTCCCCCTGCTTGTGTTCCCTCTCTCGCTGGCTGTCTCTGTCTATAAAGAAATAAATAAATCTTTAAAAAATAAAAATAAAAATAAATAAAGAGTAATGGAGAAGGCACGATGCTAAGTCCATAGGTTTAAGATCCATTGCTGAATCTTTAGGACCTAGAAAAGTACTTGGTCCTCAGTAGGGACCTGATCAGTATTTGTTGAAGGTTACACAGATGAAAAGGACATTTCTTCATCCAGTCCCTCACTGAGATAGCACACTTGATAAAATAAGATGCCAACTGAGGGTTAAGCTCATTCAGTATTTCTGGGTTGGGGATGGGGAATCAGAATTATTTTTAACTTTTTATTATGAATATTTTCAAACATATAGAAAAATAGAGTATAATGACATCCACATACCTATTATCTAGATTAATAGTTGCTCCTATTTTTATCATATTTGCCTCATCAATTTTTTTACTAAAGTGTTTTAAATAAATTATATGGACATCACAAAAATAAGAATATTTTCCTAGTTAAAATCAATACCATTATTGCTTTGAAAAATCGCAATTCTTTATTATTATTTTCTAATACCTAATCCATATTCAAATTTTGCCAATTATTCCAAAAATGTATGTTTCTCCCAGTTTAGTCCTACCAAGATCCAATTGACTTTATGTTTGGTTGTTTTATCCCTTTCGTCATTTATAACCTAAAACAATGCTCTCCCTGCCCCACTCTTTGGCATGATATTAACTTGGAGAGACCAGGCCAGGGGTCCCTCAGAATGGCCCCACTTTCTGTATTTGTAGTGTCATGTAATTGATTCCACTCATGCATGCATTCCCTGTAAATTCAAGTTTGGGGCTAGAGGCTGGATTACATGCAGGTTAAACATTTTAAGCAAGATATCATTATGTATGCCGCATGACATTGCCACACATCGTGAGGTATATCATATCTAATGGAACCATTATTGGTAAACCAGACCTAGCTTCCTCCCTCCGCTGTAATTTCCATTTTCTTTTTAAGCCATCAGACCATCTGTGGAGCAATACTGCAGCCGCACTACAGTACCCAATTCTCCATCATTGTATCACCTAATGGCTTTATCAGCCACAGAGGGTTCTTGCTTTAATCAGTTCCTCCATTAGGGGTTGAAAAATGGTGATTTTTTTTCTATTTCTATCATTCATTCTATATTTATTAGCTGATGATCTTTATGAGAGAGAGAGAGGAAGAACAAGAGATTTGTCTCATCAACTGCTCATTCTGGAAAGGCAAAGTAAATAATTATTTACCTTGAATTATCACTTTTCAGATTAAGGATTAGGTGAAAAATGGTGTTTTGTTTGTTTTGTTTTGTCTTTGGTTTTCTCTTCTCTGAGTATTATTGTATAAACTTACAGATTTATATAGTCAGCATGTTTCATCCCATTGCAGTCACTCTTTTTGAAGCTCAAATTTCTCCATCTTTGTCCTATAAGACTCCTCTTTAAATTGCTCTTTTTCTAGCCCGACAAGCTATCCCAGGCTCATCCTTCACCCAGACCCAGAATCAGCCATTTTTTTAAAGAGTCCTGTTTCCTTTCAGTGAAAATGGTAGTTAGAAACCAAAATTTGCTTGCTAGGCGTACTCACTGCCCCTGGATTGTCGATGTTTCTAGGCCCTTCGGTGGATAAAGGTAGGAGGAAATATACGTGTGCATATTTTTAAATTATATGTTCAAATGGAAATTTCCAATTCAAATTTAACAATACAGAGCTTTGCCTTTAAGCAGATGCGAGATGGGAGATTGATTCCCAAAAGGTGGATTGGGCAAATAAGTGAATCTATTAAGGAAAATGGGAGCCAGATTACTCAGTATCAGAGAAAGAAGCAACAAATAATAGAAAGGGACAAAACTGGAATGAATCTTGTGATATTAAATAGGAACTAGAGCTATTAAGGTGACCTCAGTTTTCAAAATTTATTCATAGACATAGAAATAAATATGGCTGTAAATTTATACACACACAAACATATATATATATATATATATATATACATATACATATATATTCATCTGTCCACTGATAGAGCCTGAAATCAGGCAGCACAATAATAACCTTGTGCCAGAAAGCAAGGAAGTGCTCCAAGAATAATGAAACCATCTCAAAAGGAGACAGAAGCCATCTTGAAGAGTCTCCGACTAGTCAAATCTGGCACAGTTTGAGCCTCAAAATAATGATAGTCACAAAACATAATCCATCAGTAGAATAGGAAACCATGATATGAGTTAATTAATCCAATGTTTGTGTGGAACAGGATATTTACACACTTCCAAAGTCCCTTCCCACCACCTACTTATTAATCATAATCAATGGACCACCTTGATCAAGTGATCAAAGTCGACATCGTCAGTAATGGGACAACTTGAAATTATGAAAGGAGAACACACATCATTTCTGTGATGTTTCTTCCAAAGTGCACAGCCTTGAATCTAATCCTGAGGAAATATCAGACAACCCAAATCAAGGGATCTTCTTCAACATAATGGGTCATCAATATTCAACACCTTCAGAAGCTCATGGAGGAAAGACTGAGGAACTGGGACACCCGGGTGGCTCAGTCAGTTAAGCCTCTACCCTCAGCTCAGGTCATGGTCCCAGGGTCCTGGGATCAAGCCCCACATCGGGGTCCCTGCTCAGCCGGGAGCCTGCTTCTCCCTCTGCCTGTCGCTCCTCCTGTTTGTGTGCACTCTCTCTCTGACAAATAAATAAATAAAATCTTAAAAAAAAAAAAAAACCTGAGGAATTGTTCTAGACTTCAGGAGACTAAAAAACCTGACACTAAATGTATCACATGATTCTCAGCAGGGGTTCTTTTGTTCTAAAAGACACTCAGAGACTGAAACCTGGATGGGGTCTAGGGATTCCACACTTATATTTCCATGTTAATGTCCAGATTTGATGAGTGTAATGCACACTAAATTTGGGGGTGGTGGAGGAAGCACCATTTCGGCAATTTACTCTAAATGATTCCCAAAAAAAAGTTATTTGCACCAGCCTTGCAACTTTTCCTTAATTTTGAGTTTATTTTAAGTTTTAGAAAGGTTACCATTTTTATTAGTTTCTGATTTAAACTTCCAGTGGTTTGTGTGGAGCAAAATTAAGAAAAAAAAATACATAAATTCTTAGGTCCTCCCTTCTGGAGCAAAAGTAGTATAGCACACACCGTTCCTCATTCTGGTTGGTTTGCTTGTTTGTTTTCTACACTTAACAAAGTATTCTGGGTAGCATTTCACATCAGTACATGGAGACCCTCCTCATCCCTTTCATGGCTGCACAGTGCTCCACTGAGCAGCTGTATTAGGACTTAGCCTCCAGCCCTCTACTCATGCTCATTTGAGTTATTTCCAATATTTTCAAATTATAGAAAGAAAGAGATGGAAGGAAGGAAGGAAGGAAGGAAGGAAGGAAGGAAGGAAGGAAGGAAGGAAGGAAGGAAGGGGAAGACCGCACTACAATGAATTACTTTTACATGTGTTATTTTGTACTTACACAGGTATATGTCTAGGATACATTTTCAGGACTGAAATTGCTGAGCCAAAGAATAAATGCTTCTCTAATTTATTATTCTATAACGTATTGCCATATTCCCCTGCTTAGTATCAGTGTGCATTCCCACCAACAACACATGAAAGGATCTGTTTCCCCTACAAATCTCACAAACAGAATGGGTCTTGGGTCTTAGATTTTTACCATTCCAACAAATAATTTGCATTTATTTCATTGTGAGCGTGGTTGTGAGTCTGTTCACATGTTTAAAGGTCACAGAAATTTTGTTAAGCCCCATAGGTGAATCTGATGGGTGCCAGGTTTGGAAACTGCTTTCTTGTCCTTTGTGGTTTGGGTAGTTAAGAAGAAGCATTGAATTAGTAAATCTGTTCATGTTTATTTTCACTGGAGTTTAGATAGATAAGGGAAGATAAGTTTAATCTACTCAAATATCATATCCTCTATGAAAACTTCCCCAAATTCACTGGGCTGGTCTTAGCATGGTTTTCTCTGGCATTTTGTACATACCTCTATTAGCACTTATCTTACCAAATAAAACCTATTTGTTTAAATGACATCCTGCTGGGTTTTTGAGCCTTGGAAGGTAAAACACTATACTTTATTTATCTTCAGAGCCTTAGGGTCGAGTCTGCTTTCTGGCACATGGTAGATACTCAGTAAGTGTGAGTTTGAATAAATAAATAGCCCGGTGACAGGTATTAAGGAGGGCATGTATTGCATGGAACACTGGGTGTTAAACGCAAACAGTGAATCATGGAACACTGCATCAAAAACTAATGATGTACTGTATGGTGACTAATATAACATAACATAACATAACATAACATAACATAACATAACATAACATAATAAATAAATAAATAAATAAATAAATAAGCAATCGATAACACTGGTTTTCAATTCATACTCATATCTAGCACATTGTTTCTCAGTAAAAACACACAAGAGAAAGGAAATGAGTTTTCTTTCTTGGCCACCTTGAACTTGGAAGGACTGTTTATTTCAGGCTTCTGATCTCTGCCTAGATTTGGCTGGCTTCACTAAGGAAGCAAGTCAGTCTCCAAACTTCCTGCTTCCGTTCCTTTGCCAGGGGGTAGGTGTAGGAGCCCAGCCCCTTCCACAGCGACATCTCGTGGTGCTGCGCAGAGGGAATGCTCCACAACCTGAACCCCTGCCTTAGCAGCAGCATCTGTCACATTTCCAGAACATTTGGAGTGAGTGGAGTTATCATGGGATGCTCTCCCATGCTTTTCCTCCCTCCCTCCAGGCTCTAAGGAGTTGCACTTCTGGCAACTCATTTCATCTTTGAAATTTCATTACACTCAGGTTAAAGCCCAATCATTCGAATCTAGAAGACGACAAGCATGATGTTCTGCCTTGACTACTGTGGCTCCATTTTTCTACCTAAGGGGGGAAGTTCTTAAACATAAAACCACTGCCACTAATGATACACCTTAGAAAACCAAACTCCCTTTCTAACAGTCTCCTGCCCAGCTGATGGTCACATTTCTTCCGAGAAATACTTTAAATCTCTGTTAGAAGACAGCCATGTTCCTATTACAAAGCACTACTATAAAATTGCATGTTAAAAATGCCAGAAGCCACAGCTGCACACAAAGCTGTAATCAGAGAATAGGCACGTTTAGTCACATCATTTGTAAGTTCATTTAAAAACATGTGAAGATTGAAGCTCTGGTCTTCAAGAAAGCTGTTCTGTGTAATAATAACTGCACATTCTTTTTCTTTCCTAATCCCTCAAACGTATCTGTATACTTCTATTAGAATAGCAAATCAGTTCTAAACTATTCATTGTTATTTGATTTTTTTTCCATTTTAGTTCAAAATCAAAGATGTTATCTAGAATTCCAGCTTCGTCATGAAGAAGGTCGAGCCATCTCATTTGAGGGATGAAAGAAAGTGCAATGTAAAGAGGTAAAAAGAAAGCAGCACCCCAGTGGCGTGCTGGCTCCAGCCCGGCTCGGGGATGGTGGTGGAGGCCGACAGAAGGCTCGCAGGAGTTTCCCTGTGCTATCCTGTCCTAGTTCCCTGGTCAGGCAACATCAAGGGCCACCCCCAACCAAGACAGATGGAGGATGTAAGAAATGGAAATAGTGAAGCCAACTAATTGAAATGCATAAATCAAATAATATTAAGTTAATAAATTGTACCCACTACTGTCTAATAAAAGAATACGGAGTAGAAATCCTAATTTTTTTGGCTTTTCTCTGTGATGTTACAGAAATATATTAAAAAACAACAACAGGGGCGCCTGGGTGGCACAGCGGTTAAGCGTCTGCCTTCGGCTCAGGGCGTGATCCCGGCGTTCTGGGATCGAGCCCCACATCAGGCTCTTCAGCTATGAGCCTGCTTCTTCCTCTCCCACTACCCCTGCTTGTGTTCCCTCTCTCTCTGGCTGTCTCTATCTCTGTCGAATAAATAAATAAAATCTTAAAAAAAAAAAAAAAAAAAAAAACAACAACAACAACAACAAAAAACCAACCTTTCCACAATTCAAAGCTGAGCCCATCTCCTCTTCCTGATGCCCTTTCATGCATGAAAGGCCCTTTTCTGGCTGGCTTTTTCTATCTCCCCCAGTCTCATCATTTCTCACTCCCTGCACCACCACATTCAACATATACCGTTAGCTCCAATCCTATTTAAAGACATGCAGTTCTCCCCCCCGTAGCAAATTGTGTACTTCTTTGTTTGTTTATGGTTTATCTCCCTTCACTAGAATAGAGGGTAATGAGGGTGAAAAACTTGTCTATTTTATGTATAGCAGCATTCCCAACATTTGGAATGATTCCTGGCACCTTAAATGCACTTTTATGAAGATTTGTTGGCTAGACAAATGAATGAATACCTCAGTGCCTTTGCACATGCTGCTTCTCCTATTTAAATTGTCCTTTCCCACTGCGTTCCTGACTTGTCTTATTTTTCTCTAAAAGTCAGCTTAAATATCAATTCTTCTGGGAAGCCATCCATTGCTATAATATCCCTTCCCCCCTCCACCACACACACAGTTAGCTTTCTCTCTCTTCCGAGTTCTCTTCTTACACTCCTCCTCTGCGTGTAAGTCCCAGAAACAGTTGACTGTTCACCAGAGGTCTAATACTCCCCTTCCATTGTGTAGAATTGTTGCCAGAAAGTGGCTGCCCAGCCATGGCATTCTGTGGAGACAATGTGACTAAACTCTGACAAATGGCTTGTGGGGACCACTTCCAAACCTAGCCCCCAAAACCTTCCTGTGCAACACTCATTTTCTCTTTCTTCCATCTGTTGACTAGATGCCGAGGATCCAGAAGAGAACTCCAAGGCCATGGAGATTGTCGGAGCCATGTGACGCCCGCCTTTCAAACACCTGCATGAGTCTGTAATACAAGAGGGAAATAACTGTCTACTGAGCTGAGTCATGGGCTGGGGGCTGTTTGTTACAGCAACTAGCCCATCCTAACCTGCACAGCACTCCACTACCACAGTCCACAGTCCTGCTTCACCCGTGTGTCTGTTTCCTTCTCTGTAGTCTGCATGCCCCGGGCCATGTCCCCACAATACTAGGGTCTAGTCCAGGGTCTGGCACCTGGGTGATTCCACTCAGTTCAGGGGGAGGCATGATGATTTCAGCAGTGAAAACTGCCCAATGTTAAAAATGACTCAAAAGGCAGCAAACGTGGAGATCGGATTGTGTGAGCTTCAGCAAGGAAACGCTTGGTAAAGAAGACCCTAGAAAAATGTGGAGAAAGGAGAGTGGCTGAAGAAACCTGCTGGGGCGTCAGGGTAGGTAGGGTGGGCTCGGGGGCTTGGGGGAAGGGGTCTGGGGAGGAAGCGGTTTTCTGCTTGCCAGCTGCGAGTTCCGCCGGTTGGGCACCATCCCCATTAAGTCTCTGGGGTCCCTGAAAAGCCTACACTGATGGGAGCATGAGAGGCAGCTCCCCAAATACTCACGTTTTTACACGAGCTCAAGAACTGTTCAAAGCTGATCCCGCTGCCCTGCTCCCTAGCTCCTATTTCTACCTTTCCGTGTGGTTACATCATACTGTTTTCCTCTATTACAAGGTATCCGAGCCGCCCTTGAAACTCCCCTGACGAGCTGTTTGATTAATTGCTTTTTCTCCCTCTGTGCTCAGGGATCCAGAGCACCGGGCGCGGCCAGCTCGCCGTTGGCTAATGCCGTGACCCAGATTGTGTCTGCTTGGTTTAATAAGCAGGGAGCCTCTTTGCCTCGGGCTAGTGATACATCTGAGGCTGCAGGGCACCCCGTTTGTTTAGGGGGATGTTTTTGCCTGCGGTAAAATGTAGGCGTCCGCTGTTGATTTCTTCTGAGTTTGCTGAGTGGACCGAGAGTCAGGAAAGTTTTTTAGACTCTTCAAAAATGCTCACAAAGGGGTTCTCTCTGTCCCTTAACATAATCGGGGAAAGGTGTAAATTTCTTCCTCTGCTAAACTTGCCAATTCCTGTCCCCTTCTGATGACCGACTGGAAAAGGAGAAGATATTGCCCACCAACACTCAGCACAGGCAAGCACTCCATAAAGGGTCCTCAGCTCAGTGACTCCTTCCCAAGTCTTCTTCATTTACCTTGAGAACCTTACATCATATTTGCACAAGTGCGGTACTAAGTATTCTTTATCGAGCACCTGTAAGGCACCATGCTCGGAGCTGAGCACTCGACATTCATTAACTCATTGATGCTTCGTAAGTACCCTATGATCTCGTAGTACGGATATCCAAGAACACACGTCTACTACATAGAAGAATTAAAACCTACGTTTGTCCTACTTCACACAGACTTAACTATTTAGAACTGTTCTAGGAGCGCAGAGGACTACAGATGGTAAATCATTACAACCGTTGTAATGATGGGGTCCAGGACATGCTCCCCTAACATATGGCACCCCGGCATAGCAAATATTTTAAGCTGAGGGAGTGTGAGAAAATAGAAGCAGGAAAGTCACTTCGATCTTCCCTCCATCCTTCTCCCCGAAACAGGTCATAGAACCCTCATGTGAGAGGCACCCTCCCTATACCTGGAGGACAGAAACGTCCTTATCTCTGACGACAAAGGGACATGGAGAAGAGTCGTAGCAAACAGGCCTTGCTGGTTTCCCCAGCTTCCTCCACTTACCTCATAAGCTTTAATCCAGCACAGTCCTCCATGACGACTCACTCCCCATCAAAACTGGTGTAAAAATACTCAGTTCTAGCTGATACATTGGGTCTTTGTCTCCTTATGAAGGCTCCCGTGTCACATGAAACGTACTGTAAATAAATTTGTATGATTTCCTCCTGCTAATCTATCTTTGTCAGTTCAAGTTTTGGACCCAGCCAGGAACCCTCAGCAGGGGAGAAAAACTTTCCCCTTGCTGCAGGGACCCCATTTGATCCTAAGCACAGCACTCCAAAGTGGGTAGCCTTCTGTCTGTCTTTCAGATGAGGAAACTGAAGCTCCAAGAGTTTAAATGACTTGCCCAAAGTAAGGTTGCTAGACGTAGGGGGGGAAACACAGGATACCCAGTGAAACTTATTTCATGTACGTTATTATCTTATTTCTGAGATAGGGGCAGTCTCGTGCGACCGAGCCCTTACCGTGGGAGATGGGACGCTGTCTCCAGGGAGCAGGTGTCAGGACTGCATTAAACGGTAGGACACCCAGCTGGCATCAGAGAATTGCTGGCTGTGGAAACCCGCCCACACCTGGCGTCAGCAGTGCTGTAGGTGCAGTCATGGTGTGAGAGTGAAGGAGACACGAGGGCAAGTGGAGTCTTCCTGCTCAGCCCCGGTTCTGGAGTCTCACCAGTGCCAGGTTGCTGTGGGGCAGGGTTCCCTCTGGTGACTGTGTCATCTGCTCACACAGGGTGCTGCCTATGAAACCCTTCAAGTCCCACGACCCTGATGCTGCGACGACACGGAGGTGCAGGTCTTTGGGGAGTTGCTGTGGCCACGTCTTCCTGCTGCAGCATCTCCGGGAGACCGGCCACTCTCTAGGGTCCTGCGGGGTTCTGTGGGGGTTCTGTGAGGCTCTGTGGGGCTCTGCCTGGGCAGCAGGCCATAGGCTCTCTGCTCTCATCACCTATTACCCTCTCATGAAGAGTTTTCTTTTTCTGGTCCTTGAGAAATCACACCTCCCTGCAGTTTCTGGCCATTCTTCAGAAACTTCTCCCTGTTCCTTGAGGTTTAGACTTTTGAAAACCACGCTCGAGAAGATTCCCACACCTTTATATCTCTACCACATCCCCTTCCCTGTGGTATGGAGCTCAGGACCAACTAATGGCCTAAATGGGGAAGAGACAGAAGTGAATTCCAGGACAAAAAAACATATCCATTAGTATCTTACCATATTCTCCCGCCTTACATTACAACATAATGGAAGAGTTGGGCTTTTGCAAATAAAATATTTATACGTTATGGTTTCTTCGTTCAATACACTGCTGGCTACAACTCTGTAATTAAAATGAATACAGTCGTCTTACACACTGCAGCCAGACCGATTTCATCAGATTACCTCAGAGCTCAAATCCCTCGACGGCTCCCCTTTGTCTCCAGAACGTAGTCCAGACTCCTGGGTTTGGTGCTGGAGCACACTCACAACCTGCCCCCTTCTGTTTTCAACTCCGGCTTCCACAACTTGACACAGCCACTCACAATCCCACTCCCACGTTCCTCCTGCAGGGCCTACCCCTGCCCCCCTGCTGCCTCTCCAAACTGGTCAAACATAACGCTGGGGTTCCTGTCCCACCACCCTCAACAACGCCAGCCCGGCGAACCCGTTGCGGCCCACATCACAGCTCTTCCTCCGACCACCTCACTTGGTGTCCCTTTAAAACCCCTGAGAAGGGGGCGCCTGGGTGGCTTAGTCATTAAGCATCTGCCTTCAGCTTGGATCATGATCCCGGGGTCCTAGGATCGAGCCCCACATCGGGCTCCCTGCTCAGCAGGACGCCTGCTTCTCCCTCTCCCTCTTGTTGTGTTCCCTCTCTCGCTGTGTCTTTCTCTGTCAAATAAAATCTTAAAAAAAAAAAAAAAAAAAAAAAAAACCCTGAGAAGGATACCCTGCGATTTTGAAACATGAGGGGCAGGGATCACACATGCTGGCACACACAGTTGTCAACTAACACGTCCAAGTTCCTCTGCTTTGCACTGGAATTATACCACCTCAATGCAAGTCACACAGGTTACGTCATAGAAACCAGTGCCTACCAGAGTCCTAGATCCAGAAAAACTGAGAAAGCAAGTCTTCGCGGAAAAGACTGGAAAAAGAAGTTTCACTGAGGCCCCTTGAAGACCATCCCACCCATTCAGCACACCCTTCTTCTCACAGTTGAGGAAATACCTTCCACCGCCCCCACCAGCACCGCCAGATGAGGTTCCTCCCGCCCAGTGCAGGACGGTACTCCATACACCATACACAGCTGCTGAGAAGCCTACGGAAGCTCAGAGGCGTAATGAGTGACAATGCAGAAATGTACAAATGTGTGACATCAGAGCACACACACTCTGAGAAAAGCAGTAGGAAGAGTGTGTCTTTCCGGGCCTTCACTCTTCCGATGTGCCCCCAGTGGAGCACCATTTACCAGTGACTTCCTCCACGAAGCTGTAAGTGGGTTGTCGTTCTTGAACAAATGCTTACGTTTATCGTGTCCCCCTTGGACATGTTAATCACAAACCGCTTTTTCTAAGTTGAGAAAAGGTCTCCCCGGAAATGCATCATCTTCTAGGGTGGCTAGAGAAGCACCCGTCTTCAGACCAGAATCTAAAACTCAGTGGGAAGTCCGTATAAGACAGGCAGCAGTAGCATTTTTCCTTGGCCTTGATCTCGATGAACTAGAAGTGTCAAGGAAACCAGGTGCTGATGTCCAGGAAACAGATTGTGGCCTCAGGGAAGAATGAAGGGGTGGTCCACGGGAAGGCCGTCTCGGAGCTGGGACTAAGGGACCAGGGGACTCAGGAGGATGCAGCACAATGCTACAGGCTGCCCAGGTGTCGTGAGACCAGGAACCGTGCGAGCCGAACTTTTTATGCCTCTAAAATCTATCTCCTTTATATTCTACATTTGCTCTTAGAATTCAGTAAAGTCTTCTTGAAAATGCCAATTTGTCCGAGCACTGCTGAGGGGAACTGAAGAAAGAGGATTGTATCTGTTCATGGGCCCAAATTTTCCCGCTCAATCCCTCCAGCCTGGGAGCCAGGCCCGCGGGGGCAGTGGCCATCCTAGGATGAGTGCCCCAAGGGAGAACCAAGTCACAGCCCCTTAGTCCCACCACACGTCCCCTCCCGGCAGGTCCCTTCAGTCCTGTGAGAGACACCTCCACATACTTGGTCCACGGGAGTATCCCCCAGCCCCAGCTCTACCCACGGGTGTTACTGAAAATAGCAGGAGGTCCCAGCATTGTTAATAGTGGTGGCCTTTGGCAATATGCTTAATCCAGTATGCAAATCGGAGCTTCCACACTCATTTCTTCCCCCCGCAGATCTCTAGCTGCTGCTTACTACGTGTCATTCTTCGTTGGGAGTCTCTTGCAAAAAAGAGGCTGACAAGCACGAAAGGCAGGACTTCAATGCTGTCCTTGTTGACTCTGGCTTCAGAGCCTGTGGGGGGAGGTCCTGGAATTACTGGTGGACGAGGCCTTAGCTTCAAGATATCACTGGTGTCACTGGCTGAACAATATCCCAGTGGCAGGAAAAACAGAAACACTAACCCTCAGACATGCAGAGCCTGGGGGAGCCCAGACCCCAGCAGGAGCCCTAGAGCCTCCTTTCCTAGAGATCCAAGTCTTAACTACTCTTCCAAAAATAGAAGCTAGAAGCCAGAGGGCTCCCCTGTGGAGTCGAGATTTAATTTAGATAGCACATGCAGAAGGAAGCACGAAATCTGAACTGACAGTAGATAAAGGGCTAGTATGTTCCTTCTAATACGTGACCCAGACTCTAAATGAGTGAAAGTGATCTCAACCACATCACATTATTAACGTCACTCACTAACTTCACTAACCAGGGTGTGCTTGCTCCCCTGTAAGGAGGAACTGACTTTCAGGCTGCAGATAAGTTAGACAAGAGCTACTGGGGGCAGGGAGAACTCGGGTAAGGTCCTTCTGGTACTATGAGGACAATGAGGACCCTCACTCACGCCTCTCCTTCGAATCTGTCAATTTGGGTCACGGGCATAATTGGCTGGACATGGTTCCTTAATGAAGCCTTCTGAAACAGGTCTCACCTTAGATGTCATTGAGGCCACCTGCCCCCCATCCCTAACATTTTATTGCATTCTCATTAGTGTCTCTCCCAGTAACAAGAAAACACAACACTTGTCGTCACTAAGTCAACGACCCCAATGCCAAGCACTTTAGATGAATTATTTTATTTAATCCTCACATCAGCTCTGAAGTACGTGCTATTGTTATCTCCTTTTCAGACGAAGAATCTGGACTTCGGGGACCTTGGGTCATCAACGGCACAGCTGGGATTCAAACTGCTAGCTTTTCTGACTCTCGGGTCTAGTTTCTGATGCTCAACTGCCTCTCTAGGCGGAAGCACAAATGCAGGAACGAGTCACTCATTCATTCACCAATACTTATTGAACGACACTACAGGCTAGTGTAAGAGAGTCTAAGGGCTAAGAGTACAGTAAATAGGGAAGGTCCCTGTTTGCAAGAAGGTAACATTCTAGAGGTTAGAAAACAGACAAGAAACAACTAGCTGATAAAGCAAAAAGGATCAATCAGGTGGTGATAAATGCTAAGACTATAACAAAAGACGAGGATACACTGGCTAGAGAATGCCTAGAGCAGGAGCGAGGGAGGGAGGCAGGGAGGGAGAGAGGGAGGGAGGGCGTTCACTTGAGTCCGAATGATGAGAGAAGCCCTCTCTTAGGAGGTGACTCCTGAGCCGAGGCCTGCAAGATGAGGAGGGAAGAGAGTCCCAGGCAAGGGCCTAAGGCATGTATGAGAAACACAACGGAGGCCCAAGTGGCTGGAGTGAAATGAATAAGGAGATTGGATCCGATGCCGAAAGTGAGAATTTATGTTCGGTGTCAGAAGGAGCCAACATCTCCTTTACCACTGACTCTACAGCACTGACACGTTCGAGGGACAGGTCACGGTCACTGAAGGAGATGCTTGCTGCTTTTAGGAGCCGTGAAAGGGCGAACACTACCCAGCTTCCAGTTCTAAGAAGTTACACCACGGTCTGTCCTGGAGTGGACAGACACCTGCCACTGAGCCGCGGTGCAGAGTTCTAGCTCCCGGCCCGCTGCACGCTGGCAGAGCCTGGCTGGCTGGTTGGATTCTCCAGAAGAACTGCAGAGTGGACAACTGCCCATCAGAGCCCAGTGGCCTGCATGCAACACAAGGAGTAGGAGACCGGCACGCTGCTGCTGGGGGTGTGTGTGCATGCACGTGTGTGTGTGCACGTGGGTGCGTGCGCGTGTGTGCGCGTGCGCTGCCCCTCCCCACAAACTACACAAAAGCTTCTCTGTCCGGCTGCCTGCACAATCTTCTCTACTCTCCGGAGGACAAATGTGTGTAACGTACAGGAAGAGGCCATTTCCCTGGGGACTGGAGTCTTCCCTTCCGGGTGGCAGATCCTGAAGCCATGCTTGCTGCTTTCAAGGGATGAGCTGGGAGGGAACGTGGCAGAGAATCACACCAGCCTCGCAAAGGATGAGGGACAACGGGTTTAAGCCAACCTGTACCTCGCACTGTTTGCCTGACTCACGTGTTGCCTTCCTTCGTACTGCCTTTCTCATCTGTGATGTGACATCCGATGAAAAAGGTTTTTCTGATTATCTCCAAGATTCACTGTAGGAAGCAAACCACAGGCCACTTTAAAGGGTTATCTGGTACATTTTCTATTGCCGAGAACTTTTTCAGCCTATCCAGAACATGCTTCTACCCCTCCAACGGCTCTAGATGGATAGCACATGAACAAGGTCCAAGAGGCAACTCTGGGACTAGAGAGACGGTACTAACCTCAGGGTCAGCCCAAAGTGCCACTGTGACCTGAGCCAATTCTGGCCTCCCCGCTCTGCATCTTTGCCACGTTTTCCACTCCCACACACCCCTTCACCACTCCCCCCGCGTGGCCACCTGCCGTAGACGACAAAAGGCGGCTGCGGGGAGGCAGTATGGCTTTGGAAGCAGACCTAGTTTTGAATTCCAGTTTTACTGCTGTTAGCAGTGTGATCTCAGTTGAGCTACTCAGCTTTTATGTGCCTCAGTGACCCAATCTGTAAAATTAAGTTTAGCGTCGAGAAAATTAACACCAGAGCACCCAGCTCTGTATATTTTGGGCAACTATTTGGCATTCATCCTTCTCCTTCTCGCCCTTCCCCCACAACCAAATGCCCATGCCTGTGGTTTCCTGCGGACCCCGGCTAGCGCAGAGGGAAGATGCTCACGATTCATTCTCACAAAGATGTTAATATTCAATAACGGCTTTATACGTTTCTCTTCCCAGTGATGTAATTTTTTAAAGATTTTAGTCATTTATTTGAGAGAGAGAGAGAAAGCATGAGCAGGGGGGAGCGGCAGGGGCAGAGGGAGAAGCAGACTCCCCGTTGAGCAGGGAGCCTACTGCGGAACTCGATCCCAGGACCCTGGGATCATGACCTGAGCAGAAGGCAGACGCTTAACTGACTGAGCCACGCAGGCACCTCCTCGTCCCAGTGATATCTGTGACCCAACCAGCAGGGTTGAGTCCACAGCAAAGAGCTCCTAGTTTGGGAATTGCCCACTATGCAGTCATACCGGCTGAGCATGAGAGAGCCTTCCCCAGCTACCGCACACCACGCCACACCACGCCTAAGGGAAAAGCAAACCAGGGTATTTGTGAGCTGACCACGATCTTATCCCTGCTTCCACACGGTGCAGCCACAGTTCAATCGAATAGAAGAGGCTGACTGAGGGAAAACCACATCCAACTTGGGAAGTGAAATCTTAGACAAAGCAAACTTTTATTGACTCCTAGAGATCCAAAATTCATTCACTCAGAAAAGAATGGAAGGCTATTCGTGCAGTTCTTGGGCCAGATTCACTTTAATGCTGACTTTAATCAATGCTGTGAAAGCCGCTAGCTCTCAAACCGCTAGCTAGCCTCTCCGTGTTCACATCTCTTCTTCTGTCTGGAAAGCTCTTATCACCCCTTCTGCACCTGACAAAATCCTATTCATCTTCGAAGGCCTCGCTCAAATCCCATATTCTCTGTAAAGCTTTTCAAAATCTTCATCCAACCATCCAGCAAAATTAGTCACACAATTCTTTCTCTCTTAGTGTTTTGTTCCTACCTTGAGAATAAGGCTTCCCACAGTTTATTCACACATCACATTGTAGTACAGCTACTGGTTTGTACTCTGTCTCCCACACCAGACCGTGAGAAATTAGAGGGCAAGAGCCCTGCTTTACTCATGTTTGCGTTCC
This sequence comes from Ailuropoda melanoleuca, assembly GCF_002007445.2. NCBI lineage: Eukaryota > Metazoa > Chordata > Mammalia > Carnivora > Ursidae > Ailuropoda > Ailuropoda melanoleuca. The sequence continues at coordinate 37,836,864 of NC_048233.1, forward strand.
TGGGATCATGTACCGTGCCTGGCCCTCAGGAAATGATGGCAGAATTGACTCCATTAACCTTGGGGAAAGTGCTGACTGTCCTCAAGTCTCAGCGTCCTCCTTTATAAAAGGTGACAAGATACCCACCACAAAAGGTCAGCATTGAGTCTCTATGTCAGATGTGAAAAATTATCTTATACCCAACATAGACCCCTGTACATAATTAGCTCACTAGAGGCTGATTAAATGCAACGAACCAGTTAAAAATATTAGATTCTGTATCTCTAGTGCGTCTCAGTAAACAAGACAGGCAATAACCCTGATCTCATGGAGTTTATATCTCATAAGCAGAACACAACTGATGACCGGTAAACAAATACACCAGGAAATATTAGGGATCAATGTGTTGAAGAAAATTAAACAGGGTGTTGATACAGAAAGTTACTTAGGTAAGAAAGGTGGTAGGGAAAGCTTCTCAGAGAATGTGATGTTTAGCTGGAATCCACATGAGCAAAGGAACCCAGGGAAGATCTAGGAGAAGAGCACTCTGGGCTCTGCAACAGCAAGTGCAAAGGCCCTGAGGCAGGTACAAGATGGAAGTACTAAAGAGGAAAAGTGAGGTTATATCATGGGATCATTTTGACTTAAAGGAGGAGTAAAAGAGATGCAGTCAGAGAGGTAGGCAAGAGGTAGATCATTCGGACACTTCACAGACTAGGAAAAGGAATTCACATTTTATTCAAAATGCAATAAAAAATATAGAGGTTCTTTTTTTTAAGATTACATTTATTTATTTGACAGAGAGAGAGAGAGAGAGAGAGAGCACAAGCATGGGGAGTGGCAGGCAGTGGGAAAGGGAGAAGCAGGCCCCCCACAGAGTGGGGGGATCCCGATGTGGGACTTGATCGCAGGACCCCAGGATCATGACCTGAGCCAAAGGCAGTCGCTTAACCAACTGAGCCACTCCAGCACCCAGAAACTTTTAGATAATAGCTATTCTGCTCCAGACAAACGCCACAGAAAAATCTGTGGCTCTACTCTCATCCATACCAGCAAAAGCCAAGTAGGGAGCCCAGGCTCCCACCCTCGTGAGGCTGTAATGAGGAGTTCCAACACCGAAGGGGGCTGGTGTGAGAGGACAAGTAGGGAGCCAGGAATTTTACCCCCACTGGCCAGTAACAAGCATGCCAACCCCTCATGGTGTCCACGGACACCACAGAGCAGCCGGACTTCTACCTCCACACAGCAATACTGTGCGCGCTCCCCTTCCCCGATGGCATGGTGTCAAAGGAGACCTAGTGGAGAGTCAGACTTTGTCCTCCACTCAGCAATAAGGAGACTGCCCCACGGCGCTTGGGAGGCTCAGTCAATTGAGCTCCCAACTCTTGATTTCAGCTCAGGTCATCACGTCAGAGTCATAGGATCGAGCCCTGTGTCAGGCTCCATGCTCAGTGGAGAATCTGCTTGAGATTCTCTCTCCTTTTACCCCTCCCCCACCCCGTGCATTCTCTCTCCAAAATAAATGAATAAGTCTTTAAAAAAGATAGAGACTGCCTCTACCACAGTGTCAGCGGAGACCACGTGAGGAAATGACACTCCCATCTCCACCCATCAGTAATGAGGAACCCCCACCCTCACACCCAGCTGTCAACGGAGGCTGAGTGGGGAACCCAGAATTTTACCTCCACCTGATACTAAGAGTGGTGGTGCCCCCCACCCACATCCCTGCCAGAGAAGTGCCAGATTAGATCAGTTTGAACTTTCATACATAATATGAATATCCCCAGGTTTCAATTAAAAATCACTTGTTATACAAAGAAATAGGAATTACTCAAACTGAATGAAAAAAGGGACAATTATTGCCAACACCAAAATGACAAAGGTGTTGGAATGATCTGACAAAGATTTTAAAGAAGCCATGATCAAATGCTTTAACAAGCAATTACAAACATGCTTAAAACAAAGAAAAAATGAGAAACAGAAGATGTAAAGAACAAGTGAAATCTGAGAACTGAAAAATACAATAACTGGAATAAAAATCTCAGCAGATGGGCTCAATAGCAAGAGGAAACAAAGGGGAGAAACAATGAACTGAAAGACAGAACATCATAAATTACAGAATAAATGAATTAATAGATTAGAAACTTTGAAAGCAGCCAGAGAATAATGACAACTTATCTATAAGAAAATTACAATGACAGTGGATTTCTCATCCTAAACCATGGAGACCAAAAAGAAGGGACACAATACTTTTCAGCTCTGAAAGAAAGAACTATCACCCAAGAATCTAATAGACTTACTGAATTCCAGTGAAAATACCTTTCAGGAATGATGTGGAGATCAAAAAATCCTCACATGAAGGAAAACTGAGGTCTTACCAGGAGACCTATCCAAAAAGAATGACTAAAGAAAGTTCTCTAAACAGAAAGAAAACAATTTCGGGGCACCTGGGTGGCTGAGTCATTAAGTGTCTGCCTTCGGCTCAGGGCGTGATCCTGGCGTTCTGGGATCGAGCCCCACATCAGGCTCCTCTGCTAGAAGCCTGCTTCCTCCTCTCCCACTCCCCCTGCTTGTGCTCCCTCTCTCGCTGGCTATCTCTCTCTCTGTCAAATAAATAAATAAAATCTTTAAAAAAAGAAAGAAAGAAAGAAAACAATTTCTTACGTTTTTCCTATATAACATTATTTTCTACAATAAGCTTTCTAAACCATGTTTGAATGTTGAAGCAGAAATTATAACATTGTCTGACATGGTTCTAAATATATGTAGAGAAGATATATGAGACTGCTACAAATAGGAGAGGACAAAGGACATAAAGGGAGGTAAGATTTCTATACTTCACTAAAACTGGTAACATCACAATACAAATAGACTGCAATAAGTTATGTATATATAATGTAATACCTAAAGCAAGCAATAAAAATGCTATATTAAAATATATACTTTAAAAAACATATAGAGATAAATCAAAATGGAATTTTAAAATATGTTCCAGTAACACACAAGAAGGCAAGAAAAAGAAGACAGAAATGAAAAACAGTAAGAACAGAAAACAAAAAATAAAATGGCAAACTTATATTCTAATGTATCAATAATTACATTAAATATAAATGGCCTAAATATTCAAATTAAAAGACAGAGATCGACAGATTGGATTAAAAAACATGACCTAACCATAGCCTGTCTACAAGAAACTTACTTCAAATATAATGATAAAAGAAGTTTGAAAGTAAAAGGATAGAAAAAGGCATATCATGCAAACATTAAACAAAGGAACGCAATCAAAGGAGTGCTAAGTAAAGTAGAATTCAGAACAAAGAAAATCACTAGAAACAAGGAGTGAGATTATATAATGACAAAGGATCAATCCCCCAAGAAGGCATAGCAATTCTAAATATACATGTTCCACACAGCACAGCTCCAAAGTATGTGAAGCAAAAACTGATAGAATCAAAATAAGAAATAGATAAATCTGCAATTAAAGTTGGAGACTTCAACACTCCTCTCTCAACAATTGATAGAACTAGACAAAAAAATCAGCAAGATATAGAACTCAACACCATCAACCAACAGGTTGAGCATTTATAAAATACAAATTATTTTAATTTTCAGCAGAATCCACAGCTTTTTCAAGTGCCCACAAATCATATACCATATTCTGGGCCATAAAACAAACCTCAAGAAATTTAAAATAATTGAAATTATTTCAAGAATAATAAAAGAATACTATAAACAACTCTACACATACAAATCTGACAACTTGGAAGAAATGGATCAAAACACAAACCACCATAATCATTCAATATGACATAGATAATTTGAATAGCTCCATACTATGAAGGAAATTTAATTTGTTATCTAAAAACTCCCAAGAATTAAATATACAGACCAGATTATTTTACTGGAGAATCTGATCTAACGTTTGAGGAAGAATCAGCACCAATTCTACATAATCCCTTCCAAAAAATGTAAGAGGAGAGAACATTTCCCAATTTGTTTTATGAAATTAGTTTTACCCTGGTTCCAAAACCAGACAAAGACAGTACAAAGACCAAATATCCCTCCTGAATATAAATGTAAAAAAATCCTTAACAAAATATTAGCAAATGGAATTCAGCATGATATATAAAGAATTCTATACCATGAATGGGCTTTATTCCAGGGATGCAAGCCTAGTTCAATATTTGAAAAATAATCAGTGTAATCCACCATATAAAAAGGCTAATGGGGAAAAAATTGCATGATCTTATCAATCAGTACAGAAAAGGCATTTGAAAAAATTTAACACCCAAAAAACTTACAGGGGCACCTGGATGGCACAGTTGGTTAAGCCTCTGACTCTTGGTTTCAGCTCAAGTGTGATCTCAAGGTCATGAGATTGAGCCCACGCCCCCTTTGGGCTCTACACTCAGTGTGAAGTCTGCTTGAGAATCTCTTTCCCTCTGCCACTTGTGCTCTCTCTCGCTCTCTCTCTCTCTCACTCTTGCTCTCTCAAATAAATAAATCTTAAAAAAAATTTTAATAAAAAATTTACAAAAATAGAAATAGAGAGGGGACTTCCCTCAGCTTGATAAAGAGAATTTACAAAAAACAAAAAAACAAAAACCACACCTAGCATTATACTTAATGATGAAAGACTGAATGCTTTCCCCCTAAAATCAGAATCAAGGCAGAATGTTCCCTTTTATCACTCTTATTCAACATAATGCAAGAAGATCTGACCAGTGCAATTAGCGAGTGAAATTTTCACAAAAACTTACTCGAGACAGATCATAAGCCTAAAGATAGAACACAAAACTTCTCAAATGCAAAGAGGAAAAAAAAAGGAGAAAACAACAAAATAGAATATTCCAGAACTGTGGGACAATTACAAAGGTATAATACACACATAACAGGAATACCAGAAGGAGAAGAAATATTTGAAGCAATAATGACTGCGAATTTCCCAAAATTAATTATAGACACCTACCCTACCCTTTTCCTGTTCCAGAGCCTCTGAAGCATTCTAGCATACATTCCAGAATACATTCTGATTAGTTTGCTAGGGCTACCATAACAAAGTACCACAGACTACATGGCTTAAACAACAGAAATTTATTTCCTCACAATTCTGGAGGCTAAAAGTTGGAAAGCAAGGTCTCAGTACGGTTGATTTCTTCTGGAGGACTCTCTCCTTGGCTTGTAGAGAGCTGTTTCTTCCACATATCTTCATATGGTCTTCCCTTTGTGTGTCTTAATCTTTTTTTCATAAGGACAACAATCATTGGATTAGGGTCCACCCTGACAACCACATTTTAACTTAACTATCTTTTTAAAGACCCTATCTCCAAAGACAGTCACATTTGGAGGTACTGTGGGGTTAGGACTTCAACATACGAATTTTGGGAGATTGCAATTCAGCCATAACACCTTCTTTATGCCCCTTCATGCAAATTCTTTCTATAATTCCCTCCACCTTCATCTTTCCAAAATTTGTTGATATCTTATTTCCTAATGCCCTGTTGCCTTTCTTTTTGCTGTTCACAATTTATTCATTTGTAATCCTTTACTAGTATTTTAGTAGGATCTGAGAAGGGGAAGAAAAATGAATGTGCTTAAGCCACCATCTTTATCCAGAAGTACCCACCCACCCCATTAATTACCACCTCTGAGAAGTCTTCTTGCTGATATCAGACCACAGCAATCTCTCCTTCCTCTTTACTAATTCATTTAATACAAAACTGTCATCTGTTTCACTATTATTAGCCTTGTGAGTCCACATCTAGGTTTTAAGCTTTTTTTTTTTTAAGATTTTATTTATTTATTTGAGAGAGACAGAGAGAATGAGAGCACAAGCAGGGCGGTAGGGGTGGAGAGAGAGAAGAAGGCTCCCCGCCTAGCAGGGAGCCTGAAGTGGGGCTCAATCTCAGGACCCTGGGATCATGACCTGAGCCAATGGCAGATGCTTAACCGACTGAGCCACCCAGGTGCCCCTAGGTTTTAAGCTTCTTAAAGCAATGATGGCTTTTTATAATTTCTACTCTACCCACTGAAAATCTGGCACAGAGATTAAGTGTTCACTATTTGCTTATAAAAAAAATAAGGTTAATTTGATTAATTTAAAATATGACCCCATTCCTATGACTCCAATTCAATGTTTTACTATCACTTTAATGTAGTGAATCAATGAACACATTACATCATGGACTTCACAACGCACCACCGTATTATACATGCCAGCTTATGGGAGAGTGAAGTTAAGAGAGTCCACATTCAAGTCCCAAAACAAAAAGCACACTGCCATCTCCTGGATCAAAGTTAGTAATGCAGCTCTTTTAAAAATGACAATAATACAGCTCCCACTAAGCAGCAGATCTACAAAAAGAAATTATATATGAAAACGAGACTCTGCTTTCCTTCTAACAAACATTATGGGCAATGTCATTAAAATCAATATTGATTGGGTACCTGGCTGGCTCAGTTGGTTAGGCACCTGCCTTCGGCTCAGGTCATGATCCCAGGGCCCTCATCCAGGCTCCCTACTCAGCAGGGAGTCTGCTTCTCCCTCTGCCTCTCCCCCTGGCTTGTGCTCTCTCTCTCTCTCAAATAAATATTTTTAAAAATTAATATTGATCACTATAGTAATGAAAATCTTAGTCCTGAATTCAGATCATTTACAGCTAGTTAAGTTGATCTGTTAACATGATCTTCCAAGTTCATCTAAAGAGCCTCGTTCCCTTGTATCATTTATTCTTTTCCTGAACTTCCACCAGGTCTGAATTCAAAATGCTCTTGTGGTTGATGATGCCATATGTTCAGTTAGTGACAGCTTTGTTCTGCTTTGCTCTATCAAAAGCAATGACAAATCAAGTGAGATGAAGACAGAGACAGCAAACAGGCACTGCAGCCTGACTTTGAAACATTTCACACTGCAAAGGCTCACGTTTGCTTGACAGACTATACACTCAATTCAAACCTTCTGACTTACTCTGGTTACCCAAATCAGGCTTTCTTGGATGCAAAAGGCGACGACAAGGGTGAGTAAAGAGAGCTAAGTCAAATCCTACGTACCCAATATAAGACACGGAACAAACAAAAAATTTAAAGCCAATGGCCAGCATTTGGGGGAATCACAAGCATTCTCTGCATCCTGTGTTTACTGGATTTTTTTATTCCTTTGGGAAGGTTCTCCAACTGCTCTGAGAAAGACAGGTGGTGTTTTGGTCAAGCAGATCTAAGGTTGGGTGCTACACACTCTTCCTGGGAAGTCCTGGAAGCAGCTGTGGTCCAGGTGCAGGAGCAGAGGCTGCAGACTGAGAGGCTGAGCCCACAAACGTAAAAGCCACCTCCGAGGAGGGAACCTGTGCGGATCTATTAGAGGAGAGGACCTGGTCTTTGCTCCATCTGGCTTAGGCCAGCTGGGAGAGAATTCTGGATTGAGGAAGGGCACTGTGCAAGGAAGCAGTGGCCTCCAGAAGGGATGCCTGCTTTAACGTTTTCTCTCCTAGAATGCCCTGGCGGCATCCTCGAGGGTTCCGTGAAGTCTTGTTAAACTTTGCCCTCTAGTACCACCTGTGTTTGGGAGGCTAACAGAGAGGTCTGTGCCCACACTTGGGCCTGAGCAGGCTTTGAGAGGAGCAGAAGCCAGAAGAAGCTACAAAGGCCAAGGCAGGAAAGCCTGAAGCAGCTGTCCACAAAAAGAGCCGAGGAGAAGCGGACAGGATGGGTCTGCACGTGTGCACACTCGCCGGGGTGGGGGCTGCTGGGAACCCAGGGAAGATGATGTCTTCCAGGGACACAAGGAGAAGGCTCAGGCTATGTTGTGGGGGGGGGTTCAAAGAAATGGATGACCCACGAGAGCTGGAGCCCTTGGAAATACCATGGTGCTGGGTACAGAAGTCTATTTGAATCTGGATTCTGCCGTTTGAGGGCTTCAGATGGCCTTGCTGTTTGGTTTGCAATAGGGCTAAAGGCAGATGGGGGCCACTTACAGCCTCCTACTGAACCTTACCTTCCACTGACCTCAATCTAATTATTACTGGGGTAACAGAGTACCTAATATTGAAATGACTTGGGAGAATGCTCACCCTGGAGACCCACTATACTTACATCAAGGCTGTGAGCCCCGGACCTCATTGTCTCCAGGCCCCGGGCAAAACTGTGAGCCTGTGGGAAGTGGACAGCATCCATGTGCCTTCCTCTTCTCCTCCTCCATTTCCCTAGTTAGATCACTCTTCACTTCTGGATTACTTGGAACTCCATATGGGCTTTGGCGTCCCAAGCCTGCCTTTGGATACCTTCAGCATCCTCCCCAAGGCCTGAGGGTGGTATGGATTTTATCAGATAAAATCATCTCTGCTGAGGGACCAATTAGCTCTTTCAAACAATAATGCCTGGGCCAAGGTAAAACTGCATCTCCATGAGGTCCAGAACAGGTTTCTCAGGCACCGCAGCAGACCAGTGGGGAGATGTATTTGGCAAAAGGGGCCCTCTAATGCTTGTTGGTGGCCGTCTAATCCAGGTCTGGGGCTGAGGACATGATCAAGCCTATACCCAAGCAGAGTTTGTCCCACAATACTGCCCTGGGTCTCAAATTATAGGCTTTTAGGGCTAAAATCAGGTCAGCAGCAACTTCAGCCGGAGAAACAGACTGGCACATCACTTTATTGCTAGGCAGTAAATGGATGAGTCCTTCCCTTTGGTCCTCTTGCCATCCTGGTAAGCTAACTCCTGCCCAGTGAGCAGTGACTAATGACAAAGAATTCAAGGATGTTTAGCACTCACAAAAGGCTTGATACAAAGTATAGACAAGAGGATTGAACATGGTATTCAGGATATTGAACCAATGACCACAGAACTATGACAACTTCTCAACTTGTCTTTCTCCTGTGGCAAATGCACCACTTTACCATAATCCAGGATCTGCCTTGACTTCATGGATATTATAGTTTTTGCTCTGATGTTATAGGACATGCATATCCCAGTGAGAAACTGTCCCAGTGAGAAATACTCAAATCACCACATATTATTTACATATATGGACTCCTTAAAGGAAAAATCAAAACAATTTACTGATGATGGAAAACACGAACCAAGGAAACTAGAAGAAAAACAGACCTAGTATCATATAGAGACCCTTAGCCATTTCCCACCACTGTACATACATGTGCACACACACACACACACACACACACACACACACACACATACATCTCCCCCTACTCTGCCCCAAGGAAGGACAGACATTTCTACACACTCCTTTCTGACTGCATTTTGTGACATCTCTTCCCTTCAAAGTCCAGCCTGTTACTTTATTTTAGATCCAGGACCTGTGCACTATAGGACTGAAGGGAAGAATTCCCCTCCCCCCCCCACACCCTCCTAGTCCCTAGAAAGACTTTGTGACCCTCTAGAAAAACAGATTCTGCTTAGTATAGGAAGATGGAGCTTCTGGTGTGGCCATAGCTGGGCACTGACTCTGATGAGTGCTCCCTGGCTAGACATTTGCCCAGGGACCTCACAGAACTCCCTGCCTAACCACACCCAGGGACGCCAGACAACTATGGCCACGGCAGTGAATCCGCTGGCTCAGAACAGGGGCTAAGTAAACACTAACATCCTTTCCTGTGTGCCAACTACCCAAGCCAACCACCATGTTGCCCGGCACAGAGGAGGTCTGCAGGACCTATGTGTTAGTCAAGAGAATGAGCTGAAGAACTCATGCAGGACCAGACTTAACAAACTGTTGGCCACACTCCATTCCTTCACCCCATCCTCCTCCCAGGTTCCAATACGGAACACCACCATCAAAGGTTAGAACTTCACTTTTCCTACAAGTGCTGGGAGACTTCTACAGACACTGAAGAGTCAGCGTCTTGCTAAGAAATAAAAATTCACTCTCACTTGGCTTCCTATCAGCATGCTGTCTGTCATGTTTGCGCTATTTTCTGAAGCTACAGTGGGTGGCAGGGATACCAAAGAAAGGCCAGCTGCCAGCCTGCTTCTCCAGCCACCCTACTTTTGTATTATCGCGAAGATTGCTTGGCCGTGATAAAGTGTAGAAGGAAGTGTACGAGTGTCTGGGTCAGACTAACCTCCCTGTGACTCCCAGCTTCTCAGACCAACCTCTCTCTGAGCCTGTTTCTAGGACTGAGATAATATGTGCAAAGACCCCAGTACGGTAGTGCATATAAATGGCGGCTAATATTATCACTAAGCCTGTTGGAACTGTGAAGACCAATAAAAGAGAGTTCCACATGAGAAACAAAATTCCTATTCCCTTTCCACACTCATTTAGAATGCAAAGAACATTGGAGCAAGGGTGTGGAGGTCTCTGAACATAATCTTGCGAAATAGAATTAAAATAATCCCCATTGATGATGAAAAGGTCTTTAATGTTCAGGAAGGGCTTTGAGCCAAAGTTAAAAGCCTATTCATCTGGATACTTCATCTCATTCCGTAGTACTTGAATTCATTCATTCATTTATTCGGCAAATATTTATTAACTTCATATTATATGCCAAGTAATGTGCTTTGCAAGCCATCCCTTGGAAACACATCGAATGTCTATAATCCCACTGAAATGCAGACTGAATCTAGTTCCCATGGAGTCCACACTCGATGGTTTGTAGCGCTGAAAGTCGAGTCATAATATCATTACTGGATTCCATGAGAGGGGACCTGATAGAAATTTCTAGAACCACTACAAAGTTTTGAGTTATGTCGCTATTCGCATGACTCTGGGCAAGTAATTTAACCTAAGAGCTGCCCCACGTACAGTTTCAAGGGTCACAAGGGATCAACTGAATGTCAAGAAGACTGTGCTGCACCAGGGGCACGTTGTGATAAAAACTCTACCTTCTCCTATGGCCCTGATTCTTTGGGACAGAGTTCCAGAGGTAGTCTCAACGGTACTGCAAATTCCATTCTGGTACCTCATCAGCACAAGGGCTGACTCATCTACCCTCGCACGTGTTTCCCTCACTCTGGCTACAGGATGGCCATTTTTAAAATTCTCCCTTTCGTAGGATCAAATTAATTCAGATTCACTTCTGCCTGGTGTTGGTGGGCAAGACACAGCAACAACTGTCTGGAGCTTTCCTCAGCTCTCATTCAGTGAACGTTCACTGCGTGCCTACTCTGTGCTCTGTCCCTGCAAAGCGGTCTCCATCCTGAGGGAGGAAGCGAGGCTCATTACTAGGAGAGAGCCAGACCCGGTCAGTAGCATCTGATAGACTTCAGTAACTTATCGGCAGCTGAGAATCTTTTATGATTGATGACAATTTTACTATCTTTCACTATTTCTTACTGTCTCTACCCAACCTTTATTATTCTTCTCATTTTATCCTGTTCACCTGCCCCACATCACCCCAAAGGTTTCCTAGTTTTATAGAACTACTTTCCCCCACCAGCGGCCTCAGGGTCACTGCCAATGTGTTCATCAGCTTTGGGGATTTTAACTGTCAGTGAATGAGGCAAGCAGTAAGGAGAAGATTAAATCAGAGCTCAGACGTATCTTCCTCATTTATGCTATTCCCTCAAGAGATAATAAACCAAAAGCAGGATTCCAATGAGGCCTAAATGTATAGTTTTATCCATGTCGATTGCCTGACTGCCTGCTTCCTTTGATTTTCCTCTCTGACCCCTCAGGCTGGTATTTCAGAAGCATGAAGTTTAAATGCCAGAGCATCATCAGAGAAAATACAGGAGCTTCCAGGAGACACACCAGCTGACAACTCGACTTCTTACTGTCCTCCCCGAGCTATCTCCGGAGGGCACGGGTCTGGGCCTTGCTGTGCTACTGGGGAACGGTCACAGCGGTTTCCATTCTGCCACTTTGCTGTCCATCTGCAACCCCTTGGCAGCTAGACACTGTCACCCCTCTTCCACCTAACCAGATCCTCCGTGCCCTTCCCGCTGCTCAGACCCCACCTCCTCCACACAGTCCGTACCTCCAGCTCCAGAACCATCAGTCCAGTCCCTTCAACACAGCCCGCAACGCGGCACCGGTCACGGCAAAAGCACAGTGCTGAATCCGTGAGCCACAGGGAATCGACTGTCCCACCTCCCACGTTTGGCTGGCTGCAAACAGTGAGGGAGACACACAGAGACCGAGCCCTCCGCCCCGCGACCTGCAGTCCCCTCCAGAGCTGCACAGTGAGACACCAGGGAGGGCTGGACACACACACAAGCTTCATTTGTGTTGTTGGCAGGGTGTGTGTGTGTGTGTCTGTTATTAAATATGGATACCCTAAGAGAAATACAGATGGAATAACACTTAATGAATAAAACGACCCAGAGGTCTTTCTCAGCCTCCATAGTCCGCATCAGCTACTGAAGGGGTCCAGATACTTGAGGTGCTCCTAACTTCAGGGGCAGCTGTTTTCAGAAGAGGGCTGGGGAACTCGGAGCCCCGCCAGCAGCTTAGGATCAGGAGTGTGCATGGCCCGCTCTACAAACGTAAAAGTGATCCATCTTGTTAAAAGTCTATGGTTAGGCTGCTGTTAGGGCTAACTTAAAGTGAGGCTTTCCATCCTCATGCCTCAGGGGTAAATAACTGAATTTTTAAACTTATATATAATTCAAAACAATCATGTTAAAAAGGATTGCTAATCAAGTCCTTTTGTTGCCCCAAATTATTATTTGACAAAATATAATCAAACTGATTTTGGAATAACCTATACCATGTGTAGCTTCATTTTTTTTCTCCTTTACAAGTGACTACGCTGAAAAAGTTGTGAATGGTGTGATTCGCCAGTGATTTAGAAATTTTGCTCTATTTTGCCACGTGCTTTAGAACTTACTTCAGAAAAACAACTAAATCTCACATCTATTTCAAAAAGCAAAAGCTCCTGAAAGTCAACTTTCCACACCATTTCAGATTTTTTTAAAGCATGAAAACAAGTTTTATTTACCTCTATAAAGATTAGCTGTCGCAAAATATCTGCCCTCCGAGCCACACAGGTAGCAGCCCGAAGAGAAAGGAGGAGATGGTATAGAATAAACTAAATCAAGAATTTCTTCACGGGGTTGTTTCAGTATCACTGAATCTTACTAAGGAGAAACCCACTGCTTAGCAAAGGGTGTAACACACCCATAGCTCCCCAGAACCAGGGTTGTGTGATTTGAGGGTCCTGCATTAAATAGTCACAGTGAGAGAAGAATCACACCAATAATAGTAATAACATAGATCAATCCATCGATAAACACGAACTCAGCCTCTGTCTTCAACAAGGCCGACGCTAGCACCAACACGTAAGACAATATCGGGACCTTCATCTAGCTTAAAATCTAGTACGGAGTCAGGATATGCTTGCATGAAAAGTGAGTAAAAAAAATGAAAGGAGATGTAGTCAACCAACTCAGACTCTGCCCCACCTGCCACCTCCCATGATGTATGGAATTGCTTACAACCCACAGGGCAATCGGGACGCTCACGACCATGTCACATGACCTTCAGCTATGCTGATCCCTCGGCCTGGACACTCTCCCTCCCATTTGTGCACCTGGACCTTATGGCCCGCTCAGTGCCTTCTCCAAGCCCCTCCTGGGGCACCTGTAACACTGTACGGTAGCTGCTGCTTCCTGACTCCCTGGCTTCACTGGCCATTACCTGAGGGTAGCAGCTCTGTCTCATTTTCCCCAGTGCTTAGTCCCCTGTGTCACCCTCTGCGGTCTCTACTTCAGTGAACGAAACCACCACCCTCTGGGAAAAAATCTGGGCAAGATCTTTAATGCTTCCTTCTGCTTCTCAACTTCTCTCTCACCTGAACATCCAGCCCACACAGGCTCAAGGGGTCGCACGAGTCAGGAAGCACTGACGCTGTATCCGGAGATGCCGTCCACCAGGCAGCGCGAACAGGTGCTCGTTGGAGTGAAGCCCTGAGTGTGGCGGTCCTGAATCCACTGCCCAGTCTCACCTGTTCTACTTCCTAACTATTTCTCCATTCTTATTACTTCTCTCCCTCCTTATGGCTAGTTCAGAATACCATAATCCCTTACCTTAACTACCCAGAAATCTTCCAACAAGTGTCCCTGACTCCAGTGTCCCCATGCAACTGTTCTTCCCACAGCAGCCAAAGGAAACGTCACAAAATAGAAACCTGACGGTCACTAGCTCCCCAGCTCCCTCATGATAAAGTCCCGATGTCTCCTATGACCTGGCCCTGCTTTCTCCAGCTTCATTTCTTACCACTGTCCAGCTGCCACTCCATGCTCCAAATTAAAGTTGTCAAACACGTCTCATATTTTGCATCTGCTATTTCCTGTGACCCCCTTGGTATTACCTGTCATGGCATTTATCACACTGTTTATTTGTATCCCCCATGCCACTTTAAGCTTTATTAAAAGGCGAAATCCATTTTTAGTGCCTGGCATTATATGCACACTCAATAAATACTTGTTAAATTAACAAATGAATGAATCAAACAAAAGTTTCATTAATACTAAATTTTTTAATGTCACTTTAAACAGAATTCTCTAAGAGAGGTCAAACATTAAGAAATTGTAAAAAGGTAATCTGAGCTTTGGTATTGTGTTCAGAAATGCCTTCTGTTAACACAGATTAAATAGATTTGTAGGTCAGGAGTAAAATCTTTCTCAAATGCATTAGCATAAATTACTGAACAGGGAGGACTTGGGTATACTCTACCCATTCGCTGAAATTAGTGCAAATGAAGCAAGACTGGGAGGAGGCCAATAAATAGTAGGCATGGTATTTCTGTCAACAATGCAAGACTGTGATTTAAATGATGCTATCAAGTAAGAAGATACAATTAACAGTGAGGAACTACATTTTTAGAAAGAAATCACTTGGGAAACTCCTGCCTTTGTGTCTATGTCATTAATGATATTACTATCATTAACAAAAATAACTCAGTGCTAACGTGGCAGGCACTGTATTAAATGCTTATATGTATTAGCACATTTATCCTTCCGAGAATCTTTGAACTACGCACTTACTATTTTTCTAATTATATGTAAGAGGACACTGAGGCTTACGGAGGTTGAACAACGTGTCCAAAGTCACAAGCTAGGTAAGTGCAAATAGGATGTCTACTTAGGTCATGGGACTGTACAAAATGACTCTTTACCACCGTGCTATTTTGCAGTAAGGCAACACACAGTAGGACATTCCCTAAAGACTATACTTTATTCCAACAACATTTAGGACAGGAGGGTAACTGTAGTAATAACAACAGTAACTTGGTAAGTGCTTACTGTGTATCCGGGTGCTGTTGCAAACACAAACCTGTCCATTCCTTTAATCCTAGCAGTCGTCCAATGAGGCAGAAACTATCAGTATGCCCACCCACAGCTTAGGAAACCAAAGCACAGATAAATGATGGGTCCAAGGCCCTAAAGCCAGATGAAGCCAGAATTCAAACACGAGAAGTCCGATTCCAAAGCCTTTTGTCTTAACCGCTATGTGAAATTATCCCTGGGGGAAAACAGGTTAACATTGAAAAATAATAATTAATGCAAATTCTAAAGTAAATCACGGGATCTATACGTATTCAGTCCAGTCTCTACAGAAGTAACGCAACATAAATAATAAATACTGCAGCCTGGAGTAGTTCAAAGAGCTACAGATACCAAGTAGGAGACAGCACATTCTGAACCTGTTCTGCTATTTTTTAGCTCTGATCGCGGAGCCATTTACTCTCTGAATCTCCTCTTCTTCTGTTAAAAATGGCAATCAGCCAGCAACAGATGAATGGATAAGGAAGAGGTGGTATATGTCTACAATGGAATACTACCCAGCCATCAAAGAATGGAATCTTGCGGTTTGCAAGGACATGGATGGAGCTAGAGAGCATTGTGCTAATAAGCAAGTCAGTCAGAGAGAGACAAATGCCCTATGATCGCACTCGTGTGTGGAATTTAAAACAAAATAAATGAGCAAAGGCAAAAAAAAAAAAAGAGAGACAAACCAAGAAATAGACTCTTAACTATAGAGAATAAGACTGATGGTTACCAGAGGGGAGATGGGTGGGAGGATGGGGGAAACAGGTGAAGGGGATTAAGAGTACACGTGTCATGATGAGCACTGAGTAATGTATGAGCTCAATCACTATATTGTACACCTGAAACTAACATAACACTGTATGTTGACTATACTGGAATTAAAATAAAAAACTTAAAAAAAAAATGGCAATCACACTACCTGCCCTGACTACTTTGTAAGTTTCTTCTAAGGATCACATAAGAAAATATATGAAAGAACATTTTTGCCTTTGGGAAGTTTTTCTGAACATCAAAATCAACTTATTTAATGACTTGAGAAAAATTCAAGTCATTCAAAATTCAATAGTTATCGCTCATGTATAAGCTATACATAAAAGGCTCCATTTCGTTACCTTTTCATATGCCATAATACAACACATTTAGCAATGCATAACACTAAAAACTTCTATCCTAAGTGCACTGTAAAACACTGAGGCTATACAAGTTACAATCATTTCAGTAATTTATACCATGAACTGGGGAAATTATCTTTGTAAATAGATTACGATTATTACTCAAGCAATTTTAAGCATATGTATGATGCAATAAAAATAACCGACAGTACAAAAATCTTAAATTGGATGGTCTTATTGATGCTGGTAACAGCTAAAGGATAATAGTAACTAATAGTAACAACCTGGTAGCCTCTAAAATTAACTTGGTCTTAACATTTACAGTATATGCCCAAAATTTGCAAGGGTGCTATTTTAGACATTTGCTGAAGTTGGTTCCTATGGTAAAATTCAATTAAGTTGCATAAATATCAATTGAGCACCTAACTATGTGCAAAGGACTGTGTCAGGTACTATGCAAAACCAGGATGAGAATACTAGCCCTGCTTTCAAAACTTACAGACACCACCCTCAGACACAACACATATACGCAAGCTATATGCTAATGACTACTTTAGACGTTCCTAGTTTTTAAAATGTTTACACTTTGCTTTAATCATTATTTGCCTTTCGATGACATATAATGTGGATATCATGAGGGAAAAAAACTGCAGCATGAACACTTAAGGATGCTGTGATTCTTCAAGTAACCTCTTTAAAGTCTAAATAATCTCCTTTCACGGTAAATACTAAAAATACACATCCTGTAAATAAATATTTTTATGTTAGAGAACTAGCACAATATTAAAACTTTTATAAAGAACAATCTATCTACTTAACACCCTCTATATAACTATAACTTTATTCGTATGCTAATGAAGCAACCTTGTCACGTGCCTACAAAAACTTAAGAAAATATAAAAATAATGTTAAAATTACGGGGCACTGAAGAATGCATCTAGATTTAGAATTTTAAATGACATAAAATACTGATCTTTACAAATATACGTCATTATATTTTTATTTTTGGAAAATGACTTACAAATAGTTCACCTGAGTACATTTCTCATTACGTAAGTCACAATTCACTATGTATAGTTAATTAACTTATGTCTAAAGATAATCTTTTCCTGTATGATTTCATTTTCTTAAAAAGCAAAATACTTTATTTTTGGTAAAAAAATTTACATATGAAAGTCAAAGACAATAATTTCGGTAAAAATGAAAATCAACCACCATATCTTTTCTTGAGTTCTTCAACAGACTTATCCTTCAATCCTGATTGGTCTATGTGATTGAACAATACATGTGCAACTGAAAAAAGAAAAAAAACTCATTTTAATCTCCATTTTTTAAAAACTAAATGAGATAAAAATTAAAGAGAGTAATCTGATTTGTCAAACAAAACTTTTTATATTTTAAAGTAATAACCATTAGGATTATTTATAAATTCTAATTCAGATATTTAAAAAGCTAATCAGAGAAAATTATATAGATTCTTCCAGAATATTTTGTAAAAAATTTCCCCTACTTTCTCAATAACATGAATCTTGCAGATTAAACTTAACTCATTCTGTACTACCTTAAACATTTTTGTCCTCTGTAACAAGTATACTTTATTTACTTAATATTTCAATTAACGGTTTTTCAAACTGAAACCATTTTATTTTAAAAGAAAATTTTGTATCCACTACTGTAAATTGAAACTTTACAGTAATTGAAATAACAGCTGCAAAATCATGTTAGCTATATATTTTTATAATATCCAATAAAATATATAACTATTAAAAATCACAACAAAACTTGCCTATAAATCATGTAAAATCGTCTTTCATGCCACTGCATGGTCCACACTCAACACTTTGGAAAACTCAGTACAGTTCAATATTAACACTGGCTACCAGTTGTTACTGACAAAAAAGGTAAGAGCAGCTAATACTGACTGAATGCCTAGTTACACTCCAGGAACCATTCCAGGTGCTCCCCACGTTCAGCTTAGCTGACAATGGTGGCCCAACCGAGATAGCACTATTGGTAAGCCAGTCTAAAGAACCAACTCACATTCTTTGAGTACACTTGTGCTTATCACATTACAGCACCAAGAAAAGCATTTACTCGGTGCGGTTATACTGACAGGCTGTTCCGCACTAAGCAACGATCTACGCCGTGAGGCCCAGAGAACAAGGTATACAAGGTCCCTGCTCTCGTGGAGCTTTCATTCTATGAGGGGGAGAGAAATAATAAACAAATCCATGAAAGATTTTCAGCTCGTTACATATTACGAAGAAAAATAAAGGAGGGTAAGAAGCCAGAGGGTGATAAAGGGAGGCGGGCAGTTATTTTGAGTAGCTCTGTTGAGGAAGGGTGTCTCTGAGGTGGCAACTCTGAGGTGGAAACGGAATGACGTGAAGAAGGCAAGGGGAAGGTATTCTAGGCCGTGGAAACGGCCAAGTGAAAAGCGCTTAAGGCCAAAATAAGTTTACCAGCTTGGTATATTGGAAAATATAAAGTCCGTGTGGTGGCACAGAGTAATCAAAAAAAATAGTAGAAAAGGTTAGAATAGTAATAAGAGAAGCTGGTATTTTCAGGGAACTTCAAGGACTGTTTCTGAGTAAAGATAAAACAGAAACGTCTTTTAATTTAAACCTATTTAAAAATCTCATGTTTTTAAAATGATGTGTCCACTTCTCTAAGTACAACGTAAAGAGTATTTTTCTTAGTGATTCAGACTCATTCAATGTCGCTGCTAGAAACATAAACACACAAGAAAAGGAGCCCGAGCTATGTTTAGGTTAGGAGATATACGAAAATGGTACATAGAGTTTCTGCTATTTTTAAAACTAAAAACCCGGTACTCTTGCATTCTAGTACTTTTTCTTTTTCCTAAAACTAGAATAAAGCCCAAAACTCTTAAGTAATTGAGGTTCCTGCAGAGTTTGAAGTTACTTAAGGTTTCCCTAAACTGACACTTCATGGGAAAAACCGAGACGTAGAAATAGATAAGGAATAGAATTCTGCAAGATCATCACCTGCCAACTGTCCCCGACTCTACAATCCAGCTGCACTGTACTTGTAATTTTCTGAAGTCAATTTGTTCTTTCCTGCCTCAGAACGTCCGCACACATCATTCCCCGGGCTAAAACTCTTCCCCACCCCTTTCATCTCATTGACTCCTGCACGTCTTTGAGGAGTCAAGTTCAATCAAACACACACAAGCAAACAGGTTCTCACAGACTGGGTTGACCTCCCTTGCACCCATGCCCGGTGACATGCGTCTGTAGTGGGTACCCTTCACGTGTTCCACCACAGCAAGCTCTCAACCGTTACACTTTAATGCATTTTCAAGTAGAGAAGTCCAGACTTATATAAAGCCGGGACTACCTGACTTTAAATCCTGGGTCCGGCTTCTTATCTAGGTGAGCTTGGTCAGGTTCCTTACCTCTCTATCCTTGCCTCAGTTTCCACCTTTGTAAAAGGGAACCGTTTATCATGCCTAAACCTCATAATGCTATTGTCAGGATTAAAAGATGTGATTTTACTTAACTATAATTCAATTACACTTTATTGTGATTAATTTAAATTTAATTGCATGTATCTTAGTAAATATTCAATAAATGTCCACTATACTTGTTGAATAAATAAAGCAACATGTCAGAATAAAGAGATCTGGAAAAGCTTTCTTCACAGACTTACTTTTTTTCTCAGGTTCTGACATAAACATCACTGCCATATCAAACCTCTTTAGTTCAGAAAGTTTCTGTAAGATTTCAAAGATGAGTGATGGCTCTTCTTTCCTGAAACAATCCACATATAAAACAAATGATTAATTAAAAGTAGCTCATGTAATTCAGTTTTTATAACACTATATTTCTAATTATATATATAAAAGGTCTTCATTTATCTTTCTTCCCCTGGATGTGGTCTACATGTTAAGTGCCCAAATGAAGAGATATATCAAGTCAATTGAAGAAACTACAATTTTCTTAATTGTGAGGCTTAGCACAGACTTTTTATAGTTTATTTTTTATTTAAATTCAATTAATTAACATATAGTGTATTAATAGTTTCAGAGGTAGAGTTCAGTGATTCATCAGGTGCATATAACAGCCAGTGCTCATTACACCATATAGCACAGACTTTATTAATTTGCTATCACATTTGTCACTTCTACACCTTCCTTTAAGAAAAAGTTTTCAAGTCCTTTTTCCTCCTACCTAATCATTTCCCTTTTTATTGCTTGCACTTGTCCTCTCTTCACAACTTCTGCAATGGTGAAATTTACTAGAGAGCTAATTTTGCTATACAGAAGATGGTAATATGACATCAAGGAGAATGACTTTCCCAAGTCACTAGAAATAGCATAACATTACAATATGCAGGTATAACAAAAAAAATCCACTTACTCAATATAAAAGTCATGCAGAATTTTAATGATTTGGTTGAATACATCTGGATCTAGATTTTTCTGAAACAACTTAGGATACATGGATGGTTCAATTTGCTTGGAAAAGATACAAAGAGTTAGAAAATTACATCATGGCAACATTCACATATCACAAATTATGTACATAACAACCGCTTAGGTGAATATAGGAAAGAATAACTGTTACGCACTAGTCCTTACTGAATAATAATGGGGTCACCGTGCAACGTAACTGTGACGGAAGGACAAAAGTCAAAGGAACTGTAAGATAACCACTCTGTTTAAGGTAGAGAAAAACCTCCTTGAACAGAGAGACGTTTCCTAAGAGAGACAGGAAACATGAGAGAGCTCTCAAGGAGCAATAAAAATAACTAGACAGTTTAAAAAATAGAATTACATTAGCTAATGTACTTAGAAGTAATTGTATACTAGAAAATTATAAGGGATTACTACTATAATCAGACTTGAAAAAGACAATGCTAAAATCCATTATTTGGTAAATTTCATAGGATCTGGTTCTTTTTCTTGGAGCAAGTAAGAGCTCATTTTCAAGAGAATGATTGTCTAAATATTGCAAGCAGTGCTTGGGGCACATGGAAGGCACTCAATGTAGTTTAACTTCTTCCCCCATCTTGAAGAATGAAGAATTAAGTTTACGTTATGATTTCTGAAATTAGATTAAGTTATATTAAACCACAGAATTTAACACAGAACCTATTTCCAGAGGTTTCCTAGTTGCAAACATTTAAAACGGTCTGGCCAAGGTAATACATGCAGGAGGCAAGGAAGGGTCCTACAATCATGTTACACAAAAAGTAGATACAGTACTATTTGTACAACACTAGTGATGAAGTTTTTTGACCTTTTACTTAAACGAACTACTAGCTTCCTCTTTCTTACCTTCAAATACTGATACAACATATCCGGAGAATTTTTCAGTTGTCTGAAATCAGATTCAAGCTGGAATGAGTTTGCAGGAACTGGAGGAAGAACAGCTGTGACAAACTGAGCAGGTGTCTTGTCTATCTCCGCAGAAATCTTCTCACTGAAAGACTGACATACATTCTGTTTCAAGTTGACTTGAGGTCTGAAATATTTCAGAGGCATCAAACAATTAGAAAAGAACCACAAATAAAGCTTTTCTAAGGAAACATCAGGAGACATTTTTCAATTTCTGACTTTATTAATACAGTATTGTAACTATTTGTATTCTACATGCAGTAAATTCTTTCAGCTGATAAAAATAGACCTATATCTTTGGCAAGACAGATTATGCTTTAGCCAATTTTCACACGCTGGCAATGTAGTGACTGTTCTCATCTGTTGGGCTAATGCAGCCTGGCCACCATTTCTATGTATTGCGTTACTACATCACATCACATATACTCACAACTCAGCCTTCCAGAAATCTGAATTATCACAGTTTCAAGAAAGATAATCCCAGACACCAAGAAATGCTTCCTCCTTCAAAAAAATCCACCTCTTAAGTTTTCCCCAAATCACTAAATAATCACTATCACTTTAAATAAAACCACTCAAATTAAACATAAAAAAAAAATTTTAACAGGATTACTGAGTGGCAATACAAGAATGTAAGAACAAAGTTTCAACATCCCCAAATAAACCTAATTAATCTAGATCTTTTATATTCTCACCATTAAGCAAATACATGACTATTATTTAAAATTCCACACATAATTTAAAGAGCCCCCAAGTAATCTTAAATATTAATGGCTAGAATAATGATGACTAAATTCTACATTTTTTATGAAGCTTCCTTTTAAAAACTTATTTCTGCTGAATTAAAAAGTAAAATGCATTTACTGAAGTTCTAGAATAAAAATGCACAAAGTAAGTTGTTCAAGACACTTTCTTACCTCTAAATTCCCCACTACGGTATAGCAATAGTGATCATACCTTAAAAGCAAAACGTTTCTTACGGCTAAGTACAAATAAAGATCTAGAATGTGAAGTTGGGCAGTTCAAAGAATTACGGTGATAAGCACAAACCAGAAGTCTCATCAGTTAATACCAATTTTCTAGTGAATTATTACCATTCTAGATGAGTATCAAGTAAGAGTATTTCTCCTGGGGCACCTGGGTGGTGCAGTCAGTTAAGCACCCAACTCTTGGTTTCAGCTGAGGTCGTGACCTCAGCATCGTGAGATCAAGCTCCACATCAGGCTCAGGCTCAGGGCGGAGCCTACAGAAGACTCTCTCCCTCTCCCTCCGCCTCCCCCCTTGCTCTCACTCCCCCCCCTCTCTTTAAAATGAATAAATAAATCTTTAAAAAAAAAGAGAGAGAGTATTTCTTCTACTCACGGCAGGGCTGAAGTATCACTGATTTCTTCTATTTTCAATACTTTTGCTCTTGGAACATCACTTGCGGGCAAAAGGTCATCTTGGCTTGAATTCTTCGTACCCGTAGAGCCTGCACTTGCTGTTCCGTTGGCCACAGTAACAGGATCACTCTGTGCAGCAGCAGTGCTACCTGGCACGTCAATCGTCTGTATCAAATTGCCAGTCTCTTCAATAATAACTTTCTTGAGTGGTTTCTAAAACAATTAAAATCAATTCTTTAAACCGACATATGGAGGTTTCCTATTTTAGGGTCACAAATGAAAAGGCTGCCGTGTTCTTACAACTAATATCTGCTCCATATTTACAGCAGGTACTTAGATTTTAATTTCGTAGACTAACAGTTATAAGTCAGTCTGATGGCTAGATAGACGGGCGTCATACTCCGAGAAATCAAAGAATAAAAAGATGCATAGCACCAGCACATGTAAGTCTGAATGGGAGAAAGCAGAGACGTACGTATACATCTTTCCAAGGCAATGGGACGCATGCCGTAAAAGGTGAAAGCGCCACATGCGAAGAGAACACAGAGGAAGGAAGATAAACAGCGGCATCAGGAGAGTCGTCCCAGAAAACTACACGTGACTGGCAATGTGGAAGGGCACAGCATGGTCAGTGGAAAGCTGGTGCAAGGGGAGGAGTGCGGGGGACAAAGCCTGAAAGGCTGCTTAAAGACAGCTTATAAAGGAATTGTGAGCCATGTCAAGGAGTTTGGACTTTATCCTAGAGGCAACAAAGCCAAGAAATTTTATGGCCAAACCTACAGTGGGCTAACTGAAGGCAAGCAGAACAAAGTCAGACAGTAACCAGTATTCTGTACGAAACAAACTAACATTAAAATCTAAGTAGATTTAAAAATAAGCAAACAAACAAAAAACACCTAAGTAGATTTTCTAAATATGTAGCTGCTGGATAAAACCAGCCCAGGATTAAAGATTTGCCAAATATATTCACAAAGTTGTTAAGACTTGACCACAATGGTTTCTAATTTAACAAAATAAACAGGATTCACTATTTCAATCATTACAAATGTCAAACATGTTCAACTTCTTCTTAAGTTTACATATAATACTCTGTTATTTTTAATAAAAAATTTTTTCAATTTATTCTAAGTGTTCATTCCAAATGTATGATTGAATTTTAAATCAAAAAGTTGTAAATATAAAAACTTTAGACATATATATTAAACTCACTGTTAAATCCAGACGTCCTATTAACACAGCTAAGACCTAACAGTAACAACCAAGTGTTACTGGATGAACGAACATAAATTTTTAAAAGCTATTAGCAAAACTGTTAACAGAATCCGAGCAGCAGTTCTATTTAAAGTACAATCGTGTTAGGCTGAAGCCTTTGCCTTGCTGAGAACTCTCAACAGCAGCAGTCTGCCCCGAAGATACTAACCAAGAATGGGCATGTGTTAGTGCTGTACACAGACTATAATTTCTGACAGGCAGTCATCGTTGGATTAAATCAATACAGTCCCATTTAACACCAGATCCTTTCATTGACAACAGATGTGTAAACATGATCCTAATTTTAAAATTTCCTAATCAGTGGTCTCTAAGAAGTGCAGACCAGTGGGTACTGGGAGCTTCTGAGGGCTACTGATGGTCGGGAGTGATGGGGCGGATGACAGTCCGCTGGTTAACAGGAGTGAAGCACAAAAGGTATCACTACAGAAAGATTTAAGAAAATAGGAAAGATTCAACTAACCCTTTCTCAAAATGAAGATTTAGATGCATAACACTGTTTAGCTCTGTGTCATGGCCATTTCAAGAAAAGGAAGAGAAAAATAAAAATAAACAGAAAGGGAGAAAGAGAAGAGGAGGGACCAAGGAGAAAGGTGAAGTTTTGCTATAAGAAAACAGAAAAACGAAAATAAAAGAAAGTATTTCAGCAGAGACTACAAGATCAGGAGACCCTTCATTTACTACCACCTATCCGGGAACCCCGGGTCCCAGGTGATCCACGTCACCGCTCTCCTACCCTCTCTCCAGACAAGATTCGCCAAAAGCACTCCCAGGCTGTCAGCCCTTAAAACAGACCTCCCTGGCCTAGGCTCGCATTTGACTCAGGTAATCCCAGGGCTCTCCCTCTACTTCCGGGACCTTCCTCTCTTCTCTGACCACTGTCCCCAGTGGTCAGCTTGTCTCACAAATACGCGACTGACAAGGAAATTAATATTCATTTCACCTAAACCTGCCTTAGCATTAATGGATATTATTTCCTTTGATCGAAACTAACCTGTGAATCATCCTCACAAGGAAAAAATGTTAGGATCTCACAGGGATTAGGTAACTTGCCCAAGATTTCAAAGTTTATAAATTGGGGCTCAAATCAACTCTTAAAAACATTACACCAAACTGCATCTTCTATTTTTTAAATAATGCCTACATTTTTATTACGAAGACCTATTACAAAAATAAACAGCAAATTTCCCCCTTCCTGCTAAGATATTGATTTTGTTTGTTTGGGATGATTTATAGAATGGTTTACCCCAGATCTTTCATTTCATAGAGGTGTTCTGTTTTGAGATCTTGCCACAAAAGACTTAAACACACGTTGCATTTTCAAACTATTAACATAAATTGATTTTTAAAGTGAGGGAGAAGAGAACCCAACAAATGTAAAAAGCTCCTTATATACTGGCCATGGGACATCACACATACAGGTATTTGATATACCACTTGGCCACGTGTTTGTAATTATGGACAACAAAGTCTGACAAAGGCTTTTTTAAACCTTGTGAATTAATTTTTTGGGAAAATACCTTACAAAGATGTAAAAGGTTAAACCACTTTTTTAAAACCACTTTTAAAACATTTAATCAGTTAAACAATTAATTGAAAAGAATCGCAGCACGTTAACATAATGTATGAAAATGAATACAATCTATAAAGGCAACTAGATCTATGCCTGGTCATGAAACAAGTACTATCTCAGAAAATCCAAGAACAGTCACAATAAGAACATGGGGGGTGTCTGACTGGCTCAGTCAGTAGAGCACGCAACCCCAAATCTCAGGGTCATGAGTTGGAGCCCCCACGTTGGGCGTGGAGCCTACATAATTAAAAAAAAAACAAACAAAAAAACACACTAGAAGAGCATTTAACTAAGAAATTCTCTGTTACCAACCTGAAATACGAACTTGACAAAACTATCTTTGCCTCACTTTCTTCCTTTGTAAAAGGAAGATAAAAATACCTGCTCTGACTTCCTTATAAAACTGTTATGGCTCTCAAAGCATCCGCCATGCATAACAGTCACTTCCAGGGGCAGGGAGAGGACCATAACCTGTGGGGGGCACACAGGGAGATTTTGGAGGCTGACACCTTTCAGTTTTTTACCTAGTTGAGTGATTTCATGGGTGTTCATTTAATAAATATTTTTTAAATCTTAATTTGTCTTGTGGACTCTCCTATATAAATTAGGTAAATATTAGAAATTACCAGTCACATCATATCGTTCATATATATATATATAAAATTACAAATAACTTTAAAGATTCAGCACAAAACAAATTGCTAAATTCATGCCAGCTACTCTTTCTAATATTGCAGGGAAAAACCTGGCTTTGTTGGACTTAATGAAAAATAGTACGGTACACCAAAAACAATGTGCAAGGTATATTTTTTTTTAAAGACAATTTGCTTATAGTAAGAGTTTTGCCTTAGGTGATTTTTTTTTTTGAAAAGATGTAGTTATGGTACTGAGGGTCTGGCAATGTAAGGGTAAACCTGGCTGAGGACACTGTACCCATCATCCTCAAGTTTCTCAGAACACCCCTAAGATGGGCTGTGTCATTTCCCTCACACTGAGCTGGAAAGCAGGTGTCTCTTGCAGAGAAAGAATGAGGCTGTTTACAGAAACGCAGATATACACCACGTCTGTGGATGTGCACTGTATGCAAAGACCAGTGCTGGGTTCTCCGAGCCATGGGGGACACCTCTAACTTTCTTTCCAGCTGATTTGAGCCCCACGCTTTCCATAGTTATTTGATGAGTTATGAAAACACCTAAACCAGGGCCCTGTGGTGTCTTCCCCAAGCATAGGGGACAGGTCTCCCCCTTATCCTTGGGGATCACCTGAGCATGTGGGAAATCCTCTGCCAGTCAGGGACCTGAGAGCAGGGAAGAGTTTAAGGTGGTGGAGAAATGAGTGGAGGGTTGGTTTTAATTCTGCACAGTCTATGCAAATCAAAATAAACCTCCATTCCTTCTAGGGCCTTTATGAGATCCAGAAGCTGGTGCCGCTCCCCCGAGGAATAGCAGCTCTGTCTCTAGCAAGGACACAGAGAAGGCCAAGGTGAATGCTGTGGCCATTTTCAGTTGCACCTCTTTTGAGCACAGCGCTCTCTCCCGGGCTTACCTCTGTTCTGTGTGTTGTGTGAGATGTCTGCTGTGTTATTTATCTTCAAAGGGCAAACTCTTAACCCAAGAGCCCACAGCTTCTCTATTTTCAGCGTGTCACCTTGGCTGTGCCTCCAGAAGCCAAAAGTACCTAAAGGCTGAGGACCTTAGGGATCTGACTGTGTCTTTCTGAGAATAACACCAAGAGGATGACACCACACTCCACACTGAAGCCTCCTGGCCTGGCTGACTCCTTCCAAAACTCCTGTGTGTGGGATCGTTGTTTCCTCCTTTCCTGTTTCCAGTTAGGAAATTAACCTGGTCAGAATGCCTGCGGTAATCCTCACAACTGGAAAATACGAAATGCCATCCCTCCAACTTCACATTGTGTGCTTTGTGCAATTCTGAATGGTCTCAGATAAGGTCAATTTCCTAACTAACTCATCACTGCTCCATGTCTGTTGGTAAACGTGCTATACGGAATCCCTCCAGTTGTACCCTGGGTAAAAATATTCTGAATTATCCGAGGTGACATATTTGTAGTAGAAAACGTACACCAGCAATAAGGTCATGAAGAGAGAATTTTCAGTTACCACCGCAGGGCCAGGTCCACACGAAGTCCTTCAGCTGTGCTCATGAGCGGGTTCTGCTGTGTCCTGAGTCACTGTTAGAACTCATACTGCCTCTCATGACACAGCATGGGAATTTTATACCAGAAATCAAAACACATTTGTGTTAATTCTGTTATTTAGAATTTTTGCCTCCTTTTTCCATAGAACATAATTACTCTGTCTCATAGTGTACTTAAAATCAGAACTGCCTATGAATTGATAAGATAAACGTAGCTGAGCTTAATTGGCATTTATAAGTAACATGTTCCTCTCAGAAAACACTCTTAGTTCCCCTCCAAGCCTGCAGGCATCCCCATGTCCCAGAGGGCTCTGAGGCCACTGACAGAACTTCCAGAGAGAAGACCCCTTTGTCAGGGAGGGAAGCAAAGGAAGAAGGTCACGGGCTGGCAGGCAGACCTATTCCACAGGAGTGGCTATGATTCCATGTGTGGAGAATGGGCTTGTCATTCTCACTCATTCTTTCTGTTCTCAGTATACCAAGAACCACACCTCCTGCAGCCAGGGAGGAGGCGGGACGCAGGGTTGCCCTGGGCGCAGACGCCTGCCTGTCTGCAGTACGCTACTTTATCGGTTTGTGATGACTTCCGGTAACCCTCTAGGATGGAGCCCCTTGCCGTTCTACACTGGCATGGGCAGTGACGTGTAGTGACAGTAATTTAACCTCCTGGCCTCTATTCCCCCAAGCTGCAGGCGGCCCCGTTGGGAGGGACAGTTTTTTCTGGCACTAACGTGCTCTCTGGGAACGTTCTGGTGGGAAAGGTGACAGGTGCTGACACCCGCTTTTCTGGGTTTCAGCTATTGTTGGTATTGGCTCTTTTATCTGTCACATCAACACAGCTTTTACTTCTGCTCTGCAAGTCAGTATGGAGACAAGAGGACCCCCTCCTTTATCAGGACCATCCTGCACGTGCTACTCCATGGGCTCCCTTTATCACCATGCCTGGGCTCTGAACCGCCTCGGCCTCCTGCCCCTCGGTGGCCCCGGGGACCACACCACCACCCCCACCTGCACCTCCTGATAAATGATCTGAGCAGTGTATTCACCTTACTTTTGTTGTTGCTGAGCTGAGGGGCAGATTTTAGATCTAACCCTACATGAGATGCAAGGCTATTATTATAATAAAATCATAATCCCAAATAAAAATGGTACCAGAAATTTAAAATATTTAATTATTATAAAATAAAACTACCTCAAATTCCTTTAATATCAGAAAATATGTAGAAATATTTAAATTTATAGTGCTAACTTAAGTCACTGAAAAAATTATCCCAGAATTCTGAACAGCTGAATTTTCCCCATTTTTATTATGTCAATAATCCTAAGAGTGCTTTTTAAAGAGTCTAAGAAGAGTTTATTAATTCAACAGTTTGCTTCCAACTCTTATTAATACAACACTGGCATTGAAAAAGGAAGGAAAAAAAAGGAAAGAAAAGTGCTTCACTTACAGTTGACCCAAGATGAGATGGATTATCAATAGGTTTTATCACATTTTGTCTTTGTGTAGAATCGAGAAAAACATCATCCCAGTGTCCTTTCTCAATTAAGTCCTTGAAAATAAATTTGTAAGCGTGACTACCAAAACATATTCTCAAGTTAATTATGTAATAGATAATGTGTTTCTGTTTCAGAAAATAAGACCATATTTTGGTGAAAAGAATACATTACCTTTTTAATTTTGGAAAGTTCAGTTACTGCTTGCTTATTCCCAGGTTCCAAAAGTAAAACAGTTTCAAAATCTAAAGTGAATTTTTAAGAAATAGAATAAATTGGTGAAAATATTTATGGAGTTCAAGACATGATACATTTAGTTACTAACCCACGTTTATCTCTACAAGTTTTACTCAGGACGCTAGGAAATAGGTGAGGATAATAAGAGCTGAACACTGCCCGAGTGCTCTTCTGGTTACTTTCCGTGAATTTTCATGTCACGTTCATCATAACTCCACTATCCAGATGATACAACTGAGGTCTAGAGGTCATCTAATGTACCAAAGCTCACACTATTAAAAAATGACAGGGTTACTCACCAAATGTAAGAATCTAAGAGAATTCCGTATTATGGAATATTATTCGGCCTTAATCCTTGAAAACATTATGCTAAGTTAAAGGAGCCAGGCACAAAAGGACAAATACTGCACCATTCTACTTATATGGGGTACCCAGAATAGTCAAACCCATAGAAACAGAAAGTAGAATGATGGTTACCAGGGGCTGGGGAGTTCTTATTAATGGGTAGATTATCAGGATTGGATGATGAAAAAGTTCTGAAGATGCTTGGTGGTGATGGTTGCACACCAGTATGAATGTACTTAACGCCACTGAATTGCACACTTAGAAACAGCTAAGATGGTAAATTTTATGTTATGTATATTTTACTACCATTTTTTAAATGCATGAGCTACAGCTAAAGCCAGGCTTAGAGAAACTGTCAGATTTAATTGCACATATCAGAAAAGAAGGAAGGCTGAAAATCAATTATCTAAGTATTGATGTCAAGATATTAGAAAAACAGCAAATTAAACCTAAACAAAACAGGAGTGCCTGGGTGGCTCAGTCGGTTGAGTGTCTGCCTTCAGCTCAGGTCATGATCCCAGAGTCCTGGGATCGAGCCCCGCATCAGCGCCCTGCTCAGTGGGGAGTCTGCTTCTTCCCTCTGCCCTCCCCCTGCCTCATGCTCTCTCTCTCTCAAATAAATAGTCTTTAAAATAAAATAAACCTCAACAAAATTGAAGGAAAGACATAAAGAGCAGAAATAAATGAAACAGAAAACACACACAATAAAACCAAGTTGGTTCTTCAAAAGGACTGAATGAATACTTAAAAGACAGATCCTGGAAAAATAAAATAACTAGTACCAAGAATAAAAAGAAGCATCACTGCAGATCTCACGCTATCCTCTAACCTTAATGGCTGCTTCCCTTTCTTTTACTTTTTGCCTTTCCCTTCTTACCTATAATTCAAATTATTCATTAACTCTGATTGGCAATTAGCCAGATCAGACTGTCCACTATTAAAGTAAAAGGTAATCTGGTCTACTGTGAAGCTGCAATCCTTCAAATCTGCAAACAATTCATGATCTGAACTGTGAAAGAAAATTTACTTCTGTAAGTTCTGTATCCTTGAACAATGGGAAAGCTACAAAAATCTATGCTTCTGTAATTTGGGAGTCTGAGTGATAGTTGTTATGCAAAAATAGTCGTACCTTGTTTGGCCTCATTTAACTTTCCCAAAAATGTTCTTGCCGTTCCTCTTCTGGCAAAAGCTTTAGAGTATGAGCCATCTAATAAAATAGCTTGTGTGCAGTCTTTTTCGGCTTCTTCATATCTATTTAATACAACAAAATTAACAACTAGAAAATGCAGCTTACAGAAAAACTTCACATAAACTGAGTTTCTAACGTAAAATGCAAGCATATTATTTTAATTAAAAACTCCCAGGTCTGTCTTCGAGGGGAAGACTTTTTTTTTTTTTAATTGTTCGCTCTCACCAAATTTTGGAAACATCTAGGAAGGAGAGAAAAGATATGAGGTTAAAGGAAAGTCTGGAAAGAGTATGCTGGAAGAATGTTAAGAAATGATGGTAAAAATACAAGCCAAGCAGACAAAAGAATACCACTGGCTGGCAGCCCACCTCCCCTCCAACACTCAATACACACAGGTACCACATTGATAATTAAAATTGGCATTAATTTTCTAATAAAACTTAATATTTACCTACCTAAGGAATACATTACCTAAGGAAAACCAACCTACGCAAAACTTAGGGCTTGTTATACGTGTGACGGCATCTCACCTAACACTTTTCATAAATTCTACTCAACCATGCAACCAGCCATCAATTCAGTCAGACTGGGTGGTGCTCTAAAACACAGAAAGTTAAGGAGAGCTTAAAAAAAAAAAAAAAAATTTAAGACCCTCCTATATGTCAAAATGACCTTAATCAATTACTGTGAAATTATCTAGCATGATAACAGTATTACAGTTATGTACAAAAGATCCTTTAGAGACAAGACGTCATAATGTCTCTGATTTGCTTTACAATAATTCAGAGGGGAAAAAGCTAACTAAATAAAATGACAAAGGTATGGCTTGTTAAAACTAGATGATTTGGTACATGGGTTTATTAGATTACTTTCATGAAACCTATAAAAGTTTCATAATAAAAAATTCCCAAAAAAGAGAATCTCCCATGGTTACATTCTCCCCAAAACCTAAAATGCTATCCTATCCCGGAAACAAGACCTCATAAGAACAAAATCAAAATTTCTAATGAATTTAAACATCTTTTATTTCTTTAATTCACTCTGCAACGAAAGAACGAACATGTCTGTGTCTGAGAAAATGTGTGTGCCCACGCCCCACTAATATATTTTTTACTTTGCTGATTGTATCATTCTCTCATTCCAGACACAGCCATACCCCGACCCCGTCCCCACCCTAACCCCCACGTTTTCAGGGTAAAGAACTCCAAAGAGCACAAAGTCAAGGGCCTACCTGAATCTCCAGTCTTATCTCTACCACTGTACCCTGTGTAACACCATAATATGGACCGCTTGCCCTTTCCAGAAGTTACTGTACTGGGACACTGCCTTTAAACCTGTACTGCGACACTCAACCTGTTTTTCATCTCACTTACTGTAACCAAAATAATGTATTTCTAATTGAGTCTGTTAGTTTAAATGAGAATAAATATACTAACAAAATTTACTTCTATGACACGAGTTCCCAACCTGAGGTCCTTTGAGAGATCTGAAAAGTTGGATGGGAAAAATATTACATCCTTATTCTAACTCTTAAATGGGATTTGGCCTTTCTTTCAATTTTAACTGTAGTAGCAAAAGCAGTAGCTATGTCTTCGCCCCAATAAATATCATAGAGATTTTCATATCACATTATAACTGTTACAGATATCTCAAAGTATTATTTATGTTCACCACCATTTCAGAATTACCATAGTAATTAAACCTGCTATTTGTTTGTATGGGATCACAGCATCCCGGTCTATAAATGCTCCTAGGACACCAACTATCAGGCAATTAACTGCCCCTAGTAGTCATTCAGATACCAAAGAGCAAAGTCATACACCACCATACTGGTAATATAATCATCTGTATTACTTTTTTATTTCCTATCCACACTTATTAGTTCATCAGTATGTGGAAGAAGATGTCACAGATCAACCCAAATTTAAATTTTCATATTATGCCTTCAAAACAAATTTAGCTTTAAATCTGCCTGTATTTTAAACATAGTTTCTCGTTTTGTTGTGTCAATAAAAAAGTATATATACCACTATATCACAAATTGTAGTTTTTTAAAAACTATATTTCAACATAATTGGCTGCCTTTGAAGTCTCAAACGTATAATTATACATTTGAAAATATTATTCTGAGAAAGGTTCCTTATGCAGCCAAATGGGTCCATGGCACCAAAAAAAGTTCAGAATCCCTATTTTAAGTATTCACAGGGTTTTTTTTTAAATTCTGTCACTAGTGTATAAAATATGATTACAAAAGATATAAAAAACTATGAGACACAGTTTGTGCCAGCAGATATTATCCTGCTGATTGTTCAACTTGCAACCCCTGAATGCATCCAGAAACAGCTGTTAGTATCAGAGGACCAAGTTTTAGCTGGATATATCATCAGTCAGCTGATCTCAATGGCAGCAATTCTCTTTTGTTATGTATGGATATGCATATGTAAAACACTGCCAGATAAGAATGTGCCCAAAAGGCTCTGAGGTTAAAAATAATTTTTAAATCACTAATTCAGAATAACATGCATAAAACAATTAAAGAAATGTTAAACTGTGTAATGCCACATTATTACAAGTAGGAAAATAATAACAAGAGCAAACATTTACTGAATATGTACCGATACACACTCAGTTTCTCTCTCATTTAAATTTAATGCTCAAGAGTAAATAAATTATATTTTAATTTATTACTTCTCTAATGTGCCAATTTATGGTAAATTTCATTTTCATCCTGAAAAGCATTACATATAACCAATACTTACTTCTGAATCTTCAGATAGGCCATTGCTCTGTTAGCTGGAAGAAGGGCATTAGTGCCATCTGCTGCTATGCCCCGAGTATAGCACTCAATTGCTCTTTCGTATTTCCCCTCTTTGAAAAATCCATTCCCCTATCATTTTGGAGAGAAGTATAAAGAAGAATGAAAAAATATGCAAAAAACTAGCTGAATTCAAATCATAAGTAAACACTACAAGAATCCTCATCAATATTGTATCAGTAATTAAAGTATATTTTAATGTTAAAAATCTAGTCCTCAATACATGTTCTAGAATCTGTTAGTTTAGGTTGTTTTTTGTAATGGCATTATTCTCTTTTCAGTACGAAAAAGAAAAAAATGTATACTACTATACCACTTTGCTTCATTAACCATTATTCTCCTAATTAAATATTACAAAAAGCTTAAATCTAAAAACACACTTTAATAAATATAGGCCCAAATATTATACTCTTTAGCCGTATTGGAAGCTGTACAATAGAATTTCATTAACTCAAATAATTTTTGTAAAAGAGTACCAGAATTGTACAGCTCATTCTTTGGTAACACTAACATGCTTAAACACAGGATAAATTAAACCATACTGGAACGTATATACCGGATTTCACTATAACATTTATTTATAATCAGTCAGGCTTATCACAATCAATATCGTTACATAAATATTTATCGTTCCGTAAGTATTTTTCCAAGAAAAGCTACAAGTATGTTAAACTAAATCTCAACTCAGGGTTTCTAAAGGAATTTTGATCAGAAAGCAGTCCAGTGTGAATTAATGAAAAAAAAAATCTATATAAGAATGAACTGTAACTTATTTCTATGATAAATTTATAACCATCTATATGTAAATACATTAAAATCCTCAAAAGTAATTTGCTCCCTAAACTATATTATTTTTTAAATTATGTATTAAGTCATCAGTTATTCGAATTTTGAATTAGTAACCTCTAGGGGTTTTTCAGTATAATTTTCAGTCCCTACTGAAGAATTTTAATATTAGAGAAGACAGAAACAGATACACAAGAAACGAAGAGTAAACTCAACAAAACATATATATGTTGAAATCCCTCTGGATTACCAGATCTTTCTCTGAAATGGCCTGCTGCTTATTCTGTTGCTCTTCAATTTGTTTTTTCTCTCCTTCAGTTGATTTAATCATTGTATCAGCTTCTTTAGGATATGAGTTTTCTTTGGATGGTAAAGCCTAGGAGACACAGCAGTCAGCTAAAATAAAACAAGTAATGCAAGATGCATATATATATTTGACTTTAAAATATTAAATTACTCAAATGTATTTGAATTTCTGTCACATTTCAAATTAATATTGAAATAGTTTTTACTCTAATTCAAAATCTAATTCAAATTAAAAAACAAAACAGTGAATTTAATATACATCTTATTTCAATTACAGTAAGTCATATCCCCTAACCGTAGTTGTTCATTTATTTATCAAGAAATACTTATTGAATTTCTACACAGGCCAGGCACCATTCAAGTAACTATTTTCAAAAATAAACAGATAATTAAGACCACATCACCAAATTTCTCAAATTTAATATTCAGTCATTATTTCACCTCAGACAAAATACAAAAACATACAATATAATTCACAATTATAAACAAATTGATAAATTTATCAGCAGATTATGTGCAATAAGTAATGGTAATATTTAAAAGCAGATTTTCCCCATTGTCATTTTTTTCTCGAAGTTTCAACAGATGGCACAATAATTGTAACTGATTCAACAGCAAACTGAAAGGAGTATGTAACTGTACAGTATCATCTGATAGCAAATTTTATAGCTAGGTAGTAACCATTTTTTCACTGCTAAAAAATTAGCAGTGTTTTTGCTAAAATATAAAGTATAAGGATGGAGCGACTTAAAAATTACAAAATCAAAATGCAAAAGTTTAGCACAGAAATCAAAGCACAAGCCGAAAAAGAAAAATTAGTGGGATAAAGAGAAATAATTCTATCATCTGGGAAAAAATAAAACAGTAGTTCACAGACCTCAGATGACTTTTTTTTTTTTTAAGATTTTATTTGTAAGTAATCTCTACACCCAACGTGGGGCTCGAACTCACAACCCCGAGATCAGGGGTCACATGCTCCACAGACTGAGCAGCCGGGTGCCCCTCAGACAACTTTTTAAGATGATTAAAAATTAGTGGGATAAAGAGAAATAATTCTATCATCTGGGAAAAAATAAAACAGTAGTTCACAGACCTCAGATGACTTTTTTTTTTTAAGATTTTATTTGTAAGTAATCTCTACACCCAACGTGGGGCTCGAACTCACAACCCCGAGATCAGGGGTCACATGCTCCACAGACTGAGCAGCCGGGTGCCCCTCAGACAACTTTTTAAGATGATTAAAAATTAGTGGGATAAAGAGAAATAATTCTATCATCTGGGAAAAAATAAAACAGTAGTTCACAGACCTCAGATGACTTTTTTTTTTTAAGATTTTATTTGTAAGTAATCTCTACACCCAACGTGGGGCTCGAACTCACAACCCCGAGATCAGGGGTCACATGCTCCACAGACTGAGCAGCCGGGTGCCCCTCAGACAACTTTTTAAGATGATTAAAAATTAGTGGGATAAAGAGAAATAATTCTATCATCTGGGAAAAAATAAAACAGTAGTTCACAGACCTCAGATGACTTTTTTTTTTTAAGATTTTATTTGTAAGTAATCTCTACACCCAACGTGGGGCTCGAACTCACAACCCCGAGATCAGGGGTCACATGCTCCACAGACTGAGCAGCCGGGTGCCCCTCAGACAACTTTTTAAGATGATGACTCCTAAGGATCTTTAAATACCATTCGGTCTACTTCCTCTAGCCTGCAAATCTGTTTAGTAAAACTATACAGTACAAACAACTAAAATTAGGAAAAGTCTATATTAAATAATCTACAGTAGAAAGACTATGCCAAAACCTTTACTTCATCAAATAAAGGTAAGTAATGCACTTAATTTAAGTAACTATGATTTACCTGATTAATTTTCTTGAGTTCATTCATTGCTTCAAAGTTATTTGGTTCCAGTTCTAATACTTTTTCATAATCTAGGTAAATGAGAAGATTAATATTTGAAAGACAGGATATTAAAAAAATCTATAAAACAACCATTTGCTACATGTGACAAATAGGGAAGTATCGTGCAGCAAAATTAAGAGGAGTAAGAAGTACTAGCCAACAGCAGGCTACTGGACTTTCTCCATTCTCCCCCAGGACAAACAAAACCCTGACAGAATCCCATGACAAATCACCTTCTTCCACCAGCCCCAGGAAGGATTCTTGCTATCACTAAGTTGTACACCATAAAACCAAGAAGCAGCAGAATCCTACCAGATTATCAACTTTATTCAGATTTTCGTAATTTATAGTACAAAAACCTATATTATGGGATAATAAAAGGCTTAGAATTTACAAATAAAGAAAAACATGTTAAGAACTTTACGTACAGTGCTTCTGCCTCAAATTATCCAACAAAATGTTTTAATCCTTATTTTACAGATAAGAAACTGAAAATCATAGGAGATCCATCCATAACCTTCCCTTGGTCACACAGCTAATACACGGTGGGATGAGAATCTGAACCAAAGTCTAATTGGTGGCCAATAATGTATGCTTTCTCAAAGTATCAAGATACTTTTAAATAGTAAAAATGAGCTTTATTCAAATGCAGAAAGCTCTCTGAAGGTAAGAACTGTGACTGCCTAGTATTCTTTGTATAGCACCTGTTAAATTAAACTGTTAAAGAATTTTTTTAGATAATAAGGACCTAGAAAATATTAATACCTTTTTTGGCATCCTCTAATTTTTGCAAAGCAAATCGAGCAGCACCTCGTCTTGCATAAGCCTTTGTATAACTTCTATTCAAGGCAATTGCTAAGTTACAATCAGACTCAGCAACAGCAAATCTGCAATTTAAAAAAATTAAGGTTAATAAAATTCATTTGTTAAACCAAACTTCAAAATTTGTTTCTGAAATCCCCAAGAAGGGAATTTAGCTCCCAATTAAAGGCGTGTTTCCCACCTTCATTTATTTACTTAAGGCTACTGAAAAGCATTAATTTATGATGGTGAGATGTAAGCAACATTCCCTTTAAAGCAAGGAACAAGAATACCCATTATCACTGCTTTTTTCATTATTGTACTAGAGGTCCTGACTAATGCAGTTTCATAAGGAAGAAAAACAGGCAAAAAGATTGGAAAGGAAGGAAAAAACTAACATTCTCAGGTGATATGATGGTCTACCTAAATAAAACAATCTAGAGACACT
This sequence comes from Ailuropoda melanoleuca, assembly GCF_002007445.2. NCBI lineage: Eukaryota > Metazoa > Chordata > Mammalia > Carnivora > Ursidae > Ailuropoda > Ailuropoda melanoleuca. The sequence goes on from NC_048233.1 coordinate 37,875,249, forward strand.
GTTAGAAATAACGAAAGTTTGCATGGTGGCTGCTTTGCTAGAGATAAGCAACAAAAAAACAGAAATAGGGGCGCCTGGGTGGCACAGCGGTTAAGCGTCTGCCTTCGGCTCAGGGCGTGATCCCGGCGTTATGGGATCGAGCCCCACATCAGGCTCCTCTGCTGGGAGCCTGCTTCTTCCTCTCCCACTCCCCCTGCTTGTGTTCCCTCTCTCGCTGGCTGTCTCTATCTCTGTCAAATAAATAAAAAATTTTAAAAAAAAAAAAAAAAAAAAAAAAAAAAAAAAAAAAAAAACAGAAATAAACCTAACAAAAGATATTTAAAGACCCATACGCAGAAAATTTGAAGACTGTCTTCAAAAACATTAAAGAAGACTTAAGTAGAGATACAGCACATTCGTGATCTATAAGTCACAAAAGCAGAGCAATATAATTCTCTTCAAACTGAGCTCTAATTCCAAAGCAATTATAATCAAAACCCCAACATAATTTTTCAAGGAATTTGACAAGATGATTCCAATATTTACACTGATAAAGCAAAAGTCCAAGAATACCCAAGACATTCCTGAAAAATAAGGTAAGAAAACATGCCCAATGCTAAATATCAAGACTTAAGGATAGTATGGAATGGGCAGAGGGATAAGCAACAAATCAACTGGAGAACAGAGTGACAAAAAAAGAGTCAGTGCAAACTTGACATAGAACAATGGTGGCATTGCAGATCCATGGGAAAAGCATGGATAGTCAATAAATAAGACTGAAATGATTGAGGGGCGCCTGGGTGGCTCAGTCAGTTAAGCGGCTGCCTTTGGTGCGGGTTGCGATCCCAAGATCCTGGGATTGAGCCCGACACCGGGCTCCTGGCTCAGCAGGAAGCCTGCTTCTCCCATGCCTGCCACTCCCCTGGCTTGTGCTTGCTCGCTCTCTCTCTCTCTAAAGAAGAAAAAAAAAAAAAAAAGACCGAAATGATTGAAATATTCATATGAAAAGATATGAAACTGGAATTCTACCTTCAGCATATATAAAGACTTAAACGTGAAAAGTAAAATATAAAAACTTATGGAAGAAAATATAGAAGACTATTATGAGCTCAGGGAAGGAAACTATTTTTTTTAACAAATCATATTTTTAGAAGTGCTAACCTATAAAAAAATCAATAAATTGAAATATATTGAAATTAAGAATTTCCATTCACTGAGATTTCACAAAGTAAGAAAAAAAGCAAAGCTGCAAATTGGGAAAAATAATTATAAATAAACACTGAAAGATTAGTATCCAGAATAAAGAATTTTTAAAAATCAACAGAAAAACTGCTTAACAGAAAAATGGCCAGACAAAGCAGGCATTTCACGGGGCGGGGGGGGAATACAAGTGGCGAATAAATATATAAGATGATGTTCAACCTCATTAGCAACTGTGGAAATGCAAATTAAGACCACAATGAATTATCATTTTACATCCACTAAATTGAAAACAATTAAAAAGCCCAATTCGCCAGTGCTGGTGGATAATGGAGCAAGCACTCTTACATGCTCCTAACGGGAATATAAACTTATACAACCACCTTTGTACTACTTGTACAATTGTCATCACCACGTAAAGTCGAACACATACACATCCTGTGACCCAACTCCAAGAAACACAGAAAAATGTTGACAGTATCACTGCTTTAAATAAGGCAGAAAAGAAGGATGGGAGTCCCTGGGAGAAAGGAAGAGAATGGATACAGAAAAGCACATTCCTGAAAAGTAATTATATATAACAGTGAAAATGAAAGATCTACAGCTCTATGCAAAACATGAACAAATCTTAGCAATATAATATTCAGAGGAAGAGGCAAGCCACAGAAAACTACATTCAGTATGATACACTCTTAAAGCTTAAAAATAAGCCGTCATACAAGATACTACATAGCAATATATACATATACAGTGAATTTTTTTAAACCAAAAGAATGATAAATATGCAACTTGAAACAGTGGTTAACTGGGAGAGAAGCAAGGGTCAGGATATGGAAAGGAGTATCAACGTAGCTTCAAAAAATAATAATGTTGTGGTTCCTAAGTTGGGTGATGGGTGTATGTGGCTTTATTTAAAATTATTTTCCATAACTTGCACATACTAAATTATATATTATGAAATGTAAATACTGTAATTTCTCAGGATATTAATAAGTTTCAAAGACTCAAGTATGTCAATTAAATATTAAAAACTCAGACACCCATATAATTTGTATTTCCAAGTAAGTTTTTTTTATAAAGATTTTATTTATTTATTTGACAGAGAGAGAGAGAGAGAGAGAGAGCACAACCAGGGGGAGCTGCAGGCAGAGGAAGAGGGAAAAGTAGGCTCCCCGCAGAGCAGGGAGCCCAATGTGGGGCTCAATCCCAGCACCTTGGGATCATGACTTGAGCCAAAGGCAGACACTTAATCATCTGAGCCACCCAGACACCCCTCCAAATAATAATTTAACAGTTAAAAATTCTAACATTCAAGAAATATCTTGATGGTATTTGTCTTTTTTTAAATTCTTATGATAAGTCCATTCTCTATTTATAAGACCATAACACATTCATATTCTTCAACATTAAGTATGTATTTAAAGGGATAGTATGACTTAAAGATAAACAAAGACAAGAACATATTTTAAGTTTACTATAATGAAAGGTCTCTAGGTGAAAGAGGGTAAAGAGTAGATACATGATTTTTCAAACTAAGGAAATTAATTTCTAAAATTTTTTACCTAGCTACCTTTCCTTTCTTTTGTAAATTAGGTAAAAAAACATCATTACTCAAATTTTTATTGGAGGAATATCTTGGTAACATGGACTACAGGAGCATGGTCCGAGCATCTGAAACCATTTAAAATGGTCTGAATAAAATAATTCAAAAAGAAGGGAGCTGTAAGAATTTACAGTTGAAAAGAAATGTAGTCTGTGTTTAATCTTTCACAATTTATCATGAAAAGATTTTTTTATTCAAATTTTTTTATTAAGACAAATTTTCTACAGCAGTTTTAGGCTCATAGCAGTACTGATGGGAAGGTACAGCTATTTCTCAGCTGTACACTCGACTGCCTCCACACGTGCATGGTTACCATTATCAATATCCCACATCAGAGCCGTACATTCGGACAAGGGATGAACCCATACTGGCACATCGTTATCATCCAAAGTCCATGGTTTACATTACAGTTTATTCTCGGTGTTGTACATTCTATGGGTTTGAAAAAGTATTAAATGGCATGTATCTATCATTACATTATTATAGAGTATTTTCACTGCCCTAAAAAGCTTCTGTGCTCTGCCTATTCATTCTTCCACCACTCCCAACCCCTGACAACCATTCATCTTTTCACTGTCTCCGTCGTTTTGCCTTCTCCAGAATGTCATACAGTTGAAATCATGAAATCATACAGTATACAGATTTTTCAGGTTAGCTTCTCTCACGGAGAAATACGCCTCTAAGGGGGGAGCTAAGATGGTGGTGTAGTAGGAGGACCCTAGGTTTGCTTCATCCTTCCAACTCAGCTAGATAAATATCAAATCATTCTGAATACTCAAGAAATCATCCTGAAGACTGACAGAACTGCACAACTAGAGGGAGAGAAGAGGCCACAGTGAGGAAGGTAGCAGGTGCAGAGATGTGGTTTGGGGGAGAAATGGATCTCAGGTGCTGTGGAGGGGAGGGAGCCCTGATCAAGGAGAAAGGTGAGAGAGAGTAGAATGCTCGGGGATATGCACAAAGAGAGCACGATCCCAAAGCCACTGGCTTGGAAAATGAGAGGAGCTGATTTGGTGAATTTTTGCAGCCAGCGGGGCTCAAAGACTGCAGTCTTAGAGGTCGGGCTTGGCTGGGATAGAGCCCTGAGGGCGCCGCCCTGCTCCTGGAGAGAAGGCAGGCAAACTACCTGGAGGCAGAAGGTATGATCTGAGGTTTGCCTATGGCACACGGGGAGAGACTGTTCACTCTTCTGGGAGCACATCTGAGAGGTGGCATTCGCAGAGACATCACTCATCATCAGGGAAATACAAACTAAAACTACAGTGAGATACCACCTTGCACCTGTCAGAATAGCTAACATTAACAACACAAGAAATAACAGTTGTTGGTGAGGATGGGCAGAAAAGGGAACCTCTTACTCTGTTGGTGGGAATGTAAACTGGGGCAGGCACTCTGGAAAACAGTATGGAGGTTCCTCAAAAAGTTAAAAATAGAACTACCCTACAATCCAGCAATTGCACTACTAGGTATTTACCTAAAGATACAGAAATACTGATTGGAAAGGGTACATTCCCCCCCAATGTTTTTAGCAGCATCATCAACAATAGCCAAATTACGGGAAGAGCCCAAAAGTCCATCACTGATAAATGGGTAAAGAAGACGCATATGCGTGCACACGCGCACGCGCGCGCACACACACACACGGAATATTACTCAGTCATCAAAAAGAATGAAATCTTGCCATTTGCAATGATGTGGGTGGAGCTAGAGTATATTATGCTAAACAAAATCAGTCAGAGAATGACAAATACCATAGGATTTCACTCATATGTGGAATTTAAGAAACAAATGAACATGGAGGAAAAAAAAGAAAGACAAATCAAGAAGCAGACTCTTAACTATAGACACAAACTGAGGGTTACTGGAGGAGAGGCAGGTGGGGGCGTGGGTTAAGTAGGTGCTGGGTATTAAGGAGGGCACTTGTGATGAGCACTGAGTGTTGCATGTAAGCAATGAATCACTAAATTCTACACTGAAACTAATATTCCACTGTATGTTAACTGACTGGAATTTAAATAAAAATTTGGAGGAAAAAAAAAAACGAAGAGCCCATCTCCATTTTCAAGGAAAGAAGTAAGTTATCTTTTTATGATGTATGATTCCCAAATGCTAGTCTGCATGCAAGTGCCAGAATTTGGGACAAGTTTTTACCACTTTATGATGAAAACTGGGAAAAGACAGACCATATAGTAAATTCTTGTAAAGCCAAATTATTTCATTTAAAAGACTGTTCTAAGATTATGTCCTTAATACTGCCAATAGCCTTTTGTTCAAGAAATTATAATGACAGCAGATGACTTTATGTTTGTTTTACTAGGCTTAGTTATAAGAATAAAAAGTCAGTAACACTAAAGAGAGAGAGAGAGAGAGAAGAAATATGCATCTAAGTTTCCTCCATGACTTTTCACGACTTAATAACTCATGCCTTTTTATTGCTGAATATTATGTAATTGCCTGGATGTACAAAAGATTTTTTTAAAAAATCAGTCTCCATACACATATAAAATAGACACATTATGGGAATCCCTTACTTTTTCAACCTAAAGTATGCTGATGCTCTGTTTGTTGGCAACACAGGATTATACGGATCAGCATCCATGCCTTTGGTGTAGCATTCAATTGCTTCATCATATTTTCCTTGTTTGAAGTATTTATTGCCCTGAAAAAGCACATGAATCAGATATATACTGGCAGAGAATTGCAGAGCCACTTTCTTTCAATATTATGCATCTCTTACTAACTCATTAGCTCTGTGTTCAAGGCTAACAGGAAAGAAAAGAGAATTAAGCAAAATGGTCTTCCAACTAATGCTGAAATTCACTAGATAGTCTGGTATGAGCACAAGCCAAAAAAGCCTTGGTAGGAAAAACGAGTAACATACCTAGCATTATATACTTTAGATTGACAATAACCCACAAAAATGTAACAAAAGAAAGGCATCAAAATGAAGTCTAATCTGAAAAGAGTTCCACTTTTTGAAAAGCAATATAGTTAGTTTTACAATGTGGCTTTCTGAAGAGGGAAGTTTAACATTCCAAAAAGTAACCAAAGATGACCTGTGATATGGAGGAGTGGAATTTAATATTCATGTCAAGATTCACACACTGATTTTAAGTTACTTTAGTCTTCTACAAAAAACCCTAAAAGGACTCTCTGTACAGTCCATGCATTTTATATATAATAATTCATTTAATTTTCTTAACAACCCATTGAGGTTTAGTAATAATATTAATCTTATTTTTACAGTTAAGAAAACTGAGGTACAGGAAGTTAAAGAACTTGTCACAGGATCTGAACCCATACAATCTGGTTTCAGAGCATATACTTGTAATCGACAGCGATACTGCCTCTTGATACGGATACAGCCAACAGCAACTTCAAGTGTGAACATCCCCCACACTACACTGAAGAAATATTGGGATCCATACAATTTTCTACATCTGCTGCTTACACAAAGGAAACTAATGCTAACCTAAAGAATACCTTTTCTTTTAGAGCAAGAGCCTTTTGTGAATCTACATGAATCCCATCTTCTTCTGACTCTGATTCTTGAGACACAGAATCATGGGTACTCTCTTCTTTATCAAGCTCATCAAGGATACTGTCCTGAAATTATAAGTAGAACAGTGCTCATAATTACATGACCATTAAAATAAAGACATTTAAAAAAAAAAGTACACTCAACAGAACTTACATTGTAATGATCTAAGGACCTAAAGGCTTAAGGTTGCTTTCAATCCAAATAACCTCTCATTGTTAGGATTATCTCCAGAGAAAAATGCACCCTTGTTTAGAAAACCAAGATCCAGACTATTTCAAGAATCTAGCTATGAACTCATGAAGTAAGCTAAGTCAATAGAGCCTACAAATCACCTCTAAATCACAAACTATTAGTAGTGAGGTATTTATGGCTTGACGTAAGCGAAGTTTGGAAATAACGCCAAACTAATGTAATAAACAACCAACAGCCAAGAAAGGTTTTTACTAAAAACCTTTTTTCTTCTTTATTCTCAAAATATGAAAAACTGCCTGTAAAACACATTAACTCCTAATCCTTACAAAAACCTATGAGGTTAAGTATAATTCCCCATGTTTTTTACTGGAAGGAACCGAGACACAGAGGTTTATTAACTCAAGATCACTGGGCTAATGAGTGGCCAAGCCAAGATTTGAATCAAGGCAAATCTGCCTCCTCTGAAGAGCTCTCAAGGACTATGTTATAGTGTCTCTCAGTGAATTCCAAAAACACAGCCAACTCTACCAAAGAAAATACATAATATGCTAGTCCAACAGTTCCTAATCTCTTTTGGATCACACATTCCTTTCAGGGTAATAAATCATCTCATCATATTTATCACATACGATAAAAGAATGGTTTTTATTAAGAGATTTTAAAACCAGTAAGCGTTAAAGTTCATTAAAGTTTATTTAAACAAAAATTTTAATTATATAAAAAAATCTTTTTTGCATTTAATACCATCCTACTTATGTCAAAAAACCCCAAATCATTGACAAATTAAAAAATAAAATAAAATCTATGCTTGTTTCCTTGAATGAACATAAAGGATAGACTGAAACGCAGCTACGTGTTTTAGCATGAAGATTCCACAAATACCACCAGCCTACCGACATTAAAGGGCCGAGATTATCCAACGTCACTACGCGTGCACGTGTAGACCACCAGCAGCAGAACACTAACGCAGCTGCTCAGATCTCAACTAGAGTGGGATGGCAAGTAAACACCTACATCTCGTATAGATACACTAAAATGACGTCAAGCAATGCAGGACATCATGATGGCACTGGCCCCACAAAGCAGGAGTTCAAAAGTATCTGCTGAATGAGTAAATGACTGTATAGAAAGCACCACTCTCAGAAATGATCTGAGGGTGATGGCTTTCAGGAAAAAGCATTATAAGAAGATACCACCTTAAGAAAAGGAAAAACCTATATAATGACAGGTAAGGTCACAAAAAATGAAAGTAGACTATATAACATTCAGCAGAGAAAAAATCATGTTCAGAAAGTACTTTCCACAGCAATAAATCCAAGACCTAAAATCATACTTCTCTTACATCAGGACAATACTGAAGCAGATGGCAAACTATTTAATTGTTAGTGCCAGCTCTATCTTGAGTCAATTAGCCTTGGTTTCATTAAGAAAAATAAAATTAATTTGAAAAACTATTGAGCAATGTCTTCTAAAACTAAATGTATATATAAAGTATGTCTTGGCAAATTCTCTCCCGGGTGCTTATATCCATCAAAAGACACATACAAGAATGTTCATAGCAGATTTATTCATAATAGTCCCAAACTGGAAACAACCCAAACTATGTCAATAGGAGAATGGATACACAAATTGTGATATATCCACACAATGGAATTCTAATCAGCAAGGAGAAAGAACAAATTACTGCTACTGTTAATATGGATCAATCTCAGACAATGCTAGCAAACAAAGCTAAACACAAAAGAGTGTGTACTGTATGATACATTTATATGAAATTCCAAAACTGGCAAAACTTATCTATAATATTAGAGATCACAATACTGGCTACCTTTGGGAGGTAATCAACTGAAAAGGAAGGCTTCTGGGATGCTGGAAACATCTTATATTTTGATGTGGATCATGGTTTCTCAGGTATATATAGGAGCAAAAATTTAGGAAGCCGTACACTTAAAATTTTTGCACTTCACTGTAGGTATATTATAACCTCAAATAAAAATGTTAAACAGACAAGTGCAAATAAAATAATAAACATAAAAATCAGAAGAGTGGTTATCTATGGGGATAGAGGGAAGAAAAGAAGATGGGATGGGATGCAGTATTTCTGAATTCTAAATGCACTGGCGTTAACCCAAATCTGTGTGATAAAATGGCATCGAACTATACATACATTGTACCATTATCAATTTCCTGGTTTTGATACTGTACTATAATTAAGGAAGATACAACCACTGGGGTAAACTGGGTAGGGAGTACACAGGACCTCTACACACTATTTTTGCAGAAAGAAAAAATAGAAAAAAAGAAAAGAATCCTGGCTGTTATAGCCACTACTCACTGAATGAGGGCTGCAGGAGAAAAAATAATCTAGTTAACTGAAAAGCAATGTCATTTAATTTGGATTCACATAAAATAATCTATAAATGAAAGACACAAAGGTAAGAAATCTACATTATTTTTCATTTAACCCATGACTCTTAGCTAACTCCAAGACAATTTTATTCAAATACTTAAGAAGCACATAAGCAGATTAACTTACCACATCAAGTTTTGCCCATGCCTCATAATCATAAGATTTTATCCTGTTTTTTGTGTTTTCATCTTTGGTTTTTTTAGAAGACTCTTTAGGTTTGCCTTTCTTCTTTTTCCTAAAATTCCCATTTCGAATAGGAGGTAAATTCTAGTGATGGGAAAAAATAAACACACGATGTTTAAGCACTGCTCTATTATTACTCTTTTATATAACTACCAATGTTTAAAACTATCACTAAATTATATTTTCAAGTAAGAAGTACTTTTTATTTTTTAAGTGCTTAAAAATACCAATTTACCATCTTCACTTATAACAATTCATGCCTGAAAAGTTTAATTCATTCTTTGACAAATGCTGAATATTGTTTAGTCACAAGGAAAGTATTATCTAGAAATTTTAATTATACACTTCATTTGCAATCCTAAATTTGCACTTCCAAAATTGCCTTATCGTCAGCCTTACTACAATGAATTAGCAGTACAATAGCAAACTGAACTGCCTCCACATCGTTAGTTTGAAAGTTACCCATATTTAAATGCAGTCTTAAGAAAAACATTTGTAAGTAATCTACATTTTATGCCAATACTGTATGTTAAGATACCATTAAGTATGTAACTGTATACAATCTGTATTATATATATATACACACACACCCCTAAATATCGAAGATGCTATTCATTTACCTTAAGAATTATCACGCGGTCTTCCTTTCCGTAACTATTGGCTAAGCCTTAAAATGTCTGAATAGAGTTAATATAATTATTACAAACATTGAAAAAGCAGAATTTTTCAAAATGTTGACAGGCAGCACATCACTTCAATTTTCAGTATTTTCATAAAACATTTTAAAAGTGCTTTGTTTTAAATTAAACAGTTTTGCTGGAAGCTAAAGTGGGATTTAATTAAGAAATTTACCTCTTCAGGAACACCATTCTGTCTTCTTAGTTCCATATCCTTCTGTTTAATATCTTTTTCCCAGTTTTCTAAATCCCTCATAAAGTCCTGTAATTCTTCTGCATTTTGTTTCACTTGTAGTTGTAATTCAATTGCTTTATTTGTCGAAGTCATTATGGTCTGCAGAGTTTTGACCAACCAATCTCTGACAAGAATTAAACAGAATTATTTGGTTTGTTTTTGAAGCAGAGCTAATTAATGATTTTTTACCACTTCAAAAATGGCAAAAAAATACATGCATAGACGAGAGTCTAAAGTGATGCTGAAGGGGCGCCTGGGTGGCACAGCGGTTAAGCGTCTGCCTTCGGCTCAGGGCGTGATCTCAGCGTTATGGGATCGAGCCCCACATCAGGCTCCTCCGCTGTGAGCCTGCTTCTTCCTCTCCCACTCCCCCTGCTTGTGTTCCCTCTCTCACTGGCTGTCTCTCTATCTCTGTCAAATAAATAAATAAAATCTTTAAAAAAAAAAAAAAATAAAAAAAAAATAAAGTGATGCTGAAGAAAGAAAACATCAGTATACAATTTTTTAAATGAATCACTGTTTGCTGAATGAACAAATGAAAAACAGACAAGTCTGGGCTTCACTGCAATGCAATATGAATGAAAGGCAATGATGGGGAAATCACTGAAATTAGCAAGTAGCCCATGGTAGCAGACTCTCTGCTCATCTCCAGTTTATAAATTAATCCTAATTATCTCTTTTACTACTTTTCGAAATTTATTGAACTTCTGCTACGTGTCAGGTTCTGTAAAAACAAGTAAGACAAGGTCCCAGGTCTAGTGGAGAAGGAAACAAAATAATCAAGTACCAAGCCACAAAATACTATGCTAGGCAGGGTTTTTCAACTTGGGGCTATTGACACTTTGTGTTTTGTTTTGTTTTTTTTAAAGATTTTATTTATTTATTTATTTATTTGACAGAGAGAGAGGCAGTGAGAGAGGGAACACGAGCAGGGGGAGTGGGAGAGGGAGAAGCAGGCTTCCCGCTGACCAGGGAGCCCGATGCAGGGCTCGATCCCAGAACGCTGAGATCATGACCTGAGCCGAAGGCAGACTGAGCCACCCAGGCGTCCCGCTATTGACACTTTGGGCCAGATAATTCTCTGTGGTAGAAGGTCTGTCCTATGCATTGTAAGATGGCTGGCAACATCCCTGGCCTCTTCCAACTGTGTAGCAGTATTCTCCCTCCCCTCTAGACTGTGACAATCAAAAATGTCTCCAGACATTGTCAGATGTCACCGGGGAGACATGATAACTCCTGTTTGAGAACTGCGCTAGAGGCACATACAGATGCTGTGGGACTGACCACAAAAGACAGGCATAAATCAGGTGGGTAGGGTGGTGAGTTCAAGGAAAGAGTCCCCAGAGGTGCTATAACTAGCTAGTGATTAATCATGGAGTGGGCACGTGGACTGAAGGACTAAGAAAGAGAATGATGGAAGAGAAGGCTGAGGTGGCTATGGGACAGATCTCAAAATGCCAGGCCATGAGGTCTGAAAGCTATGAAAGTATGGTGGAGGTAAAATCAAAAGTACCTCATGACTGATTCAACTGAGGAGCCGGGAGCAGAGAAGGACATAACCAATGTCTTAGATTTCCTGCTTGGGAGCCTCGTGAAATTAGCAGTGCCATTTGAGTCAGGATCACAATTCTAAAAGGAAAAGAGGGGGGCACCTGGCTGGCTTAGTCGGTGGAACATGCCACTCTTGATCTTGGGGTTATGAGTTCGAGCCCCATGTTGGGTGTAGAGATTACTTTAAAAAAAATTTTTTTAATCTTAAAAAAAGAAAGGAAAAGAGGTTTCCGGATTGGAGGACAAGAAGACAGACAAATATTTCAGTTTGGGATATACTGACTCAAGTGCTTATCAGACATCAGGATGACATACCCAGTAGGTAGTTACATAGGGTAGAGATATAAATTTATAAATTTGAGTGTCATTAGCATAAAGGTGCAAGTTACAATCATGGATTTGGACCTGTTTAATCACTGTGACTACTGGGTTGGGTGGGGAGGGGGTGGAGCCTGCAAACCACTACCATTTAGGGAACAAGCTGAGGAGAAGATGCCAATATAGGAAAAACTGGGGAGCAACATCTAGAGAGCTGGGAGGAAAACTGAAGAGTACTGTCACAGAAGAGAATTTTCAAGAACGAGTTCAAGATGAGAGAGGTTGGCAGTGCCTAATGACACAAAGGTTGCATTAGGGGAAAGAAAGTGCACTGTATTTAGTCATATAAAGATTTACTGAAAGTTTTCATGAGATTTAATGGAAATAAAATGAGCTGCTGAGTAAATGAGATTTTATGGGGATTACCGTAATTCTGCAATAATCTAAGATTGCTCACAAGTATAGTCTGGTGGAAGAGGACGAAGAGAATCAGTGTAAAAGAAGATTTAGGAAAAAGGATGAGTGATGGGGCAGGATGAATAATGGGGCAAAGTCCGCAAAAAGATGGGAAAGGATTCAACGTTTAAGAGGAGTGGAGAGGGGGGAAGCATGGGAACGAGAGCAGTGATTAGGAAAATCACTTGTCTGATGGTTGCAAATGCAGAGAGGTCTCTGACCCCTTGCCTGTCCTTATAACCTAATTAAGTTTAACATTCTTTTCAGGCAGTGCCCAAGTTTGATCACGTATGTATATCTCATTTTAAAAAAAACGAAACCAGTATAGTGCTTTCCTGGGGGCTCAAAAATAGGAATAATAATGCAGCAAGCCACTGAGATGCTACGAAGAGTCGAAACCCTTTTTCATTTCACTCATCACCTCTGCTGCTCCCGCAGGTACAATTGCTCCCACGGAACCTACGACCGGGCTGGAGTCCGAGCAGGGAACCAGAAACTTCCAGCGCTGGGGAGTATCGCTTTCATCCTCAGTAACCAGGCAAACACAGCACACCCACGCCGAGAGGGGGCGGGCATCCCCCCCCTCCTGCAGTTCTCTAGGGAGGGTGGATCTGCGATCGGATCACCGCAAATCGACCAATACCCTCGGTAGCCGGGGGGGACAGAGGGACAGTCGGCGGAGCAGATCTTCCATACCCCGGCGCGCAGGGCGAGCCCCTTCCGGAACGCTCCCCCGGGACGCCGCTACCCTGGACACCACCGCGCCGCCGCGCCCTCGCCGCCCGCCCTCACGCCTTCCTGCCCTCCGCCTTCCCCGGCACCCACGGCCGCGCGCCCTTTTTGCGCCAGGTCACCCCCAAAGCCTCGGCTCACCTCGCTAGGCCGTTACTGCCCGCAGGGCCGGTACCCCAGGCCCGCAGCTTCTCACGCCGGGCCCCGCCTTCCCGAGCTTTCCCACAAGTCCCCGCGTGCCCTCGCCCCGCCCCCTGGCGTCCGGACGGAGCGTGCGCAGAAGGTCAGATCCTGTGCGCCTTCTCCCGGTGGAGTTAAAGAATTGACAGGTGTGTTAAACGCAAATCTGACGCCTTGCCTGCTTCCAACGTGACTAAACTTCACGGGAGATAACCCCAAAACTGCAGAGTCATCCTGACTCATTCTGATTCCCAAAATAATAACATCTTGAGTATTAACTTGGAATCCCCTCAAAACAATTTTAGCCCGAATATTTGCCTTGCGGGTGTCTGTAGGTTACGACCTTTGTAAGCATGATGATCATCCGAGAAAGGTACTGTTTCAGACTGTGTAATCTTGGAATTCTGAAAATTGTGCGCGGTTGTTGTTTTTCCCCTTTAAGCACCTGTATTTGGCAAACCAGTTCGTCAGTCTGACTCTTTTCGCCTTTACAAGTAAACTCTCTAAGTGTATCTACATCTGAGTCTTCCTTGGACGTGTGTCAGTATTAAGGTATGTCTTTAGATGTGCCCTGGCTTACAAAGAAGAAAGAATGTGAAGGTTTTAGTGCTTCTTGCTTTTGCTTAATGTAAGAGTGAGCTTTCTTTCATTTTCATGACAACTCTAAAATTGTAAAACAAAAATAATGTCAACAGTCCACAAAAACAAACAGAAGCAAACAAACCTATCGGTTGAAACAACTCAATGATCTCAAACATTAGTCCCAAAATCCAGTTCAGCGGCTCAGTTTTGGCTGAGTTTTGGAATCATCTATGGAGCATTAAAACAAAAACAAACAAACAACAATAAAAAAAAAAAAATAGGGGCACCTGGGTGGTTCAGTCCGTTAAGCCTCCCGCTCTTGTTTTCGGCTTAGGTCATGATCTTGGGTTCCCGGGATGGAGCCCCAGTCAGGCATCCATGCTCAGCAGGGGGTAGGCTTGGGAGTCTCTCTCTCTCTCCATCTTCCCCTCCCCCCTGCATGCTTTCTCTCTCTGTCTCTCCCTCGCTCTCTCTCTCTCCCTCTCTCTCTCTCTCTCCAAAATAAATATATCTTTATTTAAAATACTGATTTCTAGGTTTTGTCCCTAGAGATTCTGATTTAATTAGTGCAGCCTAGGCATCATGATTTTTAAAGCACAAAGACAGATGTGCCTTTGAGACTGGGAATCACTAATCCAGGGAACGGTCAATGAAAAACACCCTGAGGTCCTCTCTTACAAGGTCATATTATTAGCTCATCTTTCCAACTGTAAAATTATACGGTATTTTTGTATTTTAACATCATAGTAGTCAAATCATTAAGTATCATCAAAATATTTACTAATGGAATGACTTTTTTGGTTTTGTTAGATAACTGAATTTTCAGAGTTATTTTGTGTCTTAAAATTAATCTAATAATAAACAATTTTAAAACAGATGTTGATTTATGGATGTTCTTAACAAAAGCAATTGTATTTTTTTAAATGAATTCTGCCATAGTTGATTGAGATGAGAGAGAAGGGGGCAGCCGGCTGCTCTAGTAAAACCTCAGAGACCCTTGGGTGAATCCTCCCTTCTCTGTCTCCCTCTTAAATCACATAATAGATAGTTTCTTAGTGAGTACAAAGCATAGTGAAGGGAATTAGTCGAATGGTCTTGATGGCCATTGTTACCTAATTCTGAGGCTTGCATTGTTCTACCAAAAAACAAAACAACACAAAACAAAAAACCTATGCCTCAATGTAAGCCTTCTCTCTTCTGAGCTCAGACATGAGCCGTCTTAAGTTCTTTTCTAGATTACAGACCTCCCCACTTCTGTTGACATGTCTTCAAATGGTTTTCAACAAGACTGATAAAATATGCCTTCCTTTTATGTCTTTTATTAATTTCTTCTTTTTTGAAAAAGATTTTATTCATTTATTTATCTGACACAGAGAGAGAGAGAGTGAGCACAAGAAGGGGGAGTGGCAGGCAGAGGGAGAAGGAGAAGCAGGCTCCCACCTGAGCAGAGAGCCTGACATGGGGCTCGATCCCAGGACCCTGGGATCATGACCTGAGTCGAAGGCAGGCGCTTATCCAACTGAGCCACCCAGGTGCCCCTATTAATTTGTTAGTGTGAATAAACTCCAGTCATCTCAGTTGCATTTATTGTTAACATCTTAATAGTCATTTTTGAAAAGATACCTCTTTTCTTAGTGAAAATATGTATGAATGTTTATTATCACAAGAGTAAAATGCTGCAATTAATGATTATGAATGGTGTCAATTTTGTCAATGGTGTTAATATCCAAAACAATTATTGAGATCTTTCAAATAGCTAAAGAAGGAAACATTATGACAGTTAATATGAATCTTAAGAGAGGGAATATTAGCTAAGTAGCTTTATTTAGCAAGAACACCTATGAACCTCGGGCCTTCCTGTTACAAACCGTATGAGGTTTGACTGCATGTAAGATAAAGCCCAGTATAGGAGTGGCTTAAACAGGAGAGAATAATATTTCTCTCTCAAATAAAAGAAGCCTGAATATAAGCAATCCAGGGTTGCTGTGATCATTCCAGGGTCAGACCCAGGTACCTTCTACCTTACTGCTCTGTCTTCTTCAGCACATGGCTTCCCTGGTGGCTGCAGACGGAGGCTCGAGCTCCCACTATCTTATCTTCAATCCAGAGAGCAGGAAGGGGCAGAGTAGGAATAATGGTACCCCCTGCCCTTTAAGAACTCCCTTTTGCATCCCACTGGCCAGGACTTAGACATGTGGCCACTCCTGGCTGCAAGAGGAGTTTTTACTCTTGGAAGTCATGTTGTTCATCTGAAAACTAGGAAATCAATGATTAAGGAAAAAGAAGAGGAGAGCAGATATTGAGGGGAAACCAGTCACTTCTACCACAGGCCTTCATAAGTATTTTTCAAAAGAATAACAAATGGGGGGGGAACCTGAGTGGCACACTCATTAAGCATCTGCCTTCGGCTCAGGGCGTGATCCTGGTGTTCTGGGATCGGGCCCCACATCAGGCTCCTCTGCTGTGAGCCTGCTTCTTCCTCTCCCACTCCCCCTGCTTGTGTTCTCTCTCTTGCTGGCTGTCTCTCTCTCTCTGTCAAGTAAATAAATAAAATCTTTTTAAAAAAAAATAATTATTTGAAGTAATAAGCATATTATTTTATTATATTCTTTTTATCTCACAACATAACGGTAATGTTATCCCCATTTTACCAGTGAGGAAGCTGATCTGAATCATTAAGAAATTTGCCCGTACGGCCAGCAAGTGACAGAGCTTGGTGAGGTACCTGGGCATTCCAGCTTCAGAGCCAGCACCTGTGACCACCGTGTTCTCCTGATTCCTTGTCTTGCTCATTTGGCTGTGAGCTCCCCTGAGGAAGGGCGAGATGAGGCCCTGGTCCACCCATCTGCACTCTGTGACTTGCCTGAGATGTTCCTTCATATCTGGCATTCTCCTAGCATCTGTGCCCTACGTAATCTGTTGACAGGTAAGAACTTTCTTAATTTATCTCTCTAGGACCTCCTCCTCCCTCACTGGGTCAACTTCCACAACAGCAGAAGCTGTATCCAGGAGTGTCCTTACATTTCTTGTGGATTGGCCTAGGGGGCTGGTTAGCGGGGCTGGGGATCACCAGTCTCCTTTTACTGCACCCCATAATCTATGTACAATGCTCCTTCCACGCTCTCAAGACTTTATTTTTCTAGAGAAGTTTTAGGTTTCCAATAAATTGAGATGAAGGTACCAAGATTTCCCATATACCTCCTGCCCCCACACATAGATAGCCTCCCTTATTATTAACATCAGTCACCAGAATACTACAATTTTCTACCAAAAATGTACTTAACGTTGACACATCACAGACACTCAGAGTCCATAGTTTAACTAAGGCTCACTGTTGGTGTTGTACAGTGGTTCTGGACAAACTTATAACTACTATATATCTCCCATTGTACTGTCATTCAGAATATTTGCACTGCCCTAAAAAGCCTCCGTGCTCTGCCTGTTCATCCCCCCCCACTATCTGCGTCTCGGGCATGATCTTTTCTATTGTTTCCATAGTTTGCCTTTTCCAGAATGTCATATACTTGGAATCATACAGTATGTAGCCTTCTCAGATTGACTTTTTTTCACTTAGTAATATGAATTTAAAATTCCTCCACGTTTTTTCATGGCTTGATAACTCATTTCGTATGAGTCTGAATAGTACTCTGCTGTCTGCATGTACCACGGTTTATTCATTCACCTACCACATTTTGACAATTATGAGTGCAGCTGCTATAAATATTCACATGGGTGTTATTGTGTGGCCAAAAGTTTTCAGATCCTTCGGGTAGATACCAAGAAGAGTAATTGCTGGATCATATGGTAAGAGAACCTTTTTGTTTTGTTTTGTTTTGTTTTGTTTTGTTTTGAGAGAGAGAGAGAGAGCACGTGCAAGCGCATGGGAGCGGGAGGAGGAGGGGGGACGGGGGACAGAGAGAAATGTAAGCAGGCTCAATGCCCAGCATAGAGCCCGCACAGGGCTTGATCACACCACCCTGAGATCATGACCAGAGCTAAAATCAAGAGTCAGTTGCTTAACCAACTGAGCCATCCAGGCACCCCAAGAGTATGTTTTGTTTTGTGAGAAACTGCCAAACTCTCTTCAAATGTAACCGTCCATTTTGCATTCCCACCAGCAATAAAGGAGCGTGCCTGTTGTTTCACATCTCCACCAGCATCTGGTGGTGTCAGTGTTCCAGATTTTGGCCATCTAATAGGTAGATAGTGCTATCTTGCTATTTTTAATTTGCATTTCCCTGATGAAATATGATGTGGAGCATCTCTTCATATTCTTATTTGCTATCCGTATATCTTCTTTGGTAAGGTGTTTGTTATGGTCCCATTTTTTTTTAACCGAGCTGTTTTCTCCTTGTTGAGTTGTGTCTAGACTGATTTTTTTACATGTAGATGTCTGGTTATTCCAGAATCTTATTGAAAATAATACTTAGCTCCATTGTATTTCCTTGACTCCTTCATGAAATCATTGAGTATACTTCTTTGGGTCTATTTCTGGGCTCTCTATTCTGTTCCATTGAACTATTGGTCTTTTCTTTCACCAACACCACACTGTCTTCGTGACTGTAGCTGTATAGTAAGTCTGGAAGTCTGGTTCTTCTCCGATATTGTATTGGCTCTTCTGGGCCTTTTACCTCTCCATATAAAATTTAGAAATGGTTTGTTGACATCTATAAAATAACTTGCTGGAGTTTTGAATAGATTGAGTTGGGAAGAATTGACATTTTTACAATATTGGGTCTTCCTATCTGTGAACATGGAATATCTTTCCATTTACTTATTTTTACATCTTATTCATGAGAATTTTTTAGTGTTCTTCATAAAGATCTTGTGTATATTTAGTTAGGTTTATACTTAAGTGTTTCATTTTGGGGGTCGCTAAATATGAATGGTATTGTGTTTTTCATTTCAAATTCCACTTGTTCATTACTGGCATATAGGAAAGCAACTAACTTTTTACATATTAACCTTGTATCTTTTAACCTTGCTATAATTACTTATTACTCCCAAGAGATTTTTTTGTTGATTCTTACAGATTTTCTACATAGACGATCATGTCATCTGTGAATAAAGATATATTTCCCAACATGCATAACTTTTATTTCCTTTTCTTGCCATATTGCATTCACAAGGACTTCCAGTTCAATGTTGAAAAAGAATAGCGAGAGGGGACATTTTTGCCTGCTGCCTGATTTTAGTGGGAAACCTTCAAGTTTCTCAGTATTAAGTATGATGTTAGCTGTAAGTGTTTTGCAGATTATTTTTATCAAGTTGAAGAAGTTTCCTTCTATTCCTGGTTTACGGAGAGTTTTTATTATGAATGGGTGTTGGATTTTGTCAAATGCTTTTTCCACATCTATTGATATGATCATGCAATTTTTCATTTTTGGTCTGTTGATGTGCTAGATTACATTAATTGATTTTTAATGTTTTTTTTTCTTTTTAAGATTTTATTTATTTATTTGACAGAGAGAGAGAGACAGCCAGCGAGAGAGGGAACACAAGCAGGGGAGTGGGAGAGGAAGAAGCAGGCTACCAGCCGAGGAGCCTGATGCGGGGCTCGAACCCAGAACGCTGGGATCATGCCCTGAGCCAAAGGCACACGCTTAACGACTGCGCCACGCAGGCGCCCCTGATTTTTTAACGTTGAACCAGCTTTGCATACCTGGAATAAATCCCACTTGGCTGTGGTATACAATTCTTTTTATACTTTTTTGGGTTCCACTTACTAATATTTTGTTGAGGATTTTTATGTCTATGTTCATGAGATATATTGGCCTGTAGTTTTCTTTTCTTATAATGCCTTTGTCTGGTTTTGGTATTAGTGTAATGCTGACCTCATAGAATGAGTTAAGAAGCATTCCCTCTTTTTATATCCTCTGAAATAGACTGTAGAAAACTAGGTAAATTTCTTCCTAGCCTATTTGATAGAATTTACCACAGAACCTATCTGGACTGGTGCTTTCTCTTTTAGAAGGTTATTAATATTATTTATTTACCAGATATAGGCCTATTCAGATCATCTATTTCCTCTTGTGTCTTTCAAGGAATTCATTCATTTCATCTAGTTATTAAATTTATGAGCATAGAGTTGCTCATAATATTCCTTTATTATCCTTTTAACTTCCACAGAATCTGCTGTGTCGTTCTTCTCTCATTTTGATATTAGTAATTTATGTCCTCTCCTTTTTTCTTAGTTAGCCTGGCTAGAGGCTTATCAACTTTATTGATCTTTTCAAAGAACTGGTTTTTAATTTTATTTTCTCTATCGATTTCCTGTTTTCAATCTCTTTGACTTCTGCTCCAATTCTTATTATTTTTCTTCTATTTTTCATTTTTCTCTGCTTTTTCTAGTTTCCTAAGGTAGAAACTCAGATGATTGATTTTACATCTCTCGGCTTTTCTCTTTTTTTCTTTTTTTTTTTAAGATTTTATTTATTTATTTGACAGAGATAGAGACAGCGAGCGAGAGAGGGAACACAAGCAAGGGGAGTGGGAGAGGAAGAAGCAGGCTCATAGTGGAGGAGCCTGATGTGGGGCTCGATCCCATAACGCCGGGATCACGCCCTGAGCTGAAGGCAGACGCTTAACGACTGCCCCACCCAGGTGCCCCCTCTCTCCTTTTCTAATATATGCGTTCAGTGCTATAAATTTTCCTCTAAGCATTGTATCTCACAAATTTTGATAGGTTGTATTTTCGTTTTCATTTAGTTCAAAACACATTAAAATTTGTCTTGAGTTTTTTTCCTTTACTCATGTTATTTAGAAGTGTGTTGTTTAATGTCCATGTATTTTATGGTTTTCCAGTTCTCTTTTGTTATTGGTGTCTAGTTTAATTCCACTGTGAGCTGAGAGCAGACATCGTGGTATTCTATTCTTTTGAATTTGTTAAGCAGTATTTTGTGGCCTGGAATGTGGTTTATCTTGGTGAATGATCCATATGACTTTGAGAAAAATGTACATTCTATCTTATTAGATGAAATAGTCTATAGATGGCAATTATATTCAGTTGATTGATGGTGTGGCTGAGTTTACCTGTATCCTTACTGATTTTCTGCCTACCAGGTCTGTCTGTTTCTGAGAGAAGGATATTGGCATCTCCAACTATGATAGTGGATTCATCTATGTCTTCTTTCTGTTTTATCAGTTTTTGCCTCATGTAGTTGCAGGCTGTGTTGTTTGATACATACATGTTAAGAATCATTACATCTTCTTGGAGGGTTGATCCATTTAACATTATGTAATGCCCTTCTTTTTCCCTGATAACTTTCCTTACTTTGAAGTCTGGTCTGTCTGAAATTAACATAGCTATGCCTGCTTTCTTTTGATTAGTGCTAGCATGGTGTATTTTTCTCTATCCATTTACTTTTCATCTATGTGTATCTTTATATTTAAAGTGGGTTTCTCATAGACAACATATAGTTGGTTCTTGGTTTTGATCCACTATGACGATTTCTTTTTTATTTGTTGCATTTAGACCATTGACATTCAAAGTAACTATTGATACAGTTGAATTAATATCTGCCATACCCATTACTGTTTTTTTATTTGTTACCCTAGGTCTTTGTTCTGATTTTTGTCTTCCATTCACTTTCTGGTTTTTATGCTTTTAATTGAGAATTTCATATGATTCCATTTTTTTTCTCCTTTCTTAGCAAATCCATTATACTTTTTACATTTTTTTTACTTTTTTTACTTTTTTTAGTCATTGTCCTAGAGTCTGCAAAATACATTTACAACATTAATCCGTGTCTACTTTCAAATAACACTATACCGCATCATGGGTAATGTGAGTACCTTATGATAACAAAATAATCCTAACTCCTTCTTCTCATCCCTTGTACCTGCTATTCATTTCACTTATATATGAGGATAAATATATATGTATATTTCTGTAATACCTATATGTATATAAGTGTACATAAATACATGTGTACATGCATACATAACATATATAATTGAACACATTATTGCTGTTGTTATTTTGAACAAATTGTTGTCTGTTAGATCAATTAGTAACAAGAAAGTAAAAGCTTTTATTTTACCTTCACTTTTTACCTCTTTGATACCTTCTTTTTTCTCTATGTAGACCTGAGTTTCTGATCTATGTTATTTTCCTTCTCTCCAAATTTTGAAATTTGGAAATTTTGAAAATTTCTTGCAAGGCAGGTCTATGGGCAACAAATTCCCTGAATTTTTGTTTATTTGAGAAAGTCTTTATTTCTCCTTCCCTTTTGAAGGATAATTTTGCAGGGTACAGAATTCTAGGTTGGTGGGTTTTTTCTCTCAACCTTTTTTTTTTAAGATTGTATTTATTTATTTAGAGAGAGTGTGTTTGCATGAGCAGGGGGGAGGGCAGAGGGAGAGGGAGAGAGAGAATCTCAAGCAGACTCTGTGCTGAGCGCAGAGCCTGATGCAGAGCTCAGTCTCTTAACCCCAAGATCATGACCTGAGCTGAAATCAAGAGTTGGACACTCAACTGACTGAGCCACCTAGGCACCTTCTCTCAGCATTTTAAATATATCATGCTATTCTCTTCTTGCTTGCATGGTTTCTGAGGAGAAGTCAGATGTATTTCTTATCTTTGTTCCTCTGTAGGTAAGACTTTTTTTCCTCTGGCTTCTTTCACAGTTATTCTTTATCTTTGATTTTCTGTAATTTGAAAATGATATGTCAAAGTATAGCAGTTTTTGACATTTATTCTGCTTGCTGTTTTCTGAACTTCCTGGATCTCTGCTTTGATGTCTGACATTAATTTGGGGACATTCTCAGTCATTATTGTTTCAAATATTTATTCTGTTCCTTTCTCCCTTTCTTCTCCTTCTGGCATTCTCATTATGTGTATGTTACACCTTTCATAGCTGTCCCACAGTCCTTGGCTATTCTGTTTTGGTTGTTTGTCGGTCCTTATTCTCTTTGCTTTTTGGTCTTAGAGGATTCTATTGAGATATCCTCAAGCTCAGAGATTCTCTCCTCAAATGTGTCCAGTGTACTAATAAGCCCCTCAAAGGTATTCTTCATTTCTGTTACAGTGTTTTCATCTCTAGCATTTCTTTTTGGTTCTTTCTTAGGATTTCCATCTCTCTGCTTACATTGCCTGTCAGTTCTTGCATGCTGTCTGCTTTATTCATCATAGCCCCTAGCGTATTAATCATAGTCACTTTAAATTCCCTATCTGAAAAATTACAATATCCCTGCCATGTCTGTTTCTGATGTTTGCTCTAGCTCTTCAAATTATGTTATTTTACCTTTTGATATGCTTTGTAATTTTTTTCTTGATTGCCAGACATGGTAAATCGGCCTTTGGTAATGTGGGGGCGGGAGGAAGCGTTCCACAGTCTTGTGATTGTGTTTCAGTCTTTTAGTGAGCCCATACTTCTGAACTGTGAACTTCACAAGTGTTTCTCCATTTTTGCCCCCTTTGTGTGGAAGAGGATGGCTAACGTGGGTGGAGTTGGCTATTTCCCTTCCCCAGGTCAGTTAGGCTCTGATAATATTCTGGCAGGTTAGCCATCGGCTAACAAGTTTCCCCCAAGGGCAGGCTTTGTTAACGAGGATAACGTGCTCTGGCTATTTCAAAATGGTTCCAACTCTCCTCCCTGTGCCAGAAGCCCAAGAAGGTTTTTCTCTGATGCACACTACGGGGACCTGGCGGAGTTCCTAAAGATAAATCTCACAATACGGTGGCACCCCCCTATGCCGGGGGCCCCTGGAGTTCGGAGTCTGTCTGCCTCTCCTTCCGGCAATTCATCAATTGCAGCTCAGATTTTCCTCTCCTGGCACTGGTTTCTACAACGGTTTTCTGCTTGAGAGCCTCTGCTCCAATAAGCTTTTCTTTCCAAGCTTATTCCAATCTATAGTTGCCTGACTTTCCAATCTTCAGGGCCATGGTTGGCCTGCATCCTCTCCTCTCTTGCAGATCCAAGTGGAGTTGTTGATTTTTCAGTCTGTTTAGTTTTTCACTTGTTGTTAGGATGGAATAGTGACTTCCAAGCTCCTTATATGTGGAACCAGAAGTAGTACGTACCCTCCTTCTACTCTTCACATTACAAATCAACCAGCAAGAATTCTCTTCCCCTCTTGGCTAGAGAGACTTGATGAGTCCTCAGGGACTTGCAGTTACCACATTCTGCACACCATCCTGAAGAGCCTCTGAAGCCAGTGGCATCGCTCTCTGCTCCAGGGAAAAGGCAGGGAGGGAGGCAGAGAGCTGAGGGGGGTCACATACAAAGAGGAGATGGAGTTCAAGTTTTCTTAATGACTTTAATTGGAGACTCGAACCCTGTAAACCATAGTTCAAGCCTAGTTCTGTGCAACAGTGTCTGGTTCTCCCTGAGGTCACAGGAGGAGAAATGCATAATTGAGGTTGGAACAGGGATCCTCACTCTCCCTGGTCTTTAATTCCAGAGGAATTCCAGCAAATGGTGGCTGCTGGATGAGCCTTATAATTGTTAATGTCACCAAGCTATAAGTTCCTTTCTTCAGGTGCAAAATCTTCCTCCTATTTTGGGGAACTCTTTCACAAGCTATGTGGATCAGAATGCACCTCTGTACCTTCCCTAAACATCTACAAGTAGGAAGCTTCTTGATGCATTCACTGAGCTGGCTGCAAAAACACTCAGGCCTGGAGAAGTTCACTCCCTCCCAAGCTCACTCACTGTGTCAACCCACTATCCTCTCCATCAAGCCTCAGAGTTCTCCCAGACCCTGTTCTGAGAGGATGTAACCCTAGAAAAGACCAAATACCCACTGCTTGATTTCCATGACCAGAGTTCTTTGGGGCCCCAACATAGGGCTGAATTGCAGTTTGCAAAGCTGTGTATGATAACAGCCATTATAGAAACCTTGAATTTTTATCTGCTGTTCTTTTTAAGAACAATTGAAAACACCTTCACAGTAATGATATCATCAGGTTTGCCCTCTCACCAACTCCAAAAAGAAGAAAAGGGGCAAACCCCTTCCCTTTACATTAAAAGGAAACATGAGACCTGGAGAGGTCAAGGGCTTGTCTATGGTTTCACTTCCCATCAGGGCAAAGGGCTACGGAGGGCTCCCATCTTCTCTGTCTGGACTCTAGTTCCAAAATGCTGGAGCACAAATATTTGACTGTTTCTCTGCATTTGTCTTATGTGTGTCTTTTCTCTCTTAACCATAAGGGCATTTCTAGACTTGGGAATCCCTCCCAGTCTCCTCCAGCCTCCTCCAGCCCCGAGCAGATAGCCCCTGAGTCCTGCAGGAACTCTCACTGCCCTCATGGCTCTCTCCGGCTCCAAGCTCTATCGGGTGGAAGACACCACATAGGCTGTGGCGATGTATTTCTTGCCGTTTCCGTAGGTGGACTTGTCCCAGGGATACGTCTGGATGGCCAAGGGATAACCACCCAGGCTTAACTGGCACCTGTGGGGAAAGATGCCCAAGTCATAGGGGCCCACCTCGTCTCTCCTTGCCTGTCCCCTGACTGGGAAGATGAAGCCCAAGCCATGCAGAAGGGCTCCACTTGGACTTGAAGAGCCCCCAGGAGAACTGCCACAGCTCTCTTCAGCCACTGCCTCCTGCTCCCCATGCGCAGGCGGCCCTTCAAAACCTACGCCTTATTTTCTGTCTTCTTAAAGAACACTGCTCTTCATAGTTCCCAGAGCAATATTCTAAAATCTCAGATGCTAGAGCTGAACCCCTGGAAATTAAATGTCTGCTTAGGGTTGCAGAAGCAGTAGGACCCAAAGTCCTCAAATGTTAGAGGAGATGAAGCCCAGTGGTTTCTGGCTATACTCTCTGGGCTTTGGGGTTTCCCCAGCAGCCTTGGGGACCCAAGAGAGAGGCTTGGAGCACGAGGGCAACTCCATTTCTAACTGTTTTATATACGAAGGTTCTGCATAAGGTTTCAGGTGGTGGTTCTGCCGCTAAGATAAAGTTTGGCAACCACCAGTCTTATCTAACAACCTCATTTCCCAAGTGAGAAAACTGAGGTCCAGAAGGGTGATTTGTCGAAGCCACTGTGCCGCAGAGTCCAGCTCTCCTGCTGTCCCGGCCGAGGACAGCCTGTGGCCCCAGCCAGCTCGCCAGGCCTGGCTGGCCCGGTACTTACGCTTTGCCCGGCCTGGCAATGAAGCAGAGGGAGTAGAGCGCAAACTCGAACTCAGGGCTGCTGCCAATGAAAGCTGAGCCCACTTCCTTATAGTAGCCGTCCCAGCGGAACTGCATGGCTAACACGTCGGGGTAAGAATCCCACTGCGGAGAGTAGCAAAGGGGCCTGGTGAATACCGAGCGGAGTCTGACACAGAGGTGGCACGTGGTAGCCCTCAGCCAAGATTTGCTGATGGCCCGTTAGGGGCCTGTGTGAGTTTTCTGGGGAGCCTGGATTCTTTACACGGACCGAGGAAGCAGTCTGCCCTGCTAAGGTGCCTGAGCCCTCCTTGGACCCTCGGTGTGGAGCTGCCGGTGTGCATCTCCCCGAGAGGCCAGAGCCAGCTCCTGTGACTGACACCAGGGCAGCGGGGACCATGCCTGTTTCCTGTGGCCACCACTTGTGGAGCAGAAGGACAGTTTTGTCCCCAAATTATTAACTGGCACAGGGCAGCAAACGTTTCTTTTTTATAAAACGTAAGGAGTTGAACTCAGACTAGCCAGGCTGAAACTTCCAGCCAAGGCCACATTCTAAGGAAGTTCGGGCAGGGGGTCATTACACATCTTTGAGTCTTGTCTTCCCCTCTAGGATCCTCCCCTGCGCCCCGCCTCCCCTCCAGAGAAAGTGCTCTCTGCCTCCTGCCCTCTGCGTCTCTGGAGCCTTCGCTCTTTAGAAGGGACTCTTGGGGTCCTGGCTGCCTGAACCCACTCTCCAGCAGATAGGGAAGTCATCTTCACCACCCCCACTAGACGGCCAACGAGGGTCAGGGTAGGAGGCAAGTCCGGCTCCCAGGAGTGTAGGGGGAGGGCAGGAAGTCTGGGTACTAATAGGCTGCTCCAGCCCACGGGTCAGTACTCGGTACTCACAGGGCCGTCATAGATGTGACTGTAGTAGTCAACCAGGCCCTCCTTCTCCTGCATGTAGAAGCGGATCCAGTTATGGAAGCCAGTGACCTTGCCTTTTTTGATTTCACCTATAAAAAAGAGTTCAAGGTGGGTGATCTGGGCCTCCCCTCCAGCTCCTTTTGCCCCTCGCATGCCAAGGCTGTCCCCCTTCTGCAGACTTTGGCTCGTAGAATGCATACTCACTTAGCCTCTTACACCAACTCCCCAGCATCCCACACATCCCCAACTCTCACCTAAGAAAGCCCTCCCCGCCCCCTTTCAGCTCAAGCCCTTGGGAGAATTCCTCCTCCCGGTTGGCTCCGGGTGACCAACCTGGGATATTCCTCTCAGCCATTTCTCCAGTAGCAAGCCACACTTGGTGGAGCTTTATTGGGGGGGGGGTAGTGGGGAGAAAGACCATGGCCCTCTTGGAAAGCAGAGGACCATTCAGAAGTAGCCAGCCCTGCCCCCAAACACATCTCCCTTCCTATGTGTGCCCTTTGGGAGCCCCAGTGTCTGATCTCCTTTCCCCTTAAGATACTCCAGAGGAGACTATTCCTCAAAAACGGCTCCTTGGACACCTCCGTCTTGGCTAGGGAGTGGACATGTCCATCCCTGCTAGTTGGCTTGGCTGCCGATTCATTGGTGCCTGATGCTGCCCTACTCCTGAGGGAGGCTGTCTCTCTTCATTTGTCCAACTCCTCCTTTCCACGCAGAATGATCCCACCTGAAAAGACGTGTTCAAAGCCACTTGAGTCCTCCTCCTCATTGCCTCTTGAATAGAGCCCAAACCACATGTTCTTCAAGTCACTGACAAACTCTTGTTCTGAGATGTAGCGGTCTGTGGGGAGGAACATGGAGCACCTGAGAGAGGGGAAGGCGAGGCCAGGTCCCAGGAAGCAGGGAAGGGCGGCCTGCTCCAGCGCATCAGGAGACACGGGGCTTCAACCAACGAATGTGTTCAGTTTTCCATTCAATAACTACCCACAGTGCACCTGTTCTATGCCAAGCCCAATCTACAGGCATAGCAAGGACAGGATCCCTGCTTTCACGGTTTCCGTTCCAGGAGAAAAGACAAATAATAAACAATATGATTGCAGATAAGTGCTATGAAGAAAATAAGGAAAGTATCCCAAGATGACTGGAGGTGGGGTTGGGATGGGGTTGGGCTCTTCTAGAAAAGAAGATCAGAAAGACCTCTCTGAGAAGGTAGCACTAATCAGAGACCTGAAGGATAAGGAGTCAGCCACACAAAATCTGGGGGAAAGAGTCTTCCATGCAGAGGGAACATCAAGTGCAAGGCTCTAAGATGACCTGGACTTCGTGTTCAAAGAGCTAAGGGAAAGTCAGTGTGGCTGGAGCACAGCACAGGGGGGGTATCTGGACAGGAGGTCGGAGGGGTAGGCAGCGGCCAGGCCTCATAAGCCAAGGCAAGAAAGTTGGGTGTCAGTCAAATAGTAGTAATACAAAAATATTTTAGATTTACTGACTACATTCTATGTGCCCAGACTGTTTTAAGTGCTTTCAGTCCTCACATTGAATCTTCATGTAAGGTCGATCCTAATTATCCCCAATTTAGAAATGAGGAAATTGAGGCATACCAAGGTTCTGTAACTCACACAAGATCACACAATTAATAAGAGGTAGAAACAGCACTCGAGCCCATGTGACCATGACACACGGTAACTGGTCTCTTAACGACTTTATATAGTTTCTTAGAGGTGAGAGAGCCACCGATGGGCTTTAAGCAGGGGAATTATGTGAGAGCTTTGTTCTTAAAGGCTCACTCTGGTCGTGTATATAAAAAGGCAGTGGTGTGTAGGCACAGCAGAGAGACCAGTTTTGAGGCTAACACTTTGTCCAGGTCGGAAGCAGGGGTGGCAGCCGTGGACGAGGGGTGAGAAGCGGGCAGATCAGGGATAGATTTTGAAGGCAGGCGTGGCAGACGTTACTGATGGGGGAGTTGGAGGTGGGGAACCATGAGGTAAAGAGAAGAATCGAATGGACCTCCTGGGGTGTGGGCCTGAGCAATGAGATCAACTATGATGTCATTGATGGGGCGGGGAGGACCGAGGGAGGAGGAAGGGGTGGGAATCATGAGTTCTCTGAGTAGATGCCATGAGACGGCTGCATGAGATGTTGGAGAGGCAGCTGGGACCCAACGGGAAAGTCGGGGCTGGAGTTCTAACTTAGGGAGCCATCGGATACTGGCTGTCCGCCGCTCAGAATCGTGTGTGGGTACCAAAAAGATACCAGACATTTCCATCCTTTCGAGGACTTAAAACACAGTCAGAAAACGAGACAAAATGTACACAAAATAACAGAGAATGGGTTCTCAGCCTGAATGGCTACCACTTACCTGGTGCTAGGCTTCCCACTGAGTGTTTCTCATGCATTAATTCGCCAAGACCCCATTTCACAGATAAGGCTCTGGCAGCTAAGATAATTTGCCCATGGTTGCACCAACAACTGGCAGAGGCTCTCTGGCCCGAGGCTACTTGGGGTTACCCACCCCCCAACCCTTGACCTCTGAGGAGATGCTGAAAGCCAGCGGTGAGCTGGGCCAGGTGCAGCGTCAGCCATGTGGGATGTGAGCTAGAACTTGAGGGACAATCTGGATTTGGACAGGGAGAGAGGTGAGGACAGGAGAAGGAACAGCCTGGGCTCAGTATCGGACCCCTGGGTCCCAGACCCGGCTCGGCTCACAACTTGCGTGGTCTCAGACAAGTCAGCCAGCCTATGCGGACCTCCGCTTCTCTCTAGAAAGCTGGGGGGCTGTCCTCACAAGATTCTCGCTTGTGTTTGCTGCAGAGGCCACCAGGGGGCGGTGCGGGATCGTGCTCTCTTTACAGGGGCTGCCTGCGCGGCACCCACTTTACCTAAAAACCCCTAAAAACTCACTGGTAAGGGAAGGCAGGCAGATGGAAGGCAGCCACTCCGGGCAGGGGGGAGACCTGGCCAGAGCTGCCCATGAGGCCCAGCCCAGCTGCCTGGAGCTCAGGAGACATCTGCAGGACAAGAACGAACACAAGCCCCCCCGCCAAAAACTCCTGCCGCTCCAACCTTTTTCGGTCTGATTCAAATGTATCCCTCTCTGGAGCCCCGCTAGCCCAGAACCCCTCCCGGGAGAACGTCCCTCTCGGAGCTTTTGGTGATTTTCTGTTGCTGTTTCCCCAGCAAAAATGTGGAGTGAGCCAACAATCCTTCCTGGACCTGGAGCAGGCAGGAGGGGCATCAGGGACCCTCCGTGAAATGGGGTGGAGCAGGGTGACTCCCCGACCTGCAGAGACCCTGAGACTGCAGCAGTGAGTGGTGGGGATACACCAGGCAGCTCAGAGTAAAACAAAAGAGAGGTGACTTCCAAGCCAGACAGAGGCTTCTGCCGCTCCTTAGGCCCATGGTCTCTCCCGGGCTCCTCTCTGGCCCCCTCCCGACCCCTCGCAGAAGTCCGCTGGCCACCACACAGCCCCCACCGGCTCTCTTCCCCTCCCCACCAGGGAGCCCCCGGGGGGCCAGGCTGTCCTGCAGACACACACCGAGTCCTCAGCACTGCCTGGGGGGGGGGGGCTGGGGGAGGCTCACTCACTCTGGTGACGGAGGAAGCCATAGAGCTCCTTCATGACCGCAGTCTTCATGACCTCTCTGAGGAAGGCATCCTGCTCGGCCAGCTGCTGGCCGTCGAAGTGCTCCCCGCGGCCCGTGGCCCGCTGGTAGTTGTTGAGGAGGCTGATGAAGGCCGCGTAGGTCGGCTTGGAGAACAGCTTCTCGTTGACATATGTGAAGAGCCTGGGGGAGGCGGAGGGAGGCCTGAACGAGGAGCAGAACCCCCCACCCCCCCCCAGGGACGGCCAGACAGGCCAGGGCGGGCACGTGAAAGTGGGGTCAGGAGCAGTGTGGGGGCTTCAGACCCTCTGGAAGGGTGTGCATGAGGTCGCTCTTTTCTTCTGCTCCAGCTCGTGGAAGGTCAGTTCTATTCGCAGCCCAGTCAATCACAGAAACCCTCCCGGCTGGACACCCACAGTCCCTCAAGATGGCTTTCTTTGTCTTTGGAGACCTATTTTCTTCTCTCCCTTTGATCCTGCCTGCCCTGAGGAGAAAAGAGCTGAGGCTTGGAAAGAAGCCGAGCTGGGGCGGGAGCAGGGGTGAGGGGCCCTGTGCAGGAAGAGTGAAGGGGACTCACGGCTCTGGGCAGCGGTCCACTTGGTCTCTGGTCTCTGAGGGCAAGATGCGGTTTTGGCTGTTGAGAATGATGTCTTCCTTCTGGGCTTTGTTGATGTCTGCCCGGTAGATCTTCTCCGAGATGCTCTGTAGCCCCTCTTTGGTTATGGCGTCCCTGCTGTAGGAGAAGCCCTCTAGGAGGGGTGGGGGAGGGGCTTCTCAGTCTGTGTACCCCTCCCCTGGGCACCTTCCAGAAGCCGGCAGCCAGGGAAAGAGGCTGCAATTCATCACCCTGGTGGTTGGAAGGCAGGGGCCTCGGGCCTAAAGGATACTTAAAATCGGCACAGGGCTCTGCCCATAGAATATCCACACTGCCCCCTCATCTGGGAAGGTTCTCAAGCTTTGGCAAGCACCAGAATCCCCCGGGGAAAATCCCCAGGGGAGAATCCTACAGGTTAGTGGGCACCACCCCCCGAGTTTCTGATTCAGTGGGTCTGGGGGCAAGCCCTAGAGCTTCCCGTTCCCATACATCCCCAGGTGATAACTGATGTTGCTGCTCCAGAGACCGCACCTGGAGCACCATTGCTCTGGGGAGTTCCTCCGTCTCTGGGGCTGTGCTAAAGGGAGCAGGGGACTGACCGTGGCCACACAGGCTCTCGAAGTCCTTGCAGCAGTTCCCAAACTCTGGGCAGCGGGCGTTGCAGTGGCATGGCTGGTGCCTGTCGAAGGCCTCGTGGCAGCGGTACCGGCAGGAGCTGGGCGCCGTGTACAGGTCTAAGAGGACAGGGAGAGGTGTGTCCAGGGCAGACCCCTAGAGGTCGCTTCGGGCCGCCAGCTGGGTCCCCCCTCCCCCCAGCCTCGCCCTCCACACTCCTATTGAAGATCTCCGGGGAAGGAAAACAAACAGGCTGGGTTGGTGCACACCCTCCACGGTCAGGAAGCCCTTTCCGAGAGGCCAAACTCTACTTTCTGGCCTGTTGTTTTTATAATCTTCCCACTCTAAAAATAAAATCTCTTCCACTTCCCTCCATAGGCCTCAGACTCCCTTTCCTGCCTACACCCCAGGCTGCGAGGCCAGGCCCTGGTACCGCCTCCCGGTGCTGGGGTTGGGGTCCGTCTGGCTCAGGCCTATGCCTGCTGCCACTGGGACGGCTGCCTCCTCCTTGTCACCTCTCGCGTCCCTCCTCCTGTAGCCTGCAGGCCCCCTTTAGAAAGGCCGACTCACTGCTAGCCGGGGCCTCCAACACCTCTTCCTCCAGCCCCAGGAATGGCTCTGGCTCTTCGGGGTCCTCTTCCACTGTAGGTCAGAGAAGCAGAGTCACCAGCCACCCTCGAAGGCTCCCTTCCCCTCATGTCTGATGCTCAGGTCCCCCAGCCTCCGCGACAAGCAGTGCGGTGGAAGAAAATACAAAACGGGCTGAGGCACAATGAACAAGGAGACAAACTGAAAATGGAAGACAGCAGGGAACAGGACTGAAAACTGTTACAGAAAGTGACAAGAATTTCCCCAGGTGACAACTCTCCTTGCCACTTCAGCATTCTGGTACTCAGTGTGCCTCCCTGGATTGCAAACCCTGATTTGGGTATGACTTTTCTTTAATGTACGTTGATAGGTGGACAAGCTTGCCCTTCTCCAAATGACAAGGCCCTCACTTAGGAACATCCCTTACCTATAACAGCTCCCAGTCACAGTCAAGGGTGAACTCCACCCAGGCCCTCTGGGACTAAGAGCTGTTTCCTGAGATACCAACTTCCCTTCTTTCTTTACACTTGGCAATGGCCACAGAGACTGGGGGGAGGGAGTGTTCAGAAAAGCACGTTCATGGTGCTGCCCTGTGCCCTTGGCCTGCCCGCTGTGTGACTACGGCCCAGAGTCTGGGCCGAGCAGCGTGGGTGGAGTGGGGATGGGGAGGAAGAGGCAGGGTGCTCCTAGGGACTTTGAGCTCCTCTCTGGCACGCAGAGGGGGTAATTTCCCCCAAGGAATAACACTTACAAAGTGATTCAGAATCCGTTAGTGAGTTTGCTGGATTGTGTTGTGTTACTGCCGTCAGAACCACAGGGCAGGTGGTTCCCTCAGCCAACACACATCTGATCATTCACTTGTGCCGGGCTGTGTCCTGATTGCTGACAATCCACAGGGTTCTTTACTCCACCAATGTTATGCTAAATAGACTTTCAAGGGCTGATTTAGAGTCTCAAGCATCATCCAGATTTTTTCTGTGGGAAAAGGATTCTGAGGTGCAGATCAGAGACTTGAAGATGGACTGGCTCCTAAGCCAAGTATTGTCTGTGCTGTGAAACACCAGCCCGATGGTCCAGGGTGAACAGGCTCTCCTGTGTCTGCTGAACAGGGCACAAGGCAGGGGAAAAGGGCAAGCTCTGATTCTGGCACTGAGCTCTGGACCCGAGTTTCCCTCCCTGGGCCTGGTCAGCAGAACTTCTGCTGGTATAGATGGTGTTTTCATGTAAATTCCTTCTGGGTAGAAGCAGCACAGTCGCTGGGTCAGCAGATACCGCCTTCGGGAAAATTAGGAAAAGGGACTCCTTTCTCCTAACTCTTCACCAAGGCACATGGATTGCCATGGACTCAATTTTGGTTAGCTTGCCTTCTCAGCCAGGTGCCCTTGTGCAGTGCACAACCTGCACAACCATATATGCCATGGTCTTGCTGGCCATTACCTACCATGGCGTTAGTGATCATGTTTTCCAAAGTGAGAGTCGGGGCACCTGGTTTGACAGTGAACTTAACAAGGCTTCATGTCACAAAGGAGAAGACCATTTATCTGGCAGTCTAAAACACTGGCAGCATCCAAACAAGGGGATTATTCAAAATAATTTTTGCAAATGATTCCTTTAAAACTATGTTGTTAGAGTAGCAGAGAATTGTTTCTGAGAGGCTTCTGAGAGCAGTGCATGTCCCATTTAATCACTGGACAGGGAATGACAGATTGAAGATGCCACAGCCGCTCAGTCCACTCATAGGAAGTGTGGTGTAAATCACGACAGTCACTGTGATGTTGTACAGGCTTCCTGGTGGCAAGCAAGTTGGAAAGTTCGACTCCATTCTTACACTTTTGTGATGTAAAGTGTTGAATTACAATTGGTAATGGGATACATGCTATATTATTGTTTGTTACCATTCTGCTGTCTGGGGAATTACTTAAATTTCCAAAATAGTATTGTTAATCCTGAAAGTTCAGATAGATATTGCAGGTAAATAACATCTATTTTCTTTTAAGTTGGGGTTTTACACTGGGGACATCCTAGACTACCTGGGACAAGTAGTGGCTAAATATCTGACCTTTGTGCTGCCCCTCAGTGTCCTCATTCGGGCCCCTGGAGCCCTGTCATCAGTCTCGACCCCTACTCTGAACTGCTGGACACCTGAGCCAGCGTCCCTTCAGGCAGTCTGGGCGCAGACGCGGCCTGGCCCGCCGTGCCTCCCAGACCCTTCACCCCACAAGGAGCACCAGTACACAGGTGCTCAGAGTCTTCACAGCAGTCCCCATGCCGGGGACACTGGTGGTCGCACTGGCAGGCAGCGTCCCGGTGAAATTTCTCGTTACAGCGAGATGCACAGGACTCCAATTTTCCTACGGGCAGTAAAGGTCACAAACTCAGCTCTGTGAGAATCCTCTCCTCCTCATCAAGGTGCCCCCTGCAGTAGGGTTTGCAGACAGACAGGGGCAGAGGCCCCTCCTCGCAGGGAAGACCGCTGCTCTCTGCAAGGGGGAAATACACGCGCAGCCTCCCACGCGCCAGAAGCCTCGTGGCCACCCCCCACCCCCCACCCTACATTGCAGGGCTCATAACATAGATGAGGACCACAGACGACTGCTGAGCGAGGCGAGACCCCTAATAGAAACAAGTAAAAAAGCAAGGAGGCCGTAAGAATTGGTGGGGACCGTGACAAACTTGGAAGTGATGCTCGGCCTGAAACTGACAGCCACTGTCAGCTCCGGCTGCTCCTGCCATGTTGGGATACAGGCGCAGTGTCGTTACAGCCTCTAGTTTTTCCAGAGGAGCCTTCATTTTTATGTGAAGTTTTCCAGTTTTTTAAAAATTCAGGCAGATCAACGAAAGAGGTCGGTGGGCTGCTTGTGACCCACAGGCCACTGTTCATCTCTCACATAGATGAAGGTGAGACACTGCTGCCCCAGTGATCCCGCCTGCCCTCTCCCCTGTGACACCCCCTTCCTCTCATCCTGTCCCTTTTATGTCTTCTGCTGCTTTGTTCGTTGTTCCCTTCGCCTGGTCTCCCCTGCATCCTGTTTCGCCCAGGTCCTATCTTTCTGTTTCTTCTAGTCCTTGGAACGCGTTTGAATTAGTTTACACTTGGGTGGGGAACGAGGCGAGTATGGGTGAGAATTGGATTCTGGAATGGGACCCGTTGTGTAACCACAGACCACATCCCTTACTCCAGCCACATGGCTTGCAGAAGCAAACTTTTGGTCACAAGGGGCATAGACAAAAACTTTGAAAGAAATGGAACAAACCCACTACCACTCCTAAAAACACAACCCCCGCCATGCCCACCCAGCAAAGACAGTGTGGGGAGCACACCAGGGTGACAGCCGGCTTCGGGGGCCCTTTCCTTCCACTTTGAGCTTTCAGAGTAATTACAGAGTCTTTGTTTCCACTTGAGGCTCCTGAGGTTTGGATTTCGCGAAGGCTGGGTTTAGGGGCCAGGCTGTGGGCGACAGCGGATGTCAAGATCAGAGTCAGAGTTGCCATTAGCATCGGAATTTGTATGAACGCAGAAACTGAAACCTAATCGGGGCCAGAGTTAGGATTAGTTAGGTTTAGATTAACAGCTACGGTTGGGATTTGGGCTTGAGTTAAATTTATTGATAAAATAAAAATTTTGTATTACTGTTGGGCTGAGGAATGAGGGAATAGGAATGAGGGAATAGGTTGGGCTGAGGAATGAGCCACTTCACGGCTGAAGAGTGTGTCAAGATTAACAGAAGAGAAATTATCCCACATTTGCCTGAGACTAGATTTGGGGTTTGCTTCTGGGGGTGATCCCACACCGGCACAGTATCTCAACTGAAACCTGGATGGGGTGGGAGGTGAATAGTAAGGATGTGGGCTTAGTTACTGGTTTGGATTCTGGGATTAGGGTTTACGCTGTTGTGTTCATGCGGGTGGCGTAGCAAAGAGTTTGAGAACCTGGACTTTGGGCCAAAACTGCATGGGGCTGGAATTCTGGTTCTGCTGCTTTCAAGCTCTGAGATCTTGGACAAGTTATTTGACCTTCTGTGCCTCAGTTTCCTTATCTGTGAAAGTGTCAGGACCATGGAGTCCGTCTCCTACAATATGTGTAAGAATTAAATGAGTTGGTATTTGTAAAGCGCTGAGTACAGCGCACAATACATAGAAGCACGTGTGCGGCTTAGAGAAATAAACAGAGATCACGGGGCATGCCCAGCTGCGGTGTGGCAAGTGTGCAGACGGGCTGGAGCAGGCTTCCCTGTCCACACACTCCATCTAGCTGACTCCCTCCTGGGTTTCAGCTCTGCCATCCCTTGGACTGGGGTGTCAGTGCATCTATGCTGCTCACAGTTTCCTGGCTCACGTCATTGCTGGGAGCCTGTATTTACATGAGCGAGGTGTCAGGTCAAGGGTAAGCAGGTCCTGAGGCAGCCTCAAGTTGTGTCCAGGGCCTCCCACGTGGCCAGCGAGGCAGGCCTTTGATCCAGTGGGTTGTCCTGAAAAACAACCAGGCCCAAGGCCTCTTGTCCTTTCAGGCTCAGGGGGACTCCTCTTGAATCTTAAATGATGCTCCCTTGGAACCTGAATGCAAGACCTTAAGGAGAACTTTTTAGGCCAGGAGGAAGGCTCGGTCAGCTGCCTGCCCGGTCAGCCTGGCGGAACACCCAGAATCCGAGAGGAGAAAATTCGGACAAATCAAGGCAACGTTCACAATGGGCCAGATCAGCAGAGCCCCAGGGAAGAATTCACTTCATTCCGGCTGCTGGCACCAGCTGAGAAGGGCTCCAAGTGAATAGTCAGCTCTGTGGAGCTCAGGAGAACACCCCCACGGCCCTGACTGAGTGGACTTTTTCATCTCTGTTCAAGAACTCTGTCCCCAGTAAGAACCCCCTTCCAGGGGTTCCCTGTAAACTTAGTCTGCTTCAAGACGACCTTGGGATTTGAGGGTGGAGGGGAGAGGTAGGAGGGACTTTTCCTTGTGGGCGCCTCACTGTGCTGTCCTGGGGACACTCAGCAGGCTAGTCACCCTGACTCCTCACTCCCATGTCCCCGCCCTGTGCCTGTGGGCCGCACAAGGCTCTGTGTGAGCCTCGCTCAATGGCCAGGCGCTGAGTCACTGTCCCAGTGACCACCTGCCTCATCTCTCTGAGCCTCTGCCTTCTTCATTTTGGCCTTGCCTGTCTCAGACTCAGGCTTTCCCTCCATTTCCTCTTGAAAAGCTTAGGGCCCCCCTGCCTCATGAGACGCTCCATTTCTCTGCACTCTCCAGGACTTCGATATGCCAGAAGGCCCACTCCCTAGCCATGCTGCCCACCAAGAAAGGCTGGTCCCAAGCCTGGATGTCCCCCTTACACCAGCACTCAGCCCCTCGGAGGGTGGGGTCACCATCCTACATCTGTGCCTGTCCAGGCGCCCCAGATGCTATTTCCCTGGAGACCCAGTTGACCAAGAAATTCATTTCCAGGACCAGCTTCCTGCCCCCATTCCCCTGAAACAACCAAGGTCCAAAGGCTGGCAGTGACTCCTCCATATGATTCATAGTCTTGCATCTAAGTTCTGAGACGTTGGCACTAGGCTGGACAAGAGCTGAGCCTCTGCCCGCCCACGTTAGGGAAGAAGGAGGCATTGCCCACTGGACCCACACGCCCCGTCCATCCCACAGCCAGATCAGATCACCCCCAGGCGCGAAGGCCCCACCTGGCACTGCTAGAGCCAGTGTCGCCTCTGCCCCCGGCGAGGTCTGCCCCGGGACCCAATGTCTCAAGTCGCTCTCCTCTCCTGAGAGTGGGATGTGCCAACGCAGCGGCCACTTGCTCACATTAAGTGAGAAGTTCCCATGGCCTCCCTGCTGGCCGTCCACCACCCAGGGCCCCGACAGAGCTGAGTCCCAGCTGCCCTCAGTTGCTGCCAAAGTAGAGGCACATGGTCCCTCCCAGCGCAGGGGGGCCTGGGAGCAGCTTTTTCCTCCAAAGGTTTCCATTTGGGAATCCCAGTACGGGTCTCCTTACACATAACCTGACTGGAAAGGAGGAAGTTTCTCCCAGGAGTCTGTATAAGCATAATCGTAACCAAAACCCCGGTTTCTCGAGCTCTCAGTCCGCGTAAGGTGCTTCTTACACATTATCTTAATTCATCCCTACAGCAGTCTTATTTAGGAATAACCTGGGTTCGGTGGGGTGGGTATCAAGTTCTGATTCTTTCTCCTCCGGGCAGAGAATCCTCCCCACACCTCTCAGCTCAGCCCCCTCCCTTGGCACTTGTTCCTCCGCACCCATTAACCAACGACCAATGAACACATCACCATCAGCATTTTACACAGCTACTAAAGAAAACATTGCTGTCCCCCTGCCTGTCCCATCCCCCGCACAGCTAGTAACTGTGGGCCGGGACCCTTCTGTGGGCTCTAGTTCCTCGAACTATTTCCTCGAAGGCCCGTTCCGCTGACCACTCCTACAGCCTAGAGAGCACATGACCCACCTCTTGGCCGGGGGCTTTTCCGGTTTCCCCCTGAGCCTGCCCATCTCCTGAGGCTTTATCCAGAGAAAGGTCCCACCCCAAACAAGCCGACCCACCCCTGGGCAGTGGACGGAGTGACCAAGGGCAGCCAGGCCCCTCCAACCCAGCAGGCCACAGCCCTGGCATTATAACATACAGCAGTGGCACAGACAAACCTTGGTGAGATCAAAAGTCAGGTTGGACTAAGGGATGTTTGGGTCTGGTCCTCCAAGGACTCAGGGAGGGGCTTCCATGACATTAGTCCAACAGCCCTGCAACCCCCTTCACACAGTCCCCTCCACCCCAGAGATGACAACTATACTCTGACAGGGATAGGTCTAAGGTGCTCCATGGCTCTAGGACAGAGCTGACCCTCCCTTGTCCCACTCTGCTCTCCCTCTACCAAGTTCCCTAACTCTCTGCTGCTTTATGCAGGACCCTTTCACCCCCACCAGATAATGACTTACCGGCCCAGGCCAGGCTGCAGAGTATGGCCACTATCAGGGGCACGCAGGCCCTCATGGTGCCCAGTTGGAAGCCAAAAGGGGATTGGCTGTTGGACTTTCACTAGTCAAGGTGAATGTCACAGCTCTCAAATGAGCCTTATTGCCCAGGCTGATCCTTTTAAAGACATCGGAACTTGTGGATCTGGTACCTCCAGATCCTTCCAGGAAGAAAAAGGGAAGGGAGGGACCCTAGATGGATAGGAGGGGGAGAGGGGGTGGGGCCCTACAGCTGTTTGAAGCCAGAGGGAAGGTGACTAAGCAGGCAGGTAATTCCAGATGTTTAGAATAGGTAATACTAGCCGTAGCCAGAAAATAGGTCATGTAAGCAGGCACAGCAAGATGGTCCTGGTTTGGGGGTGTTCTCTGTCCCAAGTGGGAGCACTGATGGACTTGTCTCTGGGTGTTCCCCTCAAACACCCACCTCCCTGCAGGCTACTGTCCTGACCTTCCAAGGAGCTACAGGCTGGCTTCGTCTTTGAGTTCCTGATGCTAACATGAGGAATAGAGTAAGGCAATCATTCCAAATCTGACCAGCAGCGAAGTGCTCAGGCAAGCGTTAGTGTGAGCTCAAGGAGAGATAGAGGAGGTGTGGGTCAGAAACAAGGGCTACTCTTATTAGCAAACCGCACGTCGCTGAAGCACCCCACAAATAGTAGGCAAATAGTCTCTAACTCTTACTGAGTCAGCGTCTCAGCTTTTCACAGTTCAGGTTCTCATAGGTTCCAGCTTTACAAGGTCAGCGGTGGCTGAGAGGCCTTAGAGACAGCCAGAGGACCCACCCTTCCTCTCCTGGGGGCCCAGGAGCCCACTCCCTTCATCCCCTACTTACACTCGTCTTCCCAAGGACCCTCTCCAGGGAGGTGAGGCTTCTCGATGCTCCTTCCTCCCCAAGTCTGAGAGCAGAAGCACAGCAACATGGGGCTGCCAGGATCCCCCTCCTATTAAAGGTAAAATCTGCTTAGTAAATTGCCCTTTGCAGAAAGAGTACTGCATGGAGACTCTGCCCTCTCAATAAAAGAAAACCCTCACATAAAAAGGCAAAATTGATGAACCATCGAGACTACTCTATAGTGACTTTTCTCTAGGGGTGAAGTGGGGGGGCCTGTCCTCCTCAGCCAGTGTGCCTGAAAAGTGGGATGCTTCCTCTCTCTGACCTCAGTTTCCCCATCTCCGAAATGACGGGGTCGAATCTGACAATCCCTGCCAAGTTCATTTCAGGGCTTCCCGCCCATGCCCAGGGTGAGCCGTTGCAGTAGGTTGGGGAGAATACTCCCTGCCCCGGTCTCTGTGTGGAGATGAGACCCCACACGGAGCTCCGGGGTGCACAGGGCAGCCTGCGGCGAGCCACCTTGCAAGAGACTCACAGCAGGAGCACAGCTGACGCGTCAACCTGGCCCTTTCATGGAGGGAAGCTGGTTGGAGGAATAGGAGCAGAAAGGCTGCTTGTCCTGCTCCAGCGGCCAAGTCCAAGCGGAGGGCGGGCTGCGACCGCGGCCAGCGGGAGCCTGCAGCCTCTGGGGGCTGGCGGCGCACACCCCGATCTCAGGCTCTGGTTAGTTTAGGGACTAAAGGAGACAGTCACTGGCTGGGCCAGGAGAACAACACCTCAGAATTTGGGATGGACAGTGCCTTCCAAGGCCCCGACTGGGGGGACCCCCACTCAGGCCACAGGTGTGGAGTCCAGCCCCCAGCAGCCCTACTGTCCAGCTGAGCTGCCTGTGGGTGGAGCTTCTGGGCAGGAGCGCCTCCCTCCAACAGGGGAATTTTAGGTCAGGAGCAAGGCTGGGAGCTGGGGGACGTTTGACACTGAGCCCATAGAGCCAGAGGGCGCATCTGAGGAGCCAGGTCTTCCCAACTGGGTCCTCCAACAAGAACCGCAATGCCAACTTTAAGGACATGCCGGGGTGTCACATGCTTGAACCTCCTATGCGCTCTCTCCTTTTCTCTCACTACAACCCATAATAGTACTATTGTTATCCTCATTCACAGAGGAGGAAACTGAGGCACAGAAAGGTTGGGAAGTACACCCAGGAGCGCATCAGTAAGTTATGCAGCAGGGCTTCCCACCAGACGCCATCCTAACGGGCACTGATGCCACATTGTCGCACACAACGGGTCAACAACCACTTCATCACGCCGG
This sequence comes from Ailuropoda melanoleuca, assembly GCF_002007445.2. Lineage (NCBI taxonomy): Eukaryota > Metazoa > Chordata > Mammalia > Carnivora > Ursidae > Ailuropoda > Ailuropoda melanoleuca. The sequence goes on from NC_048233.1 coordinate 37,916,608, forward strand.
GGTTACGATGCGAAGTGGTCTGCGCTCAGATGGTGGAATTGAGGGGACCTCAGCAGTCACCTGGCTCCGCTTCTCAGATGAAGTTGCAAGCCCGGCGCGATCTGAAGAGGCTGTCCTGACTCCACCTGATGCCTCCGTGCCTCTCGGGGCCGCTCATCCCCGCTTCCCAGATCTGGTTCCCAAACCCCAGGACTGTATAACCCACGACAGGCTGACGTGGAGGAAAGTAGATAAGACAGTTTGAAAAAATCCAGCGAGCCAATGTATGAACACACATTTGTACACTCCGGCAAAGACGCCTCACAGATAAATTAGATGCACACATGCGTATGTAGAGATAAATGCACGAAAGGGTATTTCAGACAGCAGCTGGCCTGGTCTGGACAGAAAACTCGGCTGCTCCTCTTTCCAAGTTCTCCCCCAGTTAGGTTTTCACGTGGGCTTTCCACCCTTGATTAAAAGTCTTCCCAGGGGGCCAGTCAGCAAGGTGGGAGTCCTAGGAGGCTGGATCCTGGAGACTTGGGCCCAGGACAGGGCGGTGACAGGTGCATGGCGGATGGTATTCCCACGACAAGAACACCAACAGAGATGCCTCCTCTGATCAGGAGTGAGGCCAGGGTGCGGCCATGGAGGGCGAAGGCACGTGGGCAAGGATCCAGGAGGCGAGCAGGCCATCAGCAGTGTGGGGGATGGGAATTCCGTGAGCAGGTGTTTACTGAGCGCTGGCTAGTACGTCTGGTGCTGTGTTGTTACTGGACCAGCAGGATTCAGGCCAGGCTGGAAGACGGCTCTTAGACCTGTTGGCTTCTAGTGGGACAGAGGACAGAGAAGCGTCAGCATTAGACGCTGTTTGAAGTAGGTCCCACCCATCTCTGGGCTACCAGGGTGGTGAGGGCTCTGTCAGGACCCACAGGCAATGGGAGAGACTGGCCCAGGGAACTGCTGAAGGGGACATACGCCGAGGCCAGCCTCTCCACCATCCTTGTCCTCTGGGAAACCAAGGCTGAGTCACTTCAGCACAAGACCAGAACTGGACGGGCCCTGCGGCTGGCCCAGCACAGGTGAGGCCTAGAGTCACCTCCCGAGGGGACCTCTGGCCCCTGAAGTCACTAGACCTCCAGCATCCACCCCATCATGGCCCAGAAGTGCCCTGGAACAGAGACCCGAGACAGTCACCCACATCTGGTCCCTTGTGACCCGCCTCAGTCAAGTTCCCTCTTGTTGAACATGTTTTAGAATGGCTCCACGTGTGGTTTTCTTTCACGTTGGTTTGTAGGTTGTGTACCACCGTTGGGTGTCCAGGCATTTCTTTTTAAGTCTGTGAGCAGCCCTGATACTCAGCGTCGCACTCACCACCCGCCCTGGATGCATGAGTCAGATGTGCCACCGAGGCCACTCACCAGAGTCCCGGGCTGCGCTTCAGGTTCTGTTGGCCAAACCCCAGGCCAGTCCTCTGCCTGCAATGCCCTCCCCTGGACTGTCCACTTCCCACTCACCTCCAGGCCCAGGGCAAGCCCACCCTCCCGCGAAGCCTGACTTCAGCCCTCCAGCCAGAGGAGTCCCTCCTGCCTGTGGCCTCAGTTCTTGATATCCGTCCTGGGTGCCTTTGCCATGTCGCAGCCCCTCTGGTATGGTTGCCAATGTGGTGTCGCTTAACCTTGCACTGCCATTTAACGTTTCCTCCACAGCTCTGCTTCCCGGGTCCCCTCTACCGCCTTGTGTTGTCATTGAATGTGTTAAATAACCGTCAACATGGACAAGGGGCCAAGAATGAATGAATGTGCAAACTAAACTTCCCAGCCCCACTTGTTATAAAGGCTCGACGGAAGATGATGAGCCCAACAGAGAGAGCAGATGGGTCCCTCTTTGAGATTTGGAGGTTTCCGAGTGGGGGGCTTATGGGCAGTGGGTGGAAATGGGGTCTAGGCATTCACTGTGTAGTTATGTTTTCATAGCAAACACACCGTTTGGGGCAATATTGCATGTTTGTTTGGAACTAATGGAAATGCAGGGGCATCTAACCCCCCAAGCGAACCCCTTGGTACCACCCCTGCCAGGGGCAGCAACACAGGGATCAGACAGGACCCAGGATTCCAGCAGCTTCTGAATCCACAATGTAACAGATAACTCAATCTTATTGGGATCCCAAAGTAACCACCTGCCTACATTTTTTTTTCTGGCTGTACTAATGTTTGTTTTACACTACCTAATAGTGTTTATAAAATAAAATTTCTGTCTCGTAACCCCAGTAGTTTTGGGGAGTCTGGAGGCCCAGCTGGGAGCAAAGAGAAGCAGATGAGAGAGGCAGACAGAGAGAAGGAGGTTTGGAGAGGCAGCAAGGGAGTGAGCAAGGGCAAGGGCAGGAGGGAGGGCTGGGAGCAGCCGAGCAGGGGCCGGGCCCTGGCACCAGGTCTCTCACCAGACTCTTGCCCCAGGTGTGTCAGCACAGCCAGCTGCTCTGCCCTCCCAGAGACAACAGTGGAACTGGCAGGAGCGGTTCCTACCCAGGGTGTGAGGACCTACCGTCTTTCACAATTGTCATAATTAGTGTCTAAAGTAGTCGGGCCAATTTCCCCCTTTCTCAGCATTTGTTCATTCACCTGACTTTGCTGAGCAAAATGGATGAGAGGACGAGGAGCTCAGCCTCTAAAGAGGGAGGGAGGCGATGGACAAAGCACATTGAAAGCTGTGATTGGGGGAGCAGAACCCAATGCTGAGACTACTGGTTCTAGAGCCAGGCTGCCCGGGTTCATGTCCCAATTCTGCCACTCACCAGCTATGCAACCCTGGGCAGGTTTCCTGACCTCTCTGTGCCTCGGTTTCCCCCATAACTGTAAAATAGAGCAAGTAAGAGTACCTGACAAGGCTCTTGTGCAGATTGAATGAGTTAATACTTGCAAAGCGCCTAGAACAGTGCCTGGAACGTAACAAGACCATCATAGGGTGTGTTTAAAAAGAACAGGGCCAGCCAAGGCAATCTTGAGAAAGATCAAAGCCAGAAGTACTACACTCCCAGATTTCAAGACACACCACAAAGCTGTGGTGATCAGAACAGCATGGTACGGGCGCAAAAACAGACACATAGTTCAATGGAACAGAATAGAGAGCCCAGAAATCTATGGTCAATTAATCTATGACAAAGGAAGCAAGAATATACAATGGGGAAAAGACCATCTCCTCAATACATGGTGCTGGGAAAAACTGGACAACCACATGCAAATGAATGAAACTGAATTTATTTTTGAGGGTGGAGGGTCTTCAAAATTTTTCAAATAAAATTACACATGCTCTAGTACTCCACTACTGGGTACCTACCCGATGAAGACAAAACTAACTCAAAAAGGTGTATGCACCCCTATGTTTATTGCAGCGTTATTTATAATAGTCAACATATGGAAGCAGCCTAAGTGCCCATCGATAGATGACTGGATAAAGAGAGAAGCAGCACGATATATATACATATGTTGGAGATACATAGATATAGATATAGATCGGACTATTACTCAGCCTTAAAAAAAAAAAGAATGAAATCTTGCCATTAGTAACAGCATGGATGGATCTAGAGGGTATTATGCTAAGTGAAATAAATCAGACAAAGAAAAATACCATATGATTTCACTCATGTGTGGAATTTAAGAAACAAAACAAATGAACAAAGAAAAAAGAGACAAACAAAAAAACCAGACCCTTAAATACAGAGAACAAACTGATGGTTAGAAGAGAGGAGGTGGGTGGGGGGAAGAGAAGCATGGGGGTTGGGGATTAAAGCGTGCGCTTACCATCATGAGCACCGGGTAATGTACAGAATTGCTGAATCACTATATTGTGCACTTGAAACTAATATAACACTGTACGTTAACTATACTTCAATTAAAAATAAGAAAGCAGGCCTACAAAAGACCTAACTTGGATAGGATGGTTATGGAAACCTCCGTGAAAAAATGACATTTAAGACAGACAGGAAGCATGAGAAAGTGGCAGTTTCTCTAAACTCTTCATAATGTGATGCCTTTTTATAATTCCAAAACCAAATTTATATTTTAAGAGTGTGATGTGCTTTTGAGTATGTTCAAGCATTTCACTTTTTTATTTCCCAGTTCGGGGGGATGACTCTGTGAGTCACACTGTCTAGCGCACTTGGTTTGGTTGCCAAAGGGGACCACTTATTTTCTGGGGGTGGGGCTGCAGCCTAGAGGACTGAGCTTGATCTGGGGGGGTGGGGAGCTAGGAGCTTCAGTGGGGAACAAAAACTCCCCTAAGGCATTGTTTCAGGCTCTTTCTTTCCTATTTCTCCCTTAAAATGGCCATTAGAAGGATGAGAACCCTGACCATTAGACCCCTAGAATCTTCCAAGTTATGTATCAACAGACAACTAGAATTCAGGGAGCCTGCAGGCGGTAATATTTAGGGGATAGGGGGCTCTCTGAAAATCCTTCTAATAAAATGGCTTGCAGCTGACACTCCCTCCCTCGGGTGGTCCTGGCCAGAGGCCACCCCTGGGAAGATGCCTGGAGAGTCTGCAGCTTTATGACCACGAGAGGTCGGTGCCCCCTCATTTCTTTTGTTGACTTGAGCAGCCTAAGTCAAGACACTGAGAGTGGGAGAACATCCCAAACCCTTCTAGTCAAAATCCCTGTTTATACATAAGGAAACCAGGAGAGAGGAAGAAGCTTGCTGGAGGGGAGGCTGGGGCCAAGTGCTGCTGAGGCCCAGGCTCCTCTTGCCCCACCCACCGCCACTCAGGGAGGACGGCCCTGCCCCACACCCCCACTGCCTCTAGCTTGGTTGACAGGGCACTTTTCTGGGAGGCAGAGTAAGCTAAAAATGCCTTGGCGTCATGACCCCCGCAAAAAGTCAGCCTCTCTCCACCCCTCTGCTGGCTACAGTCCCCTCAGTGCCAGGAAAGCCCAGAGAGGGCTCTGGCTGCCCACAACTCACACCCCAGCAAGAAAACTGACCCCCGAGTTCTCCCCAAGGGCCAAGAACATGCGAGGTAAAGGCAGATGAGGCCCTAAGTGTAGGGCTCCTTCACCCAGAGTCCACACTGGTCAAAGTCGAAACAGACACGGGCAACTAGAATCCCACACTTTTCCATAAAAAGTGGATCTGGGCTCTGAGCCCAACCTTCCTCTTCCTCTGGGAGTCGCTGGGCCCGTGCTGCCCGCCCAGGGCTCCACCTACGCTTTGGGCCCCAGCAAGGCCACCTGCTCCAGGAAGGCCCCAGACATGACCAAGGAGATGCTCTCAGAGCACAGCTGAGTCAGACTCAGCTTCTCAGAGGATCTGCTTTCATCCTCACTGGGAAGAACACTAGTCGCTCATCGGAGGCTGTAAGCCCCTTCGTCCTCAGGGGCCCTGTCCAGCGGGGCTGCGGGAGGGCGGGGCTCAGGGTTTGGAGAGTCCAGAATCTCAGAGAGGCGTGCCTGGACTGGCTGGGGCAATGGAACAGGGCAACTGGACAGGCTGGGGCCTTGGGTCAGGCCCATGGCGCTGGCAGCTGTGTGAGAAGCCTAGCACTCCTGTACGGGGCAGGGTACGAGGACACATTCTGGAAATGCGTTTATGTTCTGGCCTATCCGTCCATGGAAGGGAAGAGAACAACTGCCTGGTCAGCGTGTGCCGCAGCCGCCGGCCACACTACCTGTCTGATACTCAGGATCCTCGGGGCTTGTCCCGTCCTAAGTGCCAAGCAGCCCCAATGCCTACTGCTTGGGGGAGAGCAGTGAGACCCCAAGGCCCTGGGCATCCACTCCTCCCTGGACTTGCGCTCTTTGGCACCGTAGCCCTCTGACAGCCTTGCTCCGGGTCTGTCTGCGGGCGGGGCAGTCCACTCCATGAAGGCCAGGACTGCCTGTCTCATTCACAGAGCTCCTACTGTGTAAGATTTGAAGAATGAGGTGAGAGACGGAGGAATGTACATGCCTAGGCCTATTCCTCTAAGAGAAGAAAATGCTGAGGTTCAGGGATATTGCATCTGGAACGCCGGGGGCACGAGGAAAGGGCAAGGGTGAGCAAAGGTCCACGGCACAGGCCCAGGAGATAGACACCCAGCTCCTCACCGGTCCACCTGCTTATTATTAGTCAGCTGTGTGACCTTAGGCAAATCATTTTGTGCCTCAGTTTGACCGTAAAATGGGGGCGGGGGTCAAAGTATGTGCCCTACTATCAGTATAAAAATAATAGAGGTTAAAGTATGCTGGGGGCGCCTGGGTGGCTCAGCGGTTAAGCGTCTGCCTTCGGCTCAGGGCGTGATCCCGGCGTTGTGGGATCGAGCCCCACATCAGGGCTCCTCTGCTATGAGCCTGTTTCTTCCTCTCCCACTCCCCCTGCTTGTGTTCCCTCTCTCGCTGGCTGTCTCTATCTCTGTCGAATAAATAAATAAAATCTTTAATAAATAAATAAATAAAGTGTGCTGGAAAGGATGGAAACTATTCACATCTAAGCCTATCGGCATGATAAGTACTATGAATAACAGCAATATTGAAAAGATTAATCTTCGCAGCTTGGGGAGCCTAGTGGCCAGAGGCCCAGGGCTCGTGGAGAGAAAGGGGGGTGGCTCCCAGGGAGAAGACCTGGAGCAGCCAGAGGGTCAGACAGGCGGGCTCCCAGACCGCCCTACCCTTTCACCAGATCCTGCTCAGCCAGCTGGAGAGGCATGGCCCTCCCCGTGTGTACCCCACAATTAGCATCCTGGCCTTCCCGGGGAAGCCAAGGAGAAGGGGTGACGGAGGGGTGAGTATGTGTGTGTATCTGGGAGGAGGAATTACCTGCCACACTCTGTTCTCCCTCATGGGGCTCGGGTGCGCACACACCCATACACACACACACACACACACACACACACACACTTTCCTCCCTGCTTTACCTCCTTTTAGGTAAGAGCTTTTTTTAAAGACCTCATCTTACACTTCCTTCTCTCGGCCGTCCCATGAGTTCCTTCTCCCATCATGACTGTCCTGGAGCTAGGACACTAACTGGGAGTCCCCTACACAGCTTGGATACTGGAAGAAGCGTCCCGCCCACCCCACGCCTAGGCAGTCAGGGAGACAGAAGTGACGAGGCCCTCAGAGCAAGGAGCCACCACGACCTAGAGCCTTTCCCTCCTCCATGGTGACCCGGCCCAGTCAGCAGCATCTCCAGCACCCAGTCTGCATCCTCCTGCTCGTCCTGGGCACTGATTTCCTGGCCAAGCCTCTCCCAACAGGCTCAAAAGGTGTACCCAGAGATTAAAGCAGCTGGAAGGTTGCAGGGAAGTCCCAGGCAGAAGGGAGATTCATTTGCCGCCGAAGTTCCTTCAGGACATAGGTGTGACCACAGAGAAGAAAAGTGGAAATGCTGATGGAAGACACCAGCCCTGACCACGCTTGGCTTCCATTCTGTGGTTGAAGGCTTGTCTCGCTCTGGAGTCTGAAAGCATGGTGAAGGGCTGTGGCTGGCACGCTGGTCTGGCCTTTGCCAAAACCCCATCAGACAATAGGTTTAGGATGGCAGAGAGCCCCTGGGAGTCCTGACTCACCAAGCTTCGGGCCTCCTGTCATGATTGCTCAGCTCTGGAAACTTCCGTGCCCCATGGTCCTGCATCTCCACCCACAGGCAAGGGAACTGGCTTGGTCACCCTGTCATCTGCTCTACCCAGGCTCTCCCTGGAGGAGTGGGCTCTGCCCAACTTCACTCTAGGCATTGCTGCCCACCCACCCCGTCAGGCCGAGGGCACCGGACGGCCAAGGCTGTCTCCGTGGCTCTGGAGGCTGAGCTACAGTTAGACTTGTTTGTCACTCAGGGCTGGACTGAGCTCATCATACCCGTTTTACAGATGGAAAAATGGAAGCAGGGAACCATTCCTTAACTTGCTGCTATTCTCTCAGAAACCTGAGAGATAATCCCGGTTGTGCTGCTTCCTGCGAAAGGCTCTAACCCTCTCTGGAAGCAGTTTGCATGTGTGTCCCTGACCACAGGGATAAGAGGTCTGGCCGTGCAGGGGTGAGGGGAGGTGGACTTGAGCCTGTACGGGGCCACGCCAGCTGCCTCCTCAGCCTCCAGGTGTGGGCCCACTTCCCCCAGGTGCCCTCGGGCCCTACCGCTCCATACCTACTCCGGAGTCGTCCCCAAGGCCGAGAGGCCCCTTTCCAGGCCAGACAGGGCGCCTCCCCTACCAGGTTCAGGGCCACAGGAGGCAGAGAGGAGGGAGGCCCCGCCTGGAACTTCCTCACAGGAGGCCCCTGGGTGGGAGGGGAGTGCTGAAGCGGCAGCGGGGGAGGACTGAATGCTGACAGAGTTTGCTGGGACCATTTTCAAGAAGCTGGATTTCCGGGGAGCCTGCTAGGCCTCGGAAAGGGATGGGCTCCCCTCAGAAGCCTGTGCCTCAGTGTTCTTTCTATCACTGGCCACTTCTCGGAGGCCTCGGTTCGTTGAGAGGCCCACCCACCAGGCTGAGGTGTGCTGCAGGCAGAGGAACAACAAGTGCAGCCAGGATGGGGGGTGGAAGGAGCTAGCTGCAGCTGGGCCGCACCAGGGCTCTCAGACCACAGTGGAGAGCTGACCGTGACCCCCGCTGGCCGCTGACAGGGCCCCAGGCTCCAGCAGCTGCCGTGGCCAGGGCGTTAGATCTGCACAGCAGTCAGCCGTCTTGGCGCTCTGCCTGGGTCCCAGAGACCCCATACAGCAGTGGGACTGCCTGTTGGGCTCCCTGGGTTCTCTCTAGAGATAACGCCTCCTCCCCAGCTCCTGGGGCTGGGAGGGTCTCGGCCTTCAGGGCGGCCTCAGAACACCGCGTCCCTGGTAATCTATGCTAGCGGTAAGGCTCCTCCGGGACCACCCCTCCCATACAAACAGCCCCGCCACACCCGACTGTTTCTCTGCTGTCCCCCCCCCCTGCTCTGGGAAGAAAAGCAGGACTGCTCCTCCCCCGCCCCCAAGGCCGCCCGCCCTGCCCCTGCCACACACCCGCCACACAGATGTGACCTGCTCCCTCCGTCCACTGTGAAAACAAACCGCCTGGAGATGGCCGGACAACAAAGCCACAGAGGCACAGAATCTGGGAAAAACCTGGTGGGGAGAGCTCTCTATTGAACACAGAGTCCCAGCGCCTGCTCTGCTCTCCCGCCCGCTCCAGGGCCTCTCTGTCCCCCATTCCTCGGCCTTGGGCCCGGGCTCATTCCACTCCGAGGTCCTCCTTGGCCGCCCGTCATCACGGGGGACAGCCGCCTCCACGCTGCCCGCTCCAGGGCCGTGAGTCCACTCCACGGACAGCCCTGCCCAGCTGTGGCCAGCCTGTGGGCCTCCTGGCCCGGGCGTGCCCTGGCTTTCCTGACGGGAAGTGCCTGCTCCAGCCCCGGCCTCCTCACGGCTCCAGCTCCCGGGACAGGCGGGAGAGTTCCCGCTGGTTGTCGATGACCTTCAGCTGCTGGACATAAGCCCAGGGGCTGGCCGGACTGCGGGTGCTCAGGGACTGCTCGGAGCCTGCCGGGGGTGGGGGAGAGTGGTCAGGGGGGCAGCCACGCCGCTGTGTAGAGCCCATCCCTTCCCCATCAAGGAGCAGCTCAGCCTTGCCGCCCCCCCCCCCCCCCCCCCTGCCACTTCCCACAGTCCAGCTGGAAGACCGTCCACCCCTCCGGTCTGGACAGAAGTGCGGTGAAGAGCTCAGACTCTGCAAAACAGGTCCCCAAGATTACGTACTGCATAATACCCCTTTTACTGAATTCAAAAACAACGACGACTAAGGAATTTTGTTGTCATGATATGTACAGGAAGCATTTTAAAGCTGTGGGTGTGTGTATATGTGTCTACCTACATCAGTATGTTATGGTGGCACAGGAGGAGGGAACAACACGCAGGGAGAGGAAGCTATCGTCAGTGTGCTCATACTCGGCCTGGGTCCAGCGGTGTCCGTTATATTATCATGACAGATATGTAAAATAAAGGGCCAATGATGACAGTGTTGGCTGAACCATGGACTACGATTAATCCCACTGAAGTCGAATTGAAAAAAATCAGATCTGGAGTAAGAGTGCCTGGGTCGCGGCCCTATCGCCCTACCCCAGCCTTCCACAAGTTACGTGAGTGCTCAGGCCTGTCTGTGCATCTCTAAGTTGGGAGAACATTCTAGCTTCCTCAGAGAGGGGTCGTGAGAAGTCCACAGCATCCCTACACAAGTGCCTGTAAGTGCCAGCCGCGGCCGCCCTGTCAGCACCCAGCCCTGCCCGCCTTACACGTGGATGTCCTCGCCGCCTGGCTGTCCTCGTGCAGGTGGGATACGCGGCTTCTGAGTGGAGACAGCGGCACTGGGCGGGGAGAGAGGCGGGAATCAGGGAGACGGCCAAGTCAGAGCGGGGAGCCGGGAAGGGGGTGAGTGGGGGTGGGGCTCCCGGGTGGGCAAAGTAAGGACAGAAGACCAGGCCTGGGGGCAGGACCCTGGCGCGGCCCGTGGGACAGCTGGGAACCAAGCCTCCCTTGAGTGAGGGTGCTCCTAGGGACTAGATGGGGCCCTGTCTGCTCTGTCCCAACACACCTAGGGGGCATCAGGCGGTGGGAGAAAGAACAGGGATCGAGGAGGGCTTAGGGCCGAAGAGACCCGGAAGGGCTCTGCTTGCCAGGTGACGTAATGGAGGCTGTCTTCCCCACACACAAGGGAGTGAGGCAGGGGCTATTTTAAAAGAAATATTCGTGTTTGTAGTATTAATAACAGCTTTAGGTCATCTCCCGTCCCCCACTCCCTTCCAAGGACACAGTCAGATCCCTAACCCACTCTAGGGCCAGACGCCCACTCTCCTTGAACTCACCATCTTCTCAAAGTTGATGAGATTCTCCACCAGTGTGTGGTTTCCTTCATGGATGAAGGTCATGTCTGCAGAGACGGCCCTGGCCATCATTCTCTGTGGGCAAAGTAAGGACAGAAGACCAGGCCTGGGGGCAGGACCCTGGCGCGGCCCGTGGGACAGCTGGGAACCAAGCCTCCCTTGAGTGAGGGTGCTCCTAGGGACTAGATGGGGCCCTGTCTGCTCTGTCCCAACACACCTAGGGGGCATCAGGCGGTGGGAGAAAGAACAGGGATCGAGGAGGGCTTAGGGCCGAAGAGACCCGGAAGGGCTCTGCTTGCCAGGTGACGTAATGGAGGCTGTCTTCCCCACACACAAGGGAGTGAGGCAGGGGCTATTTTAAAAGAAATATTCGTGTTTGTAGTATTAATAACAGCTTTAGGTCATCTCCCGTCCCCCACTCCCTTCCAAGGACACAGTCAGATCCCTAACCCACTCTAGGGCCAGACGCCCACTCTCCTTGAACTCACCATCTTCTCAAAGTTGATGAGATTCTCCACCAGTGTGTGGTTTCCTTCATGGATGAAGGTCATGTCTGCAGAGAGATGAGTTTTGCTTAAAGGTCCCCAAACTCCTTCCCCTTCCTGCAGCCCAGGAAAGGCGAAGGGCCAATAATAGGAATCTTGGGCCTGTTGCAACCCCACATTGCCCTCTTCCTCTGGCTTCCCTCTGACTCCCGGAGCAATTTCCTTGTATCTCTTAGGCCTCATATCGGAGGCCACCTGATGTCACCAGCACTTGTCTCAACACTGCTTCTACCCCAGGAACTCCTAATTCATCTTTGTGTCCCCCAAGGCGTTGGCACCCCAAGGGTCGAGTGGACATACAGACAGGCGCAGGAACGGATGGGTGGAGGTGGGAAGGTAAGCACTGGTCCAATTACCTTTGAGAAGAAGAGGCATGAAGGGGATGATGGGAGGGGAGAGCTTGGTGAGGGCCAGTCGATAGACTCGGTGGTTCCATGAAGGGTCCTGAGAGGGGAGAAGTCTCAGTGAGGGAGGGACCCACCACGCACCACAACACAACCAAACACCCTCTGCTCGGAGCTCAGCTTCCCCTGGGCCCCAGGCCTCCCCGGCACGGGCTCCGCAGCAGGCGAGAGGGGACCTGAAGCGTGACCGGCCGGCTTCGCATGCGGCTTCCTGGCCTCTGGTTAGCCCCCCAAGCACACTTCAGGGGCCCTGAGGTTCCATGGGAAACTCTCTCTTTCTCTCTTCTGTCTCTGTCCCTGTCCTTGTTTTTGTCTCTGTGTGTCCCTCTCTAGTGGGTAAATTCCTTTGAACCTCTTGAGCCCGCAAGGTAAATTATTTTCTCAAGAGCTCAGAGCCAGGCTGAAAAAAACACCTTTGTGCTAGTTCTTTCCTGAACACTCTCAGAACCCTTAACCCCAGCAATTCCTGGCAGGGGTCTGGGAGGGGCAGCCAGCTCCTCAGCTTTTCCCTCATCTTACGGCCTCCTCCAGCCTCCTCTAGCACTTCCTGGGGGCCACTGACAGGCCGGCACGCCGTGGGGTCTGGCTCCCGGACTTGCTTCCTGGGCCGGAGGCAGGTGGGCTGGAGACCAGTGGTGCCCCGATGTTCCCCTGGCGCTTCGGAGCCCAAGGCCCGACACCACATGTGCCCTGTCTTGGTCTTCACACAGGACCTCACGGCCACAGCCAAGTCTCCCCACCCCCACCATACGGGCTATAATACACTGTGCACCCCCCCCGTACTGCTAATACCCCATTCCTCACCAGCACCCCCAACACACAGCCCAGAGGGACTCCGACTCTGGCCCAGGACTGGAAACCCTGGAAGTGGCCAGAGACAGGTGGAGGGGGTGCCAGGAGGCCCAGAATCAGGGTTTCTAGAAGGAGAGCCAAGGCCCAGCACTCACCAGCAACCTCTCGAGGGCCGCGTAGAGCTTCCGGACTTTGTGGGGCAGCCGCTGCGAAGAAGAGGCAGGTGGAGCTATCACTGCTCTGGGATGGGCGCCCCCTCCCCAACCAGCACTCCCAGGATGGCCGCGGGGCCCTCCACATGGCGCCTACCTCCCAGGTGTGGGCCAGGCGGCTGACGGCCGAGTTGCTGAGGCCAAACATGACGGCAAAGAAGGAATTGAGATTCTTTTGCTCCTTGAGGCTGTGAGCGGAAGACCCAGAGGATCTCAGGGGACACAGCCACGCTCCCAGAGCTCCTACCCATACAGCAGCCGGCCGGCCTGGGGCCCAGGATGGGCCTGGCCGGCACTGGCTCTGTGGGGGGGCTGGCGCTGGATGGGGTGGGGAGGCAGACTCTAGGAGACCCAGGGGTGCAAGGGCATGGCGGACTTGGCGACATCCTGACCAGGACGTGAGAGAAGGTGGCCTCGGCCTCCTCCCCGCCCCCCGGCCCGCAGACACTCACTGGGCAGCCAGCTTGATGAACTTCCTAAGCAGCTGGGCCCGCAGGCCCGGCACAGGGCAGAGACACAGCTCTGTGGCCACCCAGTACTGCAGCTCGTTGAAGCGGCGCATGAGCCGCTCCAGGTTGGCGGTGGTGACGTCCCGCAGGTGCTGGGGGCCCAGCACGTAGTGGATCAGCTCCACCTGGGGAGGGGACGGCAGGAGAGATGAGCCCACACCAGGCGGGGCGCCCCTGCCGTGGGCGCTCCTCCCCTCAGCTCTGCTCCCTGCACCTGGTGGATACTGTTGAAGAGGTTCCAGTCGTGGTCCGTCAGCTGGCCCGCCAGGTCCTTGGCACTCACCAGGTCCAGCCCCTCAGCAGAGCCCACGGTGGGCCCCAGCTGCTCGGGGTGTGGGGTCTGTAGGTGGAAGAGAGCTCAGGAGGGGTTCCTGAGAAATCCAGGGGCAGGCAGGGGTACGAGGAGAGAGTTTGGGGCAGAGGCTCCATGCCCATGGTCAAAGGGATGTCGGGGAGGGGAAGGGTGCTACCAGGAGTAGGCCTCTGAAGGATAAGGCTTCCCAAGGAGGCATCTATCCTCCTGCCGGCTCCCCAGTGCTGAGACCCCTTCCTTGTAGGGCTCCTGTCTCCTGGGGAACCCCCAATGAGGGGAGGTCTTCTCTCTCCTTGAGAGCTTTCAACCAGCTCTCTCCCTTTCCCAGCATCTGGAACCTTCCATCAACTGAGTCCCACTCCTTCCACTTCGCCCTTAAGTCCCAGCAGCAGTCAGAGCCAGGCCCTCCTCTCTCCTCTCTGTGACCCTCCCCTGCACCCTCCGCTGCCACCCCCAAAACACAGCTCTTCTCTGGCCCCCTGCCTGTTCCTACCAGCTCGTGCACTTCCTGTGGGTTGACAACAAAGAGCCGCTCGTTGAGCCCCAGAGATGTGGCCACCCCGCGGGCCTCTGGCTGCAGGCCGATGGCATCTGCAGAGAGAGCAGAGGCTGGGCTGGGGGGCAGGGCAGTGGCTGGCAGAGAGGGAGGGCTGGGAGCCGCGGAAGGAAGGCCGGGTCGAGGCCCCAGTCGGGAGGCTGGGAGGTCCCTTCTCCCAGTAGCCAGTTTGGGGCGCTGGGCCGGTGCTCTAAATACACATGTGCACGGGCCCGCAACAGCCACACGCCCAGGTTCGCACAGCGAGGAAGATGGAACAGGATTGTTAGTGAGACACGCAATACTTGAGCAACGTTGGAGCCTCCCTGAGTGTCCTCCTTCGTCAAACGGAGACAGCAAGACCAACCCCAACTACTCACAAGTCTAACAAGTTAAGTATGTAAGCCGTGGCAATGAGTCGACAATGCATACAACGGCCCTTTGAAAACTGGGAAGTGCCTCACACGGGGCTTAGTGTTGATTTGTCAGCTCCTACTGACGGAGACTGTCTTAGTTGTGTGTGAATCCCCACTCTCTAGACCAGAAGCCTCCAAAGCAAGACCATCATGTGTCCAAAAAACCTCAGCTCTTCTATGTTTCTCACCTGTTTTACGCTTTTACTTTGTGGGTCCCTTTAGAATTATATGATGTTAGTGTGGGAGTATACGCATATGAATTCTCAGCAAATATACACATGACAGGGGTTTGCTGTAAAAATATTGGTTACTGACATGGGAGGTGATCTAAACAATCAGAAGGAAGGTCAGCGCTCTAAACAGTTCCTGTCCCGTAATAGGGTCTCTGGTCCTGGGGCCGCTGCAACTCTCTGGGCGGCCACCAGAGGGCGGTGCGTCCCAGAGCAGAGCACACAAGCACGTGACTTCATCCCATCTCCCCGCTTCCTGAAGGGGGAGAAGGGTTTGCTTTTCTGGCCTCTACTCCTTGCCATTATTCCCTGGGGGGCCCTAATTCCTGTCTACCCTAGGCTCCAGCTGTCAGCCCCCCGCGGGGTCCTTTATGGAGATTGAAGAGTGGCTTCAGATGGCCCAAGTTCCCTGAAAGCAGGTCTAAGGAATTCTCATGGTGCCGTGTTCTGAGCACTAACTCTGTACCAGCCCCGCGCTAAGTGTTTACATATGTGATCTCGTTTAATGGCCCAGCAGTCCTGTGTGATGGGTGCAGTTTTAGTGCTCATGCGACAGAGGAGGAATTGGATGCTCAGAGAGGTTAAGCACTCTGCTCAGATCAGGATCACACAGCTCATCAGCGGGGGGTCCAGGGCCCCTGTGGATGCTCTTAACCACCAGGCGTCTCTGTATTACCCGCCACCGTACCCCCAGCTCCTGACACGTTGCTGGCCCGTCGCTGATTCTCAAACATGTTTGCCAACTGACGAAATGAATGAAGACTACCTAAATCCAAAAGCCAGGCACTCTCGTTTACTGTGGGAATTCGGGAAAATTGCCTCATCCCCTTGAGCTTCAGTTTCCTTGAATGCAGACAGGATGAAAGTACCTATCTCATAAGGTGGTTTCTGGGATTCAGTGACTATATGAGGATGACAATAATAAAACTAATGTGCAAAGTACTGCGCCAGCCACCGATCTAAACCCTAAGATAGGTATGCTCATTCAGTCCTCTCTGAAGCCGGCACCCTTAGCAGCTCCGTTGTACAGAGGCTGAAAAGAGCACAGAGAGATCAAGTATGCTGCCCAAGGACACACAGACAGGGAGCTGAAGCGCTGGGCTCAGCTGCAGACTGCCAGCTCGGGCTCACGCTCTCAAGCACCACACACAAGGCGCTTTGGAGAGACGTAATCAACCGCCCGTAAACACTAACCATCATTAACATTGATGAAGACGATCAAAATGATGATCTTAATTCGAGGGGGGAATCTGGGCACGGACTGAGGGGCCCTCCCTCGGGGCCACGCCCCACCCCCAGAGACACAACTCACCACCTGCGGAGTTGACCTTCACCAGCACCTGCCCCTTGGTCCAGCCGTCTTCCTGGGCCAACGCTGCCATCACCTCTCTCACGGAGGCCGTCACAGGCAGCTTCAGGGTCAGCACCGAGTGGTCCGGCCGGCAAATGTCATAGGAGACTGGAGAGGAAGACCAGGCTGAGCTGTAGGAGGCGCTCCTTGGTCCCCCACCCAGAAGTGAGCGGGCAGCAAGTGCAGCAGTGGGAGGGTCCCGAGGAGGGAGGATGGGTGGTGAGGGGAAGCCTGGTAATCCACTGCCCAGAGCGGGGAAGGAGGTCCTGAGCTGGGAAGGGAGGCACGGGGCAGGGCGGGGGGGNGGGGGGGGGGGGGGGGGGGGGGGGGAACACCCCATCTGGGAGCCTGGAGCAGAGTACAGCGTGCCCTCCTCAGCCAGGCGTACTGAGGTCAAGGGTGACAACAACAGGTGCAGGCTCTGCCCTGGTTGGCCTGGACCACCAACCTTTGTCCCCAACTCGAATGGCACAGTTGCTGCTGGGGAGGGGCTGGTCCTGGCCGGGGAGCCAAACAGCCATGTTCCTGGCCTAAGAGGGAGAGAAAGTAAGGTCCAGGGGGCACAGGGGAGAGCGCACAGAGCCTGGCAGAGGCCTCTGTCCCTGGGAGCATGGGGCCCGCACTGCACACACACCACCAGCGGGCTCTGCTTGCTGCGTGGACCTGAGCCGGGTGAGGTTTCAGGCACCAAGGCTCCCCGAGGAGAGACAAGTCAGTGCCCCTGTGTGTGCGTGTCACCCCCTTTGCCAAAAAGGCCCAGAGCTGTCCTAAAACGAACACACCTCAGCCACTGGCCCTGGTTTTCTCTTCCTTTTCCACCTCTGGCTACCGTTTGCTAGTTGGCCATTTGCTGCGTGCCATGCTAAGCGCAGGCTTATTCTAAGTATCTAAATATTCGCAATAGCCCTTTGACAAAACTATTAATATTATTCCCATTTTATAGATGAGAGAAATGAGGCTCAGGGAGGTTAATGACGTGCCTGAGGCCACAGAGCTGCTAAGCAGCACAGCTGGAATCCTAACCCGGCTCCTGCCTCCCTCTGTGCCGTTATCACCAACACTCTACTGCCCCTGTCACCTGCTCTGTCGAGCCCCACGACCCTTCTTCGGGGGACCCCAGCGCAGGGCTGACGGGACAGCCATGCCGGGCCAAGTCCTCCATAACACAATTCCTCTGCCCACCCGACTGTCTTTCTCACACCTGTACTGACTCTTCCCCCTCCCAGCTCTGAACGGGGCCAATCCTCCGAGTTCAGACCCACGGGCCTACATTTCCATGTCTCAGAGCTCTCCCCAGAGTTCCCCGCAGCCTCACGCCGCCTGCATGGGGAAGTTGCAGCCATACGTCCAGCATCGCCCTCTCTTCCAAGCACCTCCTGGATCCTTCCATATCTGGGCTCCATGCCCCCAGACTCAACATCTCCCTCAGACCCCCTCATCCTGCCTCCCAGCCGGTCTCCTGGGCTTGGCTTCCCTTTCTCCCTGCCCCCAGATCCCCCACCCCGTTTGCTCAAAGCTTATGATCTTGCTCTGGGGGTTCTTCTGAGCCCCCCCTCCCAGCCCAGGCCAATCCCCAGTGCCACCTGCCCAGTTGCCTCCCCCTTCATGCGCAACAATGGCCCTCCGGTGCCTCCCCCCGCCCACCAGTCTGCCTGACCAGAGCCAGATTAAGCTTCCTAATGCAGCTTCAAGGCCATCATTGTCTCCCGGATAAAGCATGGGCTCCTTAGCTGACTGACTCAAAGCACACATTTGACCTTGTCAACCCGTGGTTCCAATACCTCCAAGGAATCGCATTGTTCGGAGGACAAGGACCAAGGCCCTCAACATGACCCTCCCCCGGCCTCCTCCGGAGGCTCCCTCGCACACTCCCTCCTGCAGGTTCCCCAACAGGCGCACTCCCTTCCCTGTTGGACCTGACCGTGGGCCTCCTCCGCCTTGACCCTCCCACCCTGTAGTTCTCAGCCCCTGTGGTCACTCTCCCGATCCTGACCCTGAGTCAGCCGTTCCCTTCCCTGTTTTCAGAGACTCCTGCCTCTGCCCTTACGCATCACGACGCTGTTCAGCAGCTCTGTCCCTCGCCTGTCTGTGAGCCCCACAAGGCCAGGGGCGGCTCGCCCCTCACGGCACCTTCGGCGCCCAGCACAGTGCCCGGCACAAGAGGGCGGTCCACACTAGTTCCTGCGCACCAGCCGGGCAGCAGGGGAGCCCTGGTGAAACAGAGGTCCCAGCTCCTCCCTCTCGAAGCCGGTACTCTGGTGGGACGTGACAGGCACTGACAGACCACGAGCAAAACAACCCCACAGGGCTCTAAGGCTTTGAGGAGAGTCCTAGAAGACACCTTGGCAGGGGAGGGAGCCTCTCTGAGAACCTAACATTCTGGCTGAGATCAGAAAGATACGGATCTAGGCAGGGCAAAGAGCCAGGGAAAGAAAGTTCCAGGCCCTGAGCTGGAAACAAGCTTTGCCTGTAGAAGAGAAGGAGCCTGTGAGAGTCTCTAGCAGGGAGCGGGGAGGAGGGGACACAGGCCACCGGGCACAGAGAGCCTGGGGTTTATTCCCAGCGCACCACCCCCCACAACCAGCCCCATCCTACCTTCCCAGCCCTTTCTCCTACCATTCCTCAAGAAATCTCGGCTCCAGCCACACATTCTCATCCCCCTTTGCTCCCTACGGGTCCCTCCCAGGAATGGTACTGGCCACCTCTGCCTCCCAGGAACCCCTGGGCTTCAGAGGCTGCCTTCAGGCCCCATTCCCCGCCCCCACCCCCGAACTGCTAACTGGCTCTGTGAACAAGGATTACCTCCCAAATGCAATAGAAGCCCCTTGGGGTGAGGTAGGGGTGGAGGGGTGACCCTAGACCTCTGTGTCTCCCCGCTAGGCCTGGCCCCAGCGCCACACACGGTTTCTGCTCTGTGAACACCTATCCCAGCCCCAGGGGTGTGTCTGTGCCTGGGGATCCTTCCCAGGCTGAGCCCCTGGGGTGGGGGCGGAAGGAGGGGCGGAGGGAAGAAGCTAGGGCCAGACAGAGGTGAGAGGAGCGGTCCAAGCAGACACCTTCATCTGCGGAGATGCATTCCCACAGCCATTTTCCAACCTGGGGAGCAAGTGAGAAGGGCAGTGAGATGGGGCAAGGGACCCCTGCGGGCAGGGCAGGTCGTGGCAGGGGCAGGGGCGCAGGGTCGGGGGTAGGGGGCCTGGCTCTGGATTCCATCTGCCCTCAGCAGAAGTTCAGAGCTTTGCAGACTTGGTAAGTACCAGCTAGAGGGGGCAAAGCCGGGGCTCGAAACTCAGCCCCTGCATTCTGGGATTTTTGCAGGCCAGCAGGGGGACGGAAAGAGAGTTCCAGGAAGTAACGTGCCCCAGGTGTCAGACTGGGCAGGTGGGCTCTCCCTGAACCTCACCTGGCCCCATGGGAATGCTTGGGAAGGCCAAGAGAAGCTCTAGGAAATTCACTGGGTGGGGCCAGCAGGACCAGCCCCGAGGATGCTCCAGAGTAAGTATGTGCAGAATAGAGGAAGGGAGAATAGCAGGTGCGCGCGGGAGAAGGACACATGAATGCCTGCGTGGTCAGGAGAATGCGTGAACGTGGCGTGAGCGTGCACAGCAAGGGGACTGGAAGGAACGGCTAACTGAGACGAGCGGGGCTAGACAAATGAGCTGCCACAGCCAGCGCTCGCATAGCTCACAACGCCTGCCATGCACGACTCCGTGCTCTTAAGGCGTGGTAACACTCCAGCCTCGCGGAATGGGTGCTCTCCCGGTTTTAGAGACAGAGCTGAAGCCCTGAGAGGGGGCACGGGGCCCAGAGCAGCACAGCCTGCATTCCAAGCCGTGTGTTTATGCTGGTGTTCAGCGTCCCTGATGCACCGCCTGCCATGCATGTGAAGAGTTCACTTAGAGCCAAAGCGTCACCTGTGATGTCGCCGCCTCTCAGGCCACTGCTCCCGCAGCAGGATGCAAAGCCGGGCGTCTCTGTTCACCAGGTCGGAGAGTTTCTGGGAGGAGCCAAGATTCATTGACCCAGAGGTAGCTGTGCCTACCCTGGCAGCCCGGTCCAGCCCTGCCTCACCCCCAGGTACCTGGAGAAAGCTGGTGGCCACGGGGTCAGTGTGGAGCATGGGGCCGTACAGGGCAACCCACTGGCCGACCAGCCGCAGGATCTGCTGCCTCCGGTTACAAATGTAGGTGCTCTGCTCCTGCTCGCTGCCCCCTGAGGGCTCCGCGTGGAAGGTGGGCGCCAGTCAAGGGAAGCACAACGGCCAACCGGGCCACCCACCCCACCTCAGGCCAAGGAGGGGCAAGGATGCCCGGGGCGCACTGACAAGCTGGCCTCTGCGTGAGGCTCGTCCTTCGGAGGGTTCAGCGCAGCCCTGCTGTGAGAGACCCCTTCTCCCTGTTCCATACAACAACCTCGTTCCCCGGGGCTGGAAGGATATTGGTGCAGGAGGGCAGCACAGAGCTGGGCACTGGGCATGAAGACACTGTAGGTCAGGAGGAAGTCACTGAGGAACGTCTCTGTAGGGCACGGACAGGGGAACAGGTGGAAGCCTCAGAGCTCAGGTCTACTGAGCACAGATATATGCATAGCTGGAGTTCCCTTCTCCCAGTCCCAAGGTGGGCAGTGTCCCAGCAAGGCCCGGCCCCTGTGACGGCACTCTTCACCCAAGCCAAGAGCACAGGAATGAGGACTTCCTGCCGCCCAGCCAAATGGACCAACCCAGCACCCAATGACGTCATCAGGGTGCCTGGCCCTCTCCCAGACTACGCTGACCACCCAATGAGTCAGAGAGCAGGCAGGGTATCTCTTGCCCCTACCTGTTGGGTCATGAGCACTGGAATCGGGTCGCATGGCCTCCAACAGCAATTCTAGGATCTTCTCTGGGGTGCCAGACATCACTGTATACCTAACAGAAACAGCCGATTCATAGCACTTCCCACATTCGGACAGACATCAAGAATCACATCACCCTTCCCTATGTGCCAGCTCTGTCCCACCGTGGGGCTGGAGGGAAAGCTGGCTCTGAGGGTGCATCTGATCCCCGGATGCCCCTTCCCCCCACCCAGGAGGCCAGCGAGCAGGGTAAGACATGGCAGGGGGAGGGAGAAAAGCCTGGGATACAGAGGGAGAAAAGGTGGGCAAGAGAGAAGGTGTGCAGAAGGAGCGTGGCAGGTGTGTTACCGGTTCCTGCCTGGGGTTGGGGGACGAGAAGGGCCAGCGCCCTGAGAGGCTCTCTCCAGTACCAACACCACTTTGCCATGTTCTTCTAGCCTCATGGTCTTTGCTTCCACATCCTGGAGAACAAGCCACACCCACTGCTCAGTACACACCACAGGTCCTTTCCCCCATTCCAGGGCCTCTCCCTCCACCTACATGCCAGACCCTGGGCCCCACAAGGCTCCCACAAGAACAGTCAGCCCTTCTCCCACCCCATTCAATGCCTGTGACCTTAGATCTGCCCTACTCTCAGCCCTGCCTGTCGTGCAGCCTGACCCCCTCTTCCACCCATCCCTCCCGCACCTCCTTCTGTGGCCCCCACTCTCCATTACGCTGCCTCACCTCATACCTTAGTCCCCCACCCCTCTGTGGCTTGCCACCCCTCTGTAACCACCCACCCCCATGATCTCCCACACTGAGCTGGGGTTCTCTTCTTTCACTGAACCTCCTCGGCGTGCTGTGGACCTCCCCACATGCCCACGCTCCTGCCATCACCTCCAAGCCTCTCCAGCTTCCACCTCTACGGGCTCCTTACAGGCCTTCTCTGGTCCCTGCCCCTTACCCCCTACCACTTCTCCAGAAAAGTGTCCCTGCGATGTCCCCTGCCCTCCCACCCCCAGTAATGGCACCTTGATGATACGGTTGAAGTCCTGCTTGTCCACGCGGAGAAAATGACAGTTGTCTTCTCGCAGGATGATGGTGGCTGCCCGGGGTGCATCATTCACCAGCGCCAGCTGTCCAAAGTCATCTCCCTCATGCAGTGTGGTCACCAGCCCCTGCAGCCAGGTCTCAGTCATAGCCCAGCCTCCCCCCAACCCTCATCAGAGCAGATTCATGGTGGGAGAACCCCTGGGCAGGAGGAGACCTGGGAGACTGGCGATCTTGGGTCCATTCAAGGTCCTGCCCGCCAGGGCTTGGACCAGGGAAGCGGGTATCACCGAGGGGGCTGGGAAGAGAGAGAGAACTCACCTTGCCATGGGTCACCACATTGACAGATCCCTTCCAGATAATGTACCACGAGGTGCCCTTGTCTCCTTGGCTGAACACTGAGAGAAGCACCGATCAGACAGGCCTGGGGTCACCTCCACTTCTCTGTGGCCGCTGCCACGTCCAGACCCCTGGTGCCCAGCTTCCTGTCCCCCATCTGACTTACACACGGTCCCTGCTTTGCTGTGTGGTTCAAAGAGCAGAACTGCCGCTAATTCCCGCTTCACCTGTGAGGTGGGGAGAGGAGGGTCAGTGCGGTGAGTCTGGGGTGAGAGGGGCCAGGTTAGCAGGGAGGTTAGGTCCAAGGACACGAGTGCCCGGGGGCAGAGATACGGCTAGCTCAGGTGTCTGGGATTCAGCAGGAGACAACGCAAGGGGAGGAAATGAGCCAGGAGGGGCAGAAGGATTTTTGGACAAGGATGCTGGAAACCAGAAATTAGATGGACATTTCCAAGCCACAGGGCGAAGGGGAAGGAAGCGTCGTCCGGCCCAGCAGCTGGGCCTCAGGGGTTCACAGGGAGAGGAGGTCCTGGGGAAAGGGTGGAGGCAGGCGGACTGACCGAGTTGGAGAGGTGGGCCACAGCCTTGATGTGCAGCAGCTCCTCAAAGATGAGGTCCAGCTCCTCGTCTGTGCGCTGACCGGGGCTGCGGGCAGCAAACGATGTGCTGCGGGCCACAGGCACGGGCTCCACTCCGCCCGCCGCACTCGGGCCTGGGGCCACTCGGCCCCGCAGTGATGGTGACCAGCAGCGGGCCAGCCACTACTGAGTGCGCACCGCGTGCCGGACAAGGGCCAAGGGCCCCGCGCCTTACTTCAACCTGTCCTCGTGACCACCCCATGATGTGGGCATGCCTCTCCTCCTTTGACAGAAGAAGAAGCTGGCATGGAGAGGCCCAAGGCCACCCAGCTAGTCAGCCATGGAACTGCAACCTGAACCTGACCTGCCCGCCCACCCCGTCTCAGCCACCGCCGCACCTGAGCGCACAGGGTCTTCGGAAGCCCTGTGCGTCCCGCCCACAGCTACAAAGGAAGAAACAGGTTCAGAGGTAGGGAAGCTCCAGATCACACAGGAAGAAGAAGGGGAACCTCTCAGAGATGAAACTACAGAGTCTGAGAGCCATGCGAGACCTGGGGTTGTGGGCTGCAGGGCACCCCACTCACGGCTTTCGAAGTGCCACAGTGAGCAGGGCATCAGGCCCCCGCTGGGACAGCAGGGCCACAGCCTCCACAAGCTCGTCCTCCAGCTCATGGATACCCACAGGCTCCGGCTCCGACCCGGGGAAACGGTAGAATTGGGTGTCTCGGTCCTGGAAGGTCCAGTCGTGTTTCACTGCAGGGCAGAGGCCCGAGTGTGAGGGAGGCGACAAACTGAGGCCGTGTGGATACGAGGCCCCCATCGTAATGCCCACGGATGCCTCGCCCCCAGATGCCTGCTCCCCAGGACTGCCCAGCCTGGGGGCCCCACCCTGGGGTCGGGCTCACCATGGCAAAGGGCACCTTCATCCAGCAGCACCTGGCATATTCCCACGGCTTGGCTCCGAGAATGGACCCCAAGGCCCAGGGCCAAGATGCCATCCACCAGCTCCCGGCCGGAGCAGCATTGCCTACGAGAGTTAAGGGGACAGGGAAGAAGAGGGAAAATCACAAGGCAGGAGGGTGGAGGGCAGAAGGGGGACTTTCCCGTCAGAAAGGTGCCTTCCTCGGCTAGCAGCAGGGCTAGGCCCAGAGGCCTGAAGGAGAGCAAAAGGGAGAGAAAATGAGGGGCAGGCAAGGAGGCAGCCCAGGCCTCCCCTCACCGATAGAGCCGAAGGTGGTACTTCCGGTCTCGGATAAGGGTCGGGCAGGTGGCCAGGAGGTGGCGGTGCAGCTGCTTGCCAGCCCGGAGCACCCGCTCGGCGGAGGCCTAGGACAGGCAGGAGCACAGCTGGTCGGGCGCTGACGCCTGGCTCGGCTGTCCCCTCCCGGCTCCACCCCTCACAGCTGGTACCTGCTCCAGGCTCACGCTGAAATCCAGGGACTCCTCACTGTCGGTGAGCGGCGTCTGAGGGCAGTGGGGAGGGCTGCACGTTAGGGCCAGCTCTTGGACGGCAGGGACCCCAGTCCTTCCCGTTTCCCCCACCCCTGCCCAGCCCCCAGCTCCAAATACATGCACTTAGCTACTCGGTCAGCGAATAAACTACTGCTCCCCGAGCACCCCTGTGCGCCAAGCATCCACCTCTTCCCCCCCATCACCAGACCCTTGTCTTCCTTCCAGACACCAGCACTGCCCCCCAGCAGAGGAGCTCCCCATTCTGCTTACTCAGGGCCCAGGGGTGCTCAGGCTCCCATGTGAACCACACCTGTAGAGGGGGGAGAGCTGAAAGAGCGTGAGGGTGGGGGGTAAGAAAGGCTCACAACGGGCCAGGAAGTGAGCAGCTTGGCAGGCCTGGAACGCTTGCCTAATCCCAAGCCGGGGTTTGTCCCCAGCCACAAGACCTGGGGACTCCTAGATCCAAATCCCTGCTCCTCCCTTTACTAGCAGTGTGACCTGACCCTAGATAGATGGTTCAACGTCTCCCTGCCTCAATTTCCTCGTCTATAAACTCTATAAAACACTCATAATACCAATGCGGAGGCTTTGGGAAGGGCTCTGTGAGTCCTTGTGCATTGAATGTTGAAAGCACTGCTAGCATAGAGTTGCATGTACACGTTGGCTATCATTACTCATCCGTGAAGCAGGGGGCGGGCTGCTTGCTGGAAAGCCCCTGTCCTCTCTGAGCTGCCGCTGCTAGCCCAGAACCCTGCGAGAGTGAGTGAGTCTTGGCGGCACCCAGGACTGGCTCTGGAAGACGGGATTTATGTAGAAACACCAGTGAATAAGACTTCGTGCCCTCGGTATCAACCATGCCATCCAGGACCCCGGGGCCTATATGTCCTGGGATGTTGGCCGCAACAGCCCCTTACAAGCCTTCTTTTTCTGCCACCTGAAAACTGGAATTTGTGGACATCTCTGGACAGGATGCCCGACCCTCCATGAGCCGTCCCAAAGGCAGAGTACTTTACGGTTTACAAAGCATGTCTCGCTCCATGATTTCCTCTCTGACTTAGGAAACAGAACCCTTGGGGTGAAGAGCCTGTGTAACACAGGCACGCATACGTGGGGTAGCCAGACAGCCATGCGTAAACTTCCAAGTGCTCACATTCTTGGTCTCACCCCACCCACCGCACCTGCCTGGTTCCTTCCCCCTCCCCCTTCCCCCTTCTCACCAGCTCTCTCTCCTGCTTTCCCAGCTGCACTCAGGGCCCTGAAAAGGACCTGGCTAGGGAGCTGGGGTGCAAGCAGGCCCAGAGCCAGAAACCCCTCCCCTGGTCCTGACATCTTCCCGCCGTGTGCCAGGCAGAGGCCTGAGGTCTGGCACGCACAGGCGCCTGGCCCGGGGCTGGGCGGAAGTTGCTAGGTGTCCCTAGGGTATCCCTGCCCGGGTCATGGGGCCCAGCCTGGTGCCAGACACAGAGCCCTGGAGACTTAGCAACAGGAAGTGCGGAGGAGGAGGAGCCAGGGAAGGAGGAAGGGCAGGAATGCTACTCAGCCAGCCCCCTGTGTCAGAACAAACAGTGCCCAGTGCTAATGACTTGTTGTTGTTCGTGTCAAAATGCCCAGGTGGCCCGGGCCCTGCCCCAACCCTCCTTGGTGCCCACGGCCCCGGCTCCGGCCTATGCTCCCTTCCTGGTATTATTCTGACCCTGGAGGGCACATCGGGAGGGGAGGTGCCAGCTCCCGTGGCCAGGCTGGGCACAACCCAGATCCCAGATCCCCAGGCCTTGTTGAAACCATTTCCTGCCCTGCCCCAGGGAATAAGCATGGGGGTCAGAGCTGAGGAAGGTTCCTGAAGCCATCCCTCTCAATCTGCCAAGGAAAACGGGAGCCCAGAGAGATGAAGTAACCGACCCAGAGTCACACAACTACTCAGAAATCCAAGAGCCTACTGACTAACCAGCGCGGACCCTGGAAGGAGGTGTTTGTCTCCCAGCTCGCAGCTAGATAGAAGGAGGCTCGGAGGTTATGTAACCTGTCCTGAGAGTTGGTGAGGAGGGGACCAGGATTTACGCTGTGCCTGTCTGACTCCAAAGCACACTACGCACTACCCTCTCCCAGGCACCCCATAGCCTCGTGTTTCCCCCACTTTGTGCTCTGGATGGATAAATTCTGACCTCAGGAATGTTCCATGGGCAAGTAAGTTTGGAAGGCATTGCGTTAAACAAAGTTCCACGGGTTTGTGCAGTCCCTCTCGGTCCCTACCATGCACATGTAGGATGGGGATGGGGGGTACTATTCAGGAGACACGGTTAAGGTTGGGGGCTCCCGATCCAGATGCCCAGGTCAAATCTCGGCTCCCCATTACCAGCCGGTTGTGTCACCTTGGCTGGTTATTAACCTCTGTGTGCTTCAGTTTCCTCATCTGTAAAATGGGGTTCATGATAATAGTACCCATCTTATAAGGTAATTATGAGGGTCAAATGAGTTGATAACATAAAGCACTCGAAGCGATGCTTGGCTGGTGGTAACCGCTTAGTAAATGGTAAGTTATTTGATTAAACTTCATTATCTTATGATGGGTACCTATTCCCTGGACACAATGCAAAAAATGCTATACCTTGGCTGACCCTGTCCCTGATCCGATAACCCTGAGTGTCACCGTAGGGGTTCTCAGTTGGAAAGAAGTGGCTGGTATGGGTAGGGGTGAAGGCCCTTGCCCACTGCCTCCCCCGCCCGCCGGGACAGGAAGGACGCAGGGTAGGAGAGAAGGTGGTAGCTAGCTTCCCTGGCACCAGCACCATAAGCCTGCTCCACCCTCCCTCCCCCCGTCACTGGGTGTCAGAGCCACATTGGAGGGGCAGGCACTGAGCCAGAGAGCCTCGTGGGGACCTGTCAGACCAGTTCCCTTAGGCCATGGCTAGGGTCTCAGGCCAGGGCTGTGTGTGTTGGGACAGGGAGAAGACACAAGGGGAGGGGTGATGCTTGGCGGGGGAGGGGGTCAGTGTTACCATCTGCAGCAAAAGAAAGTACACCAGGAGCTCGGCCTCCATAGCCAGATCCCCTGGGACAGAAGCCTCACTCTGTCTCTCAGCAGGTGCATAGCCACCCCGTGCCTCTGTTTTCTCATCTATAGAATGAGATGATGACACTAGTATCTACCTCACAGGGCTACTCTCAGATTATTTGATATGATACAGGTAAAGCTCTTCTAATAGTGTCTGGGAGCGGGGCGCCTGCGTGACTCCTTCGGCCCAGCGTCTGCCTTCAGCTCAGGTTACGATCCCGGGGTCCTGGGATCAATCCCCGCTTCGGGCTCCCTGCTCAGCAGGGAGACAGCTTCTCCCTCTGCCTCTCCCCCTGGCTTGTGCTCTCTCTCTCTCGCCTCCTCTCTCTGTCTCTCAAATAAATAAATAAAATCTTTTTAAAAAAAAAATAGTGCCTGGGACCTAAGTATTAGACCACTGTTAGCTCCTACCGTTGTTTGGACAGGTTGGATGAAAGCATGTTTTCTGAGTTAGAGAATAGAGGCACCTCCCGGATCACTCAAAGGGCAACTTCTCTGCGCTTGTAAGAACCACCAGAGGTATCCTGATCTTGCCCCTGCCTCTTGATAAATTGGTCCTTCTCGGGCTCTCAGACATCAGACAAGATCTCCTCTCCCTCTCACATTTTCCAGAGATGTCCTTCCACCCCATTCTAGTGTCACTTTTGCCATAGTTGGGAAGTCTTTTCTCTAACCTCGGGCCGTCCTGCTGTAACTTGCTTTCATTTTCTCTTGTCCTGATCTAGTCGCAACAGACAGTGGTCTCTTCAGGCCTCAGGAGGTTGGTTCATGGGTCTCCCCCTGGTTTTCTAAAAGGCTGTCGCAGCCTGGATAACTGCTAGCTGGGTCCTCCTAGCCTCCGCCCCTTTACAACATAACCCCTCTCCCTTATGTGTGCGCACTCCCTGCCGGCCCCTCGTTCCCTCACGTGAGCCCCTCCTAGGCCCAATGCGTCAACTACAGGCTAGATGGGCAACTTCATGGGTACCCAGAGCCTCTGAAACACAGCCACAGGGGGCTGAAACCACCCCACCCCACCCCCATTCCCCAGAGCTGGTCATCAGGAGAGGGCGTGGCCCTTGCCCCTAGCCCTAAAAATCTAAGTTCCCTTTAATCACCCATTCGTACCTACCCCCCTCACACCTGACAGGGGAGGGGCTGTGTTTCAGTGACTTTCACCCCATTTACACTCCAGCAACCCTCACACCACCCTTCCGGCCTCCCCACACACCCCAGCTCTTCAATTCTGGGGGTTGGGGGAGTCAGGAGACAGCCTGGTGGCCTCTTCCACTCCTTCCCCCAGTCTTTGGGTCCCAGGGGATCCTCCAGTGACCTCATTGTCCCGGCACCTGCCCTTTCCCCCACTCCCCACCTTGCTTCTACAAGCTGGGAGGGGGACAGGAAATGCACAAGTAATTATAGCCTGAGAGGGAAGGAGGAGGGAGGGTTCCAGCCCACAGGCTCCAAGCAGTAGCTACTGCCAGTGACCTGGAAGGGTGACCAGAAGGGGTCGGCTCCCCTGCTCTCTCCGGAGCCCCATCTTGAGCAGGCCCCAGGCCCCAGAGGGTCCCGACCAGGAAGACCCAGGCAGGGAGGGACGGGTTCGGGGACAGCTAGGGACAGTCACCTAGATTATCCTCTCAATTCCTATTTTGGGGAGGCCCCCATCACCTTGGCATACCTCATTTTTCTCACTCAGCCTCATATTTTGATAAATATAAATGGCAGCTGGGCAACAGGTGGGAGGAAAGAGGCAGAAGGTGGTGGTTATCCTATTCAAAGGGACTTGCTGATAAGAGACAGAGGTGACAAGCTCTCCCAATTCCATCACCTGCTCCTGCTTTCCCGCTACCCCTTTGCCCAAGTACCCTCTTGGCACCCCACACCCCCCGCCAACGCTGTCCCTGTGGCCCACAGAATAGACGCACGCTGAATCTCAGGGGAAGGAACTCTGTGAAGTCTGGACAGTCGGAGAGAGCTTCTCTGCTGCTCTGGATCCTGTCCCCCACCCCACACCCCTCCACTCTTCCCCCTCCTGCCCTCTCCTTCATTCTCACAGCTCCAGGAGGTTCTTTGCCGGCAAAGGGAGACTCCAGCTCCAGTCTCCAAACTTCTCAAAATCTTCCCCTGAGTCCCCCAGAGCCAGATGCCAAGCAGTGTTCACATGACCACCTCACCCCAAGATCAAGAAGAATTGGCACAGTTCAGTGACTCGCTGAAGGACCGTGTTGCCACGGTGATAGATACGGAAGAGCAAGCAAGCTCACCTCACCCTCCACCTTGACCTGGCCCCCCGTATTTCACATATGCCTCCCACCACCACCCGGAGAACACACAAGCACCTAACTCAGCGCACACAGAGGTGACAGATCAATGACAAATCCCTTTCCCCTTCCCCCAAGCCGGCAGGGGAGGACGTGAGTACCGGGCGCCCACAGACCCACACGGAGCAGCCAAGCAGCTGACCCCCATCCAGCCCAGCAGTAGCCCCTGCATCCCCCGCAGCACGCTCTCTGTCCCAGTCCAGGCCCTCCTCCAGTCCTGGGGCCTGGCCCTAGCCCGCACGGCGGAGGGGCACTCACCCAGCGGAGCCCCTGGATGCGGCTGGGGCGCTGGTGCTCCAGCAGCAGCTGGTATGAGCAGCTTCGGGGCCGGTGCATCCTCTTCAGCACCATGTTCAGCAGGGTTCCCTCCGGCACCACAGCCGGGAGGCCTCCCACCTGTGATACTCCCAGAGCCGGGCTGTCCTCCACAGCCAGGCCCACCTGCCAGCGGCTCTCACCCGGCCAGCCCACCTGTGACGCAGGGAGGAAGGCAGAGAGCCATGGGGCTGGGGCTGGGGGAGCTGGACCAGGGCACAACTGCCCCAGGCAGAACCACTTCCTCTGAGTCCTCTGGACTGGTCAGGCGGAGGTGCTGCAGCCCTGCCAGGAGCCGGGGGAGGGACAGGAAGACCTTCACTGGGGCCTGCCGGTCTGGCGCACTTCGGGGTCTCCAGCTGGCTGACCGGAGATCGGGCCTTTCTTCCCGATCTTCTTTGGACTTCTGCCCCACCCCACCGCCCATGTCCCTGAAGGGATCTCTGCCACCTCCCAGTATGAGGCTAGAGACTCACTGGATCCCCCCGAAATGCAGCTTCGGCTCAAGCCCTTCTCTCCTTCACCCCTGACCAGCCCTCTCTCTCTCACTCAAACACCCCACCCACCATGTCAGCTTCTCCTGCTCCTCCCCACCCTGACCCCACCTTACCCACCTTCATGTTCCTTCTCAAGCTTGCACAGCCCTGCAGGCTCTAGCAAAAGGCTGGGGCGGGGGAGACCCTCAGCGAGACCCCGACTGCTCCTGGAGGGGTGTGGGCTCTAAGCCCCAGGCGAAGTGAACGGGGTAATTCCTAGCTGGACCTGCTGCCAGGGGCAACGGGCTGGGTGGTGGAGAGGCTCCTTTAGGGTGGGTAGAGGGCAGGGGGCGTGGGGGGGAGTCCCCCCCAGCGGCAAGGAGCCCCAAGCCTCCGCCTCCGTCCCAGACGAATGAGCCAGCTGGCACCGGGCGCCGAAGCGAGGCTGCAGCTGGCACTGGTCCGGGCGGGAGCTGTCACACCCCCTGCGCTCCCCGCCCCTTCCCCTCCCCGGGTTGGGCTGAGAGGGCGGGGAGAGGCGCCCGGCCTGACGATGGGGGAGGGCGCAGGGAAGGGGGCGGGCATGGGCAGGGGGTGGAGTCCGGACTCCGGGGTAGTAGGGCGGGCGCCAGCCCGAGGCCTGAGAAACCCCAAGGGGGCAGGAGCGGCCCGGGGTTGTGTGCCAGGGCCGCGGCGGCCGGGGTGTCGGGGTAGGGGTGGTGAGTGGCGGCACCGGTCGCCACGTGGCCGGGAGGAGAAATGCAAACAAGGAAACCGGGGGAAGGGGGAGCGGGGTGAGTCATTGCAGCCCCACCCGGGAGGGAAATCCGGGCTGGGGCCGCTTCCCGGCCGGGGGCGTCCTGCCTCCTGTTTCGGTTCAGGGTCTCGAACAGCCCGGGGGAGGGATTGGGCTGCTTTCCCGTAGGGAATCCCGCTGCCGAGCCTCTCCTCCCCGTCCCCCGCCCGCCACACACACACATGGGCGCGGGAGGGGAAATTGAGGCTTGGGAAGAAGGGCTGCTTTCCAGAAGGGATGGGGGCCGGAGTTGTGGCTGAGCAGCGGAAGAGAGGGGGTTTTCGAGAACCACGCCCCCAACGCGCTCCCTGGCTGCCGGGCGGCTGGAGGCAGAGCCCGGGGATTCCAGAGTCCTGTGCGAGCTCTGTACCGAAAGCCCGCAGCCTGCCTGGGCTTCAATTTCCACCCGGCGCACATGGCCCGGAGCCGCCCTCTTCGCCCCACTCCTGCTTCGGAGACCGCGGGGAGACAGGGGCTCCTCGCCGCGACACCCGCAGCGCCCAGTAATTGGTCAGGACCGGGATGAGGGCTTTGAAAGGCGTCGCACGCCCCGCCCCCAGCTTTCCAGGCAGGACTCCCTTTTTTGGCCGAGTCTCTGCCCCTTTCCCTTTGCTGCTGAGCCGGCCTGAATTGGGGAAGACACTAGCCATCCCTCCTGCTTTGAGACGCTAAGACCGCATCTCCCACCAATGACTATTTTCTCGGAGACAGTTTTTAATGGTGATCAAAATCTCAATTTTAGGGACGCCTGGGTGGCTTAGTCGGTTCAGCTCCAGGGTTCTGGGATCGAGTCCCACATCAGGCTCCCTGCTCAGTGGAGACCCTACTTCTCCCTCTATCGGCCGCCCCCCCCCCCGCTTGTGCGCGCTCTCTCTCGCTCTCTCTCTTTCTCTCAGACAAATAAATAAAACCTCAATTTTAATGTGTATTTAAAAAGCCACCCAGGAGCTTATCAAAATGAAAGTTTTATCCTCCCCACCCCCTAAATTCAGATTCAGTTCTATTGGCATGTGATGGAAAATCTATATTTTGAGCAAATACCCCAAGGTTATCTGCTGGTTCACATTCTGAGAAATGATGGTGGAGTTTTAAATGCCCCTTCAGGGAAGATGGGGAGCCTGAGAATAGATTTGGCCCCAGGCCCAAACCCAACCACCCACGTTCTGGGAATTTGGAAGAAGCAAGAACAGTCTAGCTGTTGGCAGGAAAGAATAACAGGCTGGTGGCACAGGGGCTCATGCAGAAGAGAGTTGAGGGGAGTTGAAGTTTTAGGTTGCTGGGGCTAGTGACCTGATCTAGAAGGTCTTACAGAGCAGTTTCAAGGGACTAAGGGACTGGTAGTGGGGTCAGAAAGGGGTCCCCCATTTTGTCTTCATTCCTGCCCTTACTTGGGCAGGTGGAAAAGGAGCTGGGAAATGGAGCAGGACAACTGCGTACCCTCAGACCGCTCAGCAAGCCGTGATACCCTGTAAGTGCCTGGCACTGTTCCAAGTGCTTCACATGCGGAATCGCTGCCGCACCACCCTTATTCTCACTTTATCTACAAGGGGAAACTGAGGCCCGAAGTACTAAGTTACTGGCCAAGGTCGCACAGCTAGCAAATGAGCTGGGGTTTCACCCCAGGTTGCCAGGCTCCACTTAACCCCCATGCTATACTGCATTGTGTATCCATCATACTTATTCTCCTAATCTGCACTCTGCCTAAATGAGAAAGCTATGGAAAGGGAAATTGAGCATGAGTGCAGGGGTTGGGGTGGGGGGTGTGAGGGTCCAAAGAAAGTCATTCAAATCAGTGCAAATGGAAGTGTCTCAGACCCACTTTCCCCCATCTGTGTTCTCCCTCAACACTACTCTTTCCTTGCCTTTCTTTTCTCTGAGCTCTTTCTCATTCCCCCTCTCCTGGGAGATGGAGAAGATGGCTGGGGTGATTGCCTATTCACCGGCAACCAGGGCATTGGACCTCCCACCTGTCTCCTTCTCATTAGTGGCAGGCAAAGCCTCCTGCCTCCCCACTTGAGACAGATGATGGGCCTGGGTTTTTCCTTCTCGGGATTCCTGAGTGAGGGCTGCCTCATAGAATGGCCACCCAGCAAATGTTTAATCAGGGCTGAAGCCTGCAGGGGGTGGGGGACAAGAGGAGCGTGTCTGAGGAAGACATCCCAAGACAGATAATGAGGCATCTCGGGAACAATCGTGCCCTGCCCGGGTGCAGCCTTCACCCTCCCCTGACTGTCATTAGATGCCTGGAGGTGTGTTAGGACAGATAAATAACAACAGCAGTTACGTGCCCCAGGCCCTGCTCTTGATTCTTCATATACATGCACGTTTTTAATCATTACAGCAAGCCTATGAGGTAGGTCTAATTGTCATCCCATTTCACAGATGAAGTTGAGACACAAGAAGGCTAGGTGGCCCACCCAGGGGCCCCTCACTAGGAAGATGTAGAGCAGTGGGTTCCACCCAAGCCATCAGGATCCTGTGCGCTTTGCCGTTCTGCAATCCTGCCTCTCAAATACATCGACAGTTCCCAGGAAGGGGAAAAAGCCCGTATCCAGAGTCATTTCCCCCACATTTGGGTGCACAGGCTCCAGAGGGAAGGGGAGGGAGAGGCAGATGATGGAAGCTGAAGGGCAGGGCCCCTTGACGCAGTCTACCCATACAAGGAGCTCTCCGCCAGCGCCTGAACCTCCCCCAACCCTGCCCCGCTCCCTTCAGGCAGATGGCAGGGGGCGGCAGAGGCCTCCAAAGAATCATGGAGGAGGGTGCATGGGGAAGGAGAGCTTCTGGGCCCCTGGCTTGGACTTGGCTCTCTCCCACCCACCGAGGCCTCTCTGCTGAGCTGGCCACTCACGGAGAGCACAGGGCTTCCTGGACCTTCACAGGTGCCTCAAGGAGGGCGTGTCTGGACTCCCTGCTCCTGCCTGTGTCTCCCCGCTCCCTGCTCCAGGAGCCCCGCCACTGCCTAAGCCACCAGCTAGATTCCTCCGTCCCTTCTCCCACGACGAGTCGCCATGCCACCAGCTCTGGCTGAGCCAAGGGAAAAATAATCTGTTACATTCAGCCCTTCTGCCCCGGGGCCTGCTGCAACAGCTCTGGCCCTGGGGGTGGCCTCTTCCAGCACTTACTATGAGCAGGGTGCTGGGTAACCTGATAGACTTTGTCTTTTCATCCCCAGAGCACTCTCTACTTGCAAGTGAGGATACTGAGGCACAGAGAGGTGACGTAAGGGGCCCGCAGCCCCACAACGGAGTTTGGTAGAGCCAGGCTCCGGCGGCCGGACTGCAGAGCTCACACTCCACCACCCTTGGGTACTGCCTCCCCATTGCTGTGCTCAGCCTTGCCCTCCTCCCTCTATCCTGTACCGCGCTGCATGACTCCTCAGTTCCTTCCACCACATTTACCCAAGTGCCAGGATCGCTGCTCTAAACTAGGAACTGAAGTGAGCAGACCTCAGGCTGCAGGGGCACAGGGCCAAGTGGAATTTTCTTTATCTCCTAACACACCCATCTGGTCAGGCCTCCCTGCCCAGCAGTGTCTGATGAGCGGTGGAAATGAAATGAATGGGAACTGTGGGAGCGAGCTGGTGCCCACCAAGGGCCTGTACCCCAGGGCCAGGGGAGGGAGATGGGCTGCTTTTCCAGCTGCCAGTGATCCAGCTTCCGAGGCATTTGGGTCCATCTCCCTCCCTCCTCCTGCTTTCCTGCCTCCTGCTCTGTTCTCCCGTCCTGTGCTGCAGACTTGGCTCACAGGCTCAGCTCTGTCCTCTGAGGCTGGTTGGTGGGATGGACAGTGGGAGGTTAGAGGAAGTTTTAACTAACGGGTCTCCAGTGGGACTGCAGAGAAGGGCCAGCTTGGAAACCAGGATGGAAGGGCTCTGCCTGGGAGCCCGGCCTGCTGCAGCCTCCCTCAGCATCCCTGGGATTCTACCTTGGCCATAGCCCATGGACAAGGGAGAGGAACTTGAGCCCGTACCCTCATGGGGGCTCTGCCTCCTGGCCCTGGAAGGTTTAAAGTCCTCCCATATTTGCCCAGGTACCTTGCCCTGAGGGCGGTTCCAGTTCAGTTGCCGCCTCCCCCCACCCCCCGCCCATTCCTGGGGTGGGGGGCAGAGGCAGGGAGCTGGAATGCCAATGGATAATGGGCCCCTAGCCAAACCTTCTCAGGACTAGCAGGTCCCAGCCAGGCACTCATGGGCCACTTTGACAGCAGGGGAGCGGGAGGAGAAGAGCAAGGAACGGGCTCCCGCCTTCTCCAGGTGGGGGAGGTCTGTGAGCCGGGAGGGAAGGCTGGACAGGGCTGGGGACTGGTGAGTATCTGACGAGGCCAGAACAGGGACCCCATATTTTCCTGGAGGCACATTCTCCTGGCTGGAGCTCAAGCTGGTCATGTGTGACAGGGGCAAGGAAACAATCACTGAGCAGGCCCGTGGTGGTGCCGGTGGTGGCCGGAGGGTGAGGAGAGGCCCGGAGAGGAGGAGGGAAGGCAGGGGCAGGTCTGGAGCTGTGTGGGAGGGAACAGGCCTGCCTAGCAGGCAAATGTGCTATTCTCTCCGACTGTGCGCACATTAGGAGCGCGTCCTCCCAAGCCTTCGTTCCGCAAGGGCTGCGTGTGTCCCTGTGTGTATGTGTGTGTGTCTCCCAAATACCCAGGAGACTCTGCATCTGACCTTGAGTGACGGGTGGGAAGTGGCAGCCCTAGTCCAGGTGTAGCCACCGTCCGTCAGGCTCGGAGCAGCTCTCTTTCTCCCTCAGTCCTGCAGCTCTGTCAGAACTTCCAGCCTACACTTGCCCGTGCCCCAGGCCACACCACTCCTAGCCTTTCCCTGAGGCTGGCCACCCACACTACCTCCGCCCCCTTGCCTCTTCCCAACATGCCTGGCCTTCCCAGAAGCCTGGTCTCATGTGCTCCCATCTTCAAACCCATCCTAGGCCTGTGGCCCTTGTTCGGGACTCAGACTCTGCACCCACTTGACCCTCGTTTTAGACCCCTGGCGGGAGCAGCCCCAGGAACCCGAGCGACGGCTCCTAGGAGGGCCCCAGCCCCTGCTCATGAGATGCCCCATTCTCTCTGGATCTAGAACACTGGCTGAGAAGGGACACGGATGTGGGTAATCAGGCAAGCAGGCCAGGGAGAGAAGCCCCTTCCTAGCCTCAGAGCAGACCTCAGTGCTGCCCCCAAATCCCAGGCAGGATGTGCTGGGACGGAGAAGCAGCTGAAGAGCCGGAAGCCTTCCCGGCACCAGCACCACTGCCGTCTCCTCTCTCCTGAGGGGACCTGGGAACAGCCCAGAGGAGGTTACGGAGGAGGCGTCCAGAGAGGGAAACACTGAGAGACTGAGAGAGGTCACTCCCCCCGCTCCCGGTATCAGTCTGTACCTCCAGGACTGGGGAAACAGCACCAGCGGCTCAGACCCCCACCCCAGGCCTGGGCCTCAGGAAGTCCTTCCTGCCCTTGGCCTTGGCGCCTAGGCCTCTAGAGGCCTTCCCTCCGGAGAAAAGGAGAGTCACCTCCACTTAAACACGAGGCAGGGGCAGGTAGATAGCCCACCTCAGCATCTCTGTTCTCATTCCACAGAGGCCTCTTGAGTCCTGAATCCTGATTTCCTCCTCCCTGGTGCCCTTGGTTCTCCCTCGGCCCAGGCTCCTCAGGCCTCGTGCCTACCGGGACCCTCAGAGCCAGCTGCCCCCCACCTGGCACTCACCACAGCCGAAATTAAATCACTTCCTAGTTATGATCAGTGATTCCTTCAAGAGAACGTGAGCCCCCAAAGGGCAGGACCCGGCTCTGCTCGGTCGAGACTGCACCCCGCACAGTCAGGGCCTTGGGTCCACAGGCTGCTCGAGGGAGGTAGCTTGAGTTCAGCAGGCAAACGAACTTCCCCCTCTCCTGCACGGGTCCTTTTCACCACCCTCGTGGACCCCCCAGATCTGCCTTCCTTGCTGGTACCTTCCGGCCCAGCTCCTGACCGCTCTCAACTCCTCACCCTGCGGCAGGCCGTCTCTAGTCCATCCCTCCCTCCTCCATGAAGCACCCTCAGATGCGGCCACTCTCCAGGCCACTTTTCTTGGGTCGCATGCTCTGGACCAAGCCCAGTGACAGCCTTATTTCTAGTCCCTTTACCTCACCTCACCCAGTGTCCTTGCAGCTGGACCAAGGCAGGACCCACACGTATGGATTAAGCCTCTGTGGTGACTTTCTCATTCAATCAATCCAGTCACCAAACCCGAATTAACAGGACAAGCGGTGCACCTCCCTGAGCCAGGCTTTGTCAGCACCCTCCCCTCCTGCCCTCAGCCCTGCTCTTCTCTCACTCTCCACAGCTCCCAGGCTTAGCCCACGTGGAGGGGAAGTGCAGGCTTGCCCTCCCTCCCTCCCTCCTCACCCAGCAGCGAGTGCACAGGGAAAGGGAAAGAGAGTTGGGGTAGGTACCTGTGACCAAGGGTTCAGGTCAGAAGATGGAGGTCACCAGACACACTGGGAGAAGCAAGCAGGCCTGGGCCCCGCGCGGCCCTCCTAAATAGTACTGCGGCTGTGATATCACACACACACACACACACACGCACACGCACACACACACACACACACACACACTCCCTCTCTCCCCACCTGCTGCCTCTGGCTTTGCCTACGGTGCTCACTTAGCACTTGGGTTCGAAGACCTGCTGCATGTACGCACCATCTGCTCACCCTACATCCTGCCCACTACGTGGACTTCTAGGCTGTCAGTGGGCAGGCGGAGGAAGTGGGCTCTCAGAGGAAAAGCAGACACTGAGCAGCTTCACTCTCACCCTAAAAAGCAAAGACATCCCTTCCAGGGGCAGAAGGCAGCCACAGCCCTGGGGAGGAGCCCAGGGGGGCAAGGGGGCGAAGTGACCCCCGGGAAGCCCTCAACTCAGGATGTTTTTCTGCAGCCTGGACAGCTGGGATGCTCTCCCTTCCGTGAGCCACCTGCGTCTCCTCTTAGAACAGTCGTTTCTGCTCTGCTCTATCCACCCGGCCTCAGGAGGAAGACAAGCAGCAGGAGTGACGTGGTGATCTTATCTGGGGTCCTCAGCCTCGAACTCCACAAGAGCTGGGGATGGGCCAGGGGGCCCTGCGATGTCTGGGGAGACTCTTGTGGAACTCACCACCTAAATCCAAGCACAAGAGATTTTTAGCCCAACTTCGGAAAGCTAGGTCTCAAGGCACAAGGTTGGAGAAGGCTGCCCCCTAGAGCTAGGATCCAAGAATTCTTTATGGAGAGCCAGCCATCGTTGTATTTATTGTACAAACCTTTATCGAGTTCCTCCCTCCGCACCTGGCCTTAGACTAGGTACTGGGAAGACGGAAGTAATCAAGGCAGGCAATCACGGGACTGTCACGGTTTGCCCTAGACTAAGGGATTTCCTGGGATGTGAGACCTTTCACGGTAAAACCAAGAGGAGTCGGACCCTATCAAATAAAGCCCCTGCCCTCGTGCAGGTTACGTTCCGAAGGGATAGGAGAAGTGGGGGTTAAAGGGTAAACAAATGCAATTCCATATAGTGATGGGGCCATGAAAAACCTAAAAGCGGGTGGCAGATTATACTTGGGATACGGAGGCCAGCATTGCCTCTCTGAAGAAATAGCGGCTTTGGTGACGAGTGAGCAGGAGGAATCAATCTTCTAGGCGCTCAGAGATGAGATTTCCAGGCCCAAAGTCCCAAAACCCTGGGGCAGGAGCAAGCCTGGCACATTTGAGAAACAGAAAGAAGGCCTGTGTACCGGAATTGGAGTGAACGGTCAGAGTAGTTGGAACTGGGAAGTCCCAATCTTTACTCCAGAGTGATGGAAGCTCCTGGAGGGATTGAGCAGGAGGGTACCATGTGCTGCTTGTCATTTTTAAAAGATCGTGCCAGCTGCTGGCTGGAGAATGGACTGGAAGGGAAAGGGTGAGCAGAGGAAGGCCAGTCTGGAGACCCTTGCCAGTGGGCAGGTGGTGGTGATGGTGGCTGGATGAGGGTGGTGACAGGGAGGAGGACAGGGCAGACCCCACTGTCTTACTAACGAACTGGATGTGGGGAGGAAGGAAAGAGAGGACTCAGAAATGACGCTGGGGTTTGGGGCTGGAGCCATGGTAAACTAGGACATGCCCCAGAAGGCATAGGAGATCCCTGGGGGCAGGGGCGGGGTGGAGTAAGGAACAGAGAGGAGGAAGCTCTGGCAAGTCCAATAAACTCAATCAACCCGAGTACAGCTCAGCAGGGCTATCCTTGACGCAGCGTTGTCCAGGGAGACGGGTCTGGAATGTGCCTGCTTTGGGGAAGTGAGGAAGGAATGTCTTGGGAGGCAAGATGCCTGCAGGTGGGAGTTAGAGTCTGTCTGAATATTGGTGGGGCCCAATTTAAAAGTGACTCCTGAGCGATTGATAGTTCAGCCGGGTTAGCCATATGGGGTATGTTTACACGACCAGAAATGGGATGAGGGATGGTGTCTCAGAGAAATCAGGTTAGCCTTAACAACCAACCTGCAAATCTCAGTGGTTTAGCACAACAAAGGTGTATTTTGCACTCCCCTTTACAGTTCCATGAGGACAGAGTGAGTGGTTTTGTTCCATTCATTCATTCAGGGGTCCCACGCTCTTTCCATCCTGTGGTGCTGCCATCTTCAACATGTGGCCTCCCAAATCGTGACAGAATGGGAATAGGGAATTGAGGGTGCATGGAAATTTTTATGGGTCCAGCCTGGAAATGGCACCCATTGCTTCCGTTTTGATTCCGTTGTTCAGAGCTCAATCCCAAGGCATCCGTTTCACTGCAAGGACACTGGGAAGTGTTCCAAGTTCAAATTTAGTGGGTGATGTGCCAGAAGGGTCCCTAATGGTGAGCATTAGCGAGCAGGGAGAGTGGCTATCTGTCTTGCGGGAGGAGCGGGCAGCGGTGCATTGTCTTGGGCTGGGATAGGAGGGCGCTCTCTGAAAGCACCTTGGAAGGAAGGGAAGCTGGTGTGGCAAGACGCGTTTGTGCAGGCACACTCGTGTGCTTTGCAGAACACGACAGAATCCTTCCATTCTTTCCCATTGTCACAGCCTTTCTCCAGGTAGGACCTTAATTATCCACACCTTACCACTGAAATAGTCTTGTGACTGCTTTCTCTTCTACAATTTTCTTTTCCTGTCATATCTAACCTGGACATCACAATCTCAATAATCTTCCTAAGACATGGCTTATATCCTGCTACACCTGTTCAGTGAGGACAATAACAACAATCTTAAGAAAATAACTTGGTGAATTACTGTGTTGAGCTTCTCTTTTTTTTTTAAGATTTTATTTATTTATTTGACAGAGATAGAGACAGCCAGCGAGAGAGGGAACACAAGCAGGGGGAGTGGGAGAGGAAGAAGCAGGCTCATAGCTGAGGAGCCTGACGTGGGGCTCGATCCCATAACGCCGGGATCACGCCCTGAGCTGAAGGCAGACGCTTAACCGCTGTGCCACCCAGGCGCCCCTGTGTTGAGCTTCTAACAGCAGTATGTCGATATATCTCAGTTGTTGTAACAAGCCCACGAAGTATCATCATCCTTCCCATCATACAGGCAGAGCAACAGGGGTCCTGAGAGCTTTCCTGTGCTATTATAGTGGCCACTAGCCACAGGTGGCTATTTAAATTAAAATGAAAAACAATTAAACATTCAGCTCCTCCGTCACACTGGCCACATACCAAGCACACGTACAAGCCACGTGTGTGTTGCAGCTACTGTTTTGGAGAGCACATAGAGTATTCTCTTGGCAGAAAGTTAGAAAGCTCTGCTGAGTTATGGGGTACCTGCCTAAGGTCACAGCGTAAGTGGTAACCGCATCTGAGTATAAAATCTCCCAACAGCTCCATATACCTCTGCAATCAGGAAGAAAGTTCAGCCTGCTCTTAACCTTCCCGTATGACCTGGGCCAGCTACAGTTAGCGAATTATTTCTAACTAATTTCTTGTACCATCTCATACTGCAGAGTGACACGTTCGCTCACTGCTCTCCAATACTCCCACTATGTCCACTCTGAATATTTTCACTCTGCTTGCTTCTGTCTGCCCAGATAATTAACTACTCCTATATGACCTTTCGGGTTCAAATAGCTTCAATATCTGTTGAATCAGTTCCCTCTTTTCCATTCTCACTCTCTCAGCCGGAACCACCTTTCGGCCTCTCCTCCTCTCTTGCCACGGCAGCTGGACTGCTGTAGTTCCTCACTCTTACTGAGCACCTACTATGTGCTAGGCACTCTTCTAAGAACCGACTCCTCGTCACAACACTGGAAGTAGGTATCCCTGCTGTCCCCATTTTGCAGATGAGGTCGCTAAGGCACAGTGAGGGGAAGGACTTGTCCGAACGAGCTCTCTGCTTCTAGTCTTTTCATAGACAGCTGGTCCTCATGCTATTACCCTGGCCACGTTTCTGGAACACGGAGCTCTTACTTCCCTCCCCCTGGCAGAGCACAAAGGCCCTTTATGTTCAGAATATTTCTAACTTCAAAACCCACCACTCCACCCACAGACCACAAACTATTTACAGTTTCCCCAAATCTGCCATGTTGAATCTTCCCTCTGGGCCGCACACATGCTGTTCCCACCGCCTGGAGTGTCAGCGCAGCCAGCCCGCGCTGATGCCATCCTTGGCAGTGTACTCCAGACCACGGCGCTCGCTCCCTTCTCTGACTGCATCACTGGCCCCCAAAGAAGGGCTGAGTGCTGAGCCTACCACATGAAAATGACTTCTCATTAAAAAAATACCAAGGGGTGCCTGGTGGCTTAGTCAGTTAAGCATCTGCCTTCAGCTCAGGTCATGATCCCAGGGTCCCGGGATCGAGTCGCACCTCAGGTTCCTTGCTCAGCAGGGAGTCTGCTTCTCCCTCTGCCTCTGCCTGCCGCTCCCCCTGCTTGTGCTTTCTCTCTGTCAAATAAATAAAATCTTTTTTAAAAAATAAAAAATACACTTCCAAAATTCAAATGTAATAAACCATGGATGGAGTCTGGGGTCTTCTTTTTTTTTTTTTTAGAAGCTCCCAGACTATTCTGAAGTGAGGCAAGTGTGGTTTACACTGGTTTATATCACTCCCTGGGCAATTCGTCATGTCCTGCCTGGACTTCTTATGACGACCACCTTTATCATTATTTAATGCTTAACTCATTTACCACCTTCACCTATTCAACAATGTTCATTAAGGGGCTACTAGGTGCCAAGCGCTTTTCTAGGCGTTCATGTGAACAAAAGTGGTATAGTCCCTATTCATAGAGTTTACATTCTGGAAGGGTGTGGTAGGCAGAATAATGCCTCCCTAAGATGTCCATGTCCTAGTCCCCAAAACTTGTGAATATGTTACTTTACATGGCAAAGGAGATTTTGCTGATGTGATTAAGGTAAGGAGGTGGAAAAATCAGCTTGGATTATCCAGGTTCTTTTTTAAAAACATTTTATTTGTTTATTTATTTATTTATTTATTTAAGAGCGAGAGAGAGAGAGAGAGAGAGAGAGAGAAAGAGAAAGAGAGAGAGACAGTGCTTGGCCAGGAGGGGCAGGGAGAGAGGATCTTAAGCAGGGAGCCCCAACTGGGGCTTAATCTCAAGACCCTGAGATCATGACCTGGGCGGAAACCAAGACTTGGATGCTTAACCGACTGAGCCACCCAGGTGCCCCAGATTATCCAGGTTCTTAGTCACAAGTGTCCTTACGAGGGAAGAGGGAGGCAGCCGAGTCATCAGTAGAGAAGATATGACAACAGTAGCAGAGGTCAGAGTAATGTGATTGTCAGCTTTGAAGATGAAGGAAGAGGGCCATGAGTCAAGGAATGTGGGTGGTGATAGAAGCTGGAAAAGGCAAGGAAGGACCCAGATTCTCCCCTCTAGCGTCCAGAAGCAGGAC
This sequence comes from Ailuropoda melanoleuca, assembly GCF_002007445.2. NCBI lineage: Eukaryota > Metazoa > Chordata > Mammalia > Carnivora > Ursidae > Ailuropoda > Ailuropoda melanoleuca. Next base: position 37,959,756 of record NC_048233.1, read on the forward strand.
AGCCCTGCCATCTCCTTGATTTTATTTCAGTGAGACCCACTGCCGGACTTTTAACCTGCAGAACTGTGGGAAAATAAGTATTTGTTGCTTTAAGCCATTAGATTCACTGTTTGTTATAGCAGCAAAAGGAAACTAATAGGGATACTGGCTACTTCTGTTGTGCAGGGATGTGATGGGCCTCCCCGACTAGATCGTATGTGCTTGAGGGCTCTGTGTTAACTTTGATCCTCCCTCCCAGCTCCCAGGATGAAGCCAGCTCACAGAGGAAGCTCAGGATACTATTGCTATAGATTCTGTGAGGGGGTGATGTTTGGTAGGGATTTGGGGTGGGGGGTGAAGCTTACGGCGATGAAAGGAAGAGGAAGCTGTCAGCTTGGGTGAAGTGTTTGAGGTTATGAGGTGATGGTCACAGCGCAGGGGTTCTCAAACTTCAGTGTGAAGAATCTTCTGAGATGCGCATAATGTCTGGGGAAGGGCATCTGGTTGGTAGGGATACGGTGGAAGGAACCCTATTCGCTGTGTACTTGCATGTTTCTCAATTTTTATATCTTAATTTTTAATGAGAAATTTAAATTTTAAACGAGAATTTTATTCAGAGAGACGAATTTTAAAGTAATCGCGCAGCTGGCTTGTGTAAATGTAGATTTCGGGCCCCGCCCAGCCCCGAATACCCGGACAGGGTAAGTCTGAGGATGAGTCCCGGAACATGCCTTTTTTTTTTTTTTTTTAACCAGGCACCCCCAAACCACCCGGCGGCCCAAGGACCTCACTTCGCGAAGCTCCCGCCCGCACCGCGAAGGTTCCGGGCGCGGGCGGCCTCCGGCCGGGGAGGGCGCTGTGCCCGTGGCGCGGGGGGTGGGCCGGGGGCCGG